>NC_080683.1:2256418-2624751 GCF_030445035.2 Dasypus novemcinctus
AAAATTGAACAAGGAATCAGGGAACTAAATGACAACAAAAGACATGTAAATATACATATCATGGGTGTCCAAGAGGAGAAGAGAAGGGAAAAGGGGCAGAAGGAATATTTGAAGAAATAATGTTAAAAAATTTCCCAACCCTATGAAGGACATAGATATCCATGTCCAAGAAGCACAATGAACTCCCACTAAAAAAACTATGAATAAACCAACTCTGAGACATGTTCTAATCAGAACATCAGATGCCAAAGACAAAGAGAAAAGCAATGCATAACATAAGGGATACCCAATATGATTATATACTGATTTCTCACCAGAAGCCATGGAGGTAATAAGACAGTGGTCTGATATATTTAAGATATTACAAGAGAAAAACTTCCAGCCAAGAATCTTATATTCAGCAAGACTGTCTTTCAAAAATGAGGGTGAGGGAAGCAGACTTGACCCAGTGGTTAGGGCATCCATCTACCACATGGGAGGTCCATGGTTCAAACCCTGGGCCTCCTTGACCCAAGTGGAGTGGCCCATGTGCAATGCTGATGTGCGCAAGGAGTGCCGTGCCACACAGGAGTGTCCCCCATGTAGGGGAGCCCCATGTGCAAGGAGTGCACCCCATAAGGAGAGCTGCCCAGCGTGAAAGAAAGTTCAGCCTGCCCAGGAATGGTGCCGCCCACACGGAGAGTTGACACAGCACGATGATGCAACAAAAAGAAACACAGAGTCCCATGCCACTGACGGCAACAAAAGTGGACAAAGAAGAACATGCAGCAAATAGACACAGAGAACAGACAACTGGGGTGGCGGGGAGGGGGAGAATAAAATAAATCTTTTTTAAAAATTGGGGTGAGATTAGAATATTCACAGATAAACAGAAACTGAGAGAATTTCTAAGCAAGAGACAAGATTTTCAGGAAATATTAAAGGGTGTGCTAGAGCCTGAAAAGAAAAGGCAGGAGAGAGAAGCCTGGAAGAGAGTCTAGAAAATGAAGATTATATCAATAACAGTAGCTAAAGTGTCAAAAGAATGGTGAAAATAAAATATGACAGATAAAACTCAAAAAGTCAAGAATAAACTTAACCAAAGATGTAAAGCACTTGTATTCAGAAAACTGCAATTCAATATTTTTAAAAAATCAAAAAAGGCCTAAATAACTCAGAGAACATTCCATGCCCACACATTGGAAGACTAAATTTCATTAAGATGTCAATTTTACTCAAATTGATATACAGAGTCAATGCAATCCTGATAAAAATTCCATCAGCATTTTTAAAAATTGAAATCATGAATATCAAACTTACTTGCAAGAGGAAAGGGTCTTGAACAGCCAGAAACATCTTAAAAAGGAAAAGCAAACTCTCATCTCCAGACTTTAAATCATATTTCCTAGCTATAGAAGTTAAAAAAGCATGGTACTGCCATAAAGACAGACACATAGACAAATGGAATCAATTTGATGGTTCAGAAACAGATGCTTACATGTATGGTCAAATGATTTTTGACTAGCCTGTCAAACCCACACAGCTCAGGCAGAATAGTCCATTCAACAAATGGTGCTGAAAGAACTGGATATCCATAGCCAAAAGAAGAGGACCACTATTTCACACCTTACCCAAAAATTATCTCAAAATGGATCAAAAACCTGAAAATAAAAGCAAGAACCATAAAGCTTCTAGAAGAAATTGTGGGGAAGTATTTTCAAGACTTGGTGGTAGGTGGTGGATTCTTAAAGGACATAAGAGGAGGACTGAGATGTGGAGTACTGATGGTTAACATTTGTAGAAGTTTTAATTAGCTTTGCTATAAAAGTGTGGAAAAGTATAGAATGGATGATAATACACAGTGAGTAAAAGCTAGTTTATAAATGAGGATGTGGTTGAAAATATTAGTCTAGGTATGAAACGCCAATTGACAGAATGCTAGAGAATAATCTAGGAACTAAATAGCACAGTAAACCAAGAGGTGGATGAGAATTGTGTTTGATGGTCCAGATGCAAGAGTGTCCTTTGTTGCCTAGAGCAACTTTGTGCCTGGGAATTTCCTTCTGTCAGCCTTCATGTTACTCAAATGTGGCCAGTCTCGAAGCCAAACTCAGCATGTAAATGCAATGCCTTCCCCCCAGCGTGGGACATGACACCCGGGGATGAGCCTCCCTGGCAACGAGGGACCACTATCAACTACCAACTGATGATGCAACTGGAAAATGACCTTATACGGAAGGTTCAATGCGGATCAGCAGAATATCCATGTCTACATAAAATACCATGACTTTAAAATGCTGTTTGACCTAAAGTAAGGGGGAAATGGAAAGGAGAAATGAGTTTATATGGCTACGAGTTTCTAAAAAAGAGTCTGGAGGCTGGCAGAAGGTTTGCCCTCATGCACAACTGAGCAGAGTCAGAGAGACAGATAAAGCAGATACAACCCCCAGATATTGGTTCCTTTGAGGGCTAAAGAGACCCATGGGAGTTATGGTCATGGCCGATGGGGTTAACTACCAGGGCAGATGGCCCCTCTTTGGAAATGGTGTTTATGTGTGATGAATCTGGACTCAGATGGGATCTCCCTTCATAAGACTTTCATGCTAATGTGCTGGAGGTGCAGTTAATGTTGGGGTTTAAGATATATTTAGGGGATTTGAATCTCTGGACTGACAATGTGATAGCCAGATCCTGAGCCTCAACAGACTCCAGCACCTACAATCTGATTTATTGGACTTACCACACTCAGCTAAGATGGAGGTGAAGAAGGACAACCACCACACCATGGAGCCTAGAGTGATTACAACTGAAAATGGGAGGATTGCATCCAGCATCCAGGTGGAATCTGAGCCTCCTCTTGACATAAAGGTGCAATGGACACAACCAATCCAGTGTCCACATAGAAGAGGTGGCATTGGATTGGGAAAAGTGGACATAATGGACAAAGGGTATGGGGAAAGGCAGGAAGAGATGAGAGGTGGAGGCGTCTTCGGGACATGGAGCTGCCCTGGATGGTGCTTCAGAGGTAATCACCGGACATTGTAAATCTTCACAGGGCCTACATGATGGAATAGAGGAGAGTATGGGCCATGATGTGAACCAATGTATATGAGGTGCAGAGGTGCCCAAAGATGTACTTACCAAATCCAATGGATGTGTCATGATGATGGGAACGAGTGTTGTTGGGGGGGCGGAGAGGGGGGGTGGGGGGGGTGGGGTTGAATGGGACCTCACATATATATTTTTAATGTAATATTATTACAAAGTCAATAAAAAATAAAAAAATTAAAAAAATAAATAAATAAAACTATTAAAAATAAAGTTGTCACCTTAAAAAAAAAAAAAAAAAAAAGAGTGTCCTTTGTTAGCTGAAGCAAATGTACATCACTACTGCAAGGTGGTGGGAATGCGGAGAAGCATGGGAAGAATACAACTAGAAGGACCTATGGACTGTGGTTAGCAGCAATAATATAATATTCTTGCATCTATGCCAAAGATGTACTGTGTTGATAATGGGGCAGTGTGGAATATGTGTGCCAAAGGTACACTATGGACATGGTAACAATCAGAAGATATTATCTTGTCTGTAACAAATGTTCAGATAGAGGGATGTAGTTTGGGAATTCTGTACATGTGCATGATTATTTTATAAGTCTACAACTTCTTCCATAAAAATATACTTTAAAAAGTAAGAATAGGGTGGGTTGGGGGGAAAATACACTGAATGTAAGATAAGGACTATAAGATTTTGACAATAATCTTTCAAAATTTGTTACAAGTGTCTCATGAAAATTCAAAGTATTGATGGAAGGTTGATGTATGTGACCCCTGTATGATGTTATACATGTTTGCTTTGTGAACCCACAATTTTTACCATACTTATTGTTTATGAATGATCATATATAAATGATATAAAAATAATAATAGGGTGGGTTGGGGGAAAATACTTTGGTTAGTTGTAGTATTTTGACAATGTCCTTTAATCATTAGTTAAAAATGTTTAAAAACTTTTCAAGGTATTGGTGGTAGGGTGAGGTATGAGAGTTCTGTGTGATGTTATACATGTTTGTTTTGTAAATTCCCAAATATTATATACTTACTGTTTATGTATGCTTATGTATGAGTGATATGCTTCAATAAATTTTTTTAATTTTAAAAAGCATGGGACCCACTGAGTTGTTCGGTCTCCTTTCTGCAGAATAGCGAAGGAAGGAGGCTATCTGGGGAGTCAGGCAAGCTAAAATTAGATTTCAATAATAAAACAGAGTCTAAAAATTAGGTATGGCTTTTTTTTAAAATCACCATTTTACAGATGAGGGATAGGTACAAAGATCTCAAAGCACTTTCCCTGAAGTGACTCACCAAGTACATGTCAGGATCTAAGTACAGGGAAGTCTGACTTTAGGCTAACCCACTGTGGATATGACTCCACAAGAGTCACAATTCCACCCAAGTTGGGCCGCAATCAAAGCCCATGGTGAGCCTCCACTATATCATCCAAGGGCTGCAAATGTGATGGTCTGAAACCACCTCCCCAGCCAGGAGAGTCATCGTAGAGACAGCGGAAAGAGCCACCATCTCCACTCTATACTCTATTAAACAGTAAGTGAGTGATGACTGTGTATGTGACCCTGTACTAGGCACAGGGCAGGGAGAGATGAATGTAAACCTTATGGGAGTGATTTACAACCCAGTGAGCAACAAATAAAGAATTAACAAATACAACTTGAGGGGTCAGTGTTAGGATAACAGAGCAGGTAAGAAAGATGCTGGGAGTGGATGAGGTTCAAGCAGTTGAGCATCTGCTTCCCACACAGGATGCCCAACTCAAGGGAGTCTATGTGGCTCAGTGGTTCAGTGCCAGCTTCCCACACACAAGGTCCCAGGTTCAATGCCCAGTCCTGTTACCTAAAAAAAAAAAGTTACCTAAGTCAGAAAACACAAGACTGGAGCTGGGGATCAAAGGAGGAGGAGGAAGCAGCCAAGTGGTGAGGGGCTATTTCCACATCAAGGAAATAGGCAGTGACAAGTGGAGAAAGAAGACAGATCTTGAGTCACTGGGTAACCACCAAGGGAGGAGGGCATGGCAAAGAAACTCATTAAAAATGGGCAAAGTATTTAAATAGACATTTCTACAAAGAAGATATACTAATGGCAAATAAGCATATGAAAAGCTGCTCAAGTCCATTAACCATTAGGGAAAGGCGCATCAAAAGGATGATGAGTTATCACTTCACACTCATTCAAAAGGCTATTATTTTTAAAATTGGAAAATAGCAAGTGCTGGTGAGGATGCATATAATTAGGAAAACTTGTACACTGTTGGTAGGAATATAAAATAATGCATTGGCTGTGGAAAACAGCTTGGCAGTAACTCAAAAAGTTAAACTTAAAATTGCCATATGACCTGGCAATCCCACTGCTGGATATGTATCCAAAAGAACTGAAAGCAGGGATTCAGACAGGCATTTGCATGCCAATGTTCAGAGCACAATAGAGAAAAGGTAGAAGCCAAGTAACCATCAGCAGATGAATGGATAAACAATATGTGGTAAATATATATGATGGAATATTATTCAGCTCTAAGAAAGAAGTCCTGATGCATGAGACAACATGGGTGAACCATGAGGACATTACATTCAGTAAAATCAACCTGACACAAAAGGACAAATATTTTATGATCTCACTGATATGAAGTAATTATAAGCAAGATCATAGAGTTAGAATCTAGAATATAAGTTACCAAGAGATAGAATGGGGTAGAGAATGGAGAGCTGATGCTTAAATTGTGCAGAATTTCTATTTAGATTGATTATAAGTGTTTGGGAATGGATAGTGGTGATGGCAGGACCTTACTGTGAATTATGCTTGTGAATGTAGATGAGAGAAGAAGTTTAAGGTCATGTACATTACTAGATGGAAAATTGGAAGCCAAATCATGGGATTGTTTAAGTGAACAGTGTTGTGGATGATGGACTGAGGTTAATAGTACATATATAAAATTGTTCTTTCATGAATTATATCAAATGTCTGACACTATTATATGTTGTTAATAATAGGAAGGTAGATAAAAAAACACACCTACCTAATGTAAACTATGGATTATAGTTATCAGTAATAACTTATATTCTTTCATCAAGCCTCACAAAGGTAATACACTAATGCAAAGAGTCAAAAATAGAGGGAAACATGAGAACACTATTTTTTACATGAATTTTCTGTGAACATACAACTTCCCTAATTTAAAAAAATTGCAATAATTTAAGAAAGCATGCTAAGTGAAAGAAACTACACACAAAGTACTACATAGTCTGATTTCATTAATATAAAATGTAAAGATAAATGTATAGAGATGGAATGAGATTAGTGGTTATGTAGGGCTGGGGATTGATAGAGGGATGGAGAGGTGATTTCTAAGGGACATAGGGCTTTTCTCATAGGAGTGATTAAAATGTTCTAAACTTGATTGTGGTGCTGAATGCACAAATCTGTGATTATACTAAAGTATACTTCAGATAGATTGTATGGTATGCAACTGTATCTCAAAACTGCTTTTAAAACTTGGGGCACACATTGTGGAGGTTCTTGTAGTACAGTATAAAACCTTTGCATTTTACTATAAGCTGGGAAGGTGTGGGGGTTTCAGTAAAGAGAAAAAAGAGACAAGACCTGCCTTAGGTTTCAAGAGGATCATTCTGGCTGCTAGGTAAGAATGGACCACAGTGGCAAGCAGGTCAAAGGCAGACCAGTTAGGGAGCTACCACAGTAGTCCAGGCAAGTGATATGGTGGATGAGACAGAGCAGCAGCAGTTAGGGAAATGGGTGGTCAGGTTTTGCACATATTTGTAGTAGGTACTGGATTTATGTGGGGTAAGAAAGTGACACAACCTCAACTCCAAAAGATAGAGGGATGAACAAACAGGAGGAACACAACTATGGACTCAAGTAGACTATTATTATTCTAATAATGTAAGAACTTCTAACACTGATAGAAAGACAGTGGACACAAGAGGTTCTGAGAGGAGGGAGAGGGAAGAATAGTTATAACATGTAGTATTTTTTAAACACTGGAATAATTTTGCATGATACTGCAGTAATAGATACAAGTCACTATACATTTTCTCAAAACTTATAAAAATGTGCTGTGCAAAGTGTGAAACATAACGTAAGCTATAGACCATGCTTAGCAGCAATGCTTCAATATGTTTTCATCACATGAAACAAATGGACCACATTAATGAATGATGATGTTCTTGGGGAACAGTGTTAGAGGGAGGGAGTAGGGTATACGGGTATCCGCTATATTTTTTATGGAACATCTATGTCATCTAAAGCTCCCATAAAAATAAAGAAATCAAAAATTTTTAAAAATCGTGACAGTGAAGCAGAAGAATCAATGGAGTTGTCATGCTAGGCAAGGGAAAGACTGGGGTATCATCCAAACTATTTGATATTTGAAAACATGGAAAGAGATTCCAAGGGAAGAGTACTTTGGATGAGATCCATAAAAAATAAAAATGATACATTGGTCTTCACCAAATTTTAAAACTACAGATCTGGAAAAAAAAACTATAAAGGTAAACTACAGGCGGGGAATAATATTTGCAAACTTAACTATGACAAAGAAAGAACAGGTACCTAGAATATCTGGAGCTGATATCTGGAACAGGTATCTAGAATATTGGGAATGGATGTGGTTCAAGGAGTTGAGTGCCTTCTTCCCACATGGGAGGTTCTGAGTTCAGTTGCAGGTACTTGCTAAAATAAACAAAAAGAAAAAACAAGCAAAGAAATGAAAAAAAATTCAGGGGGAGCCAATGTGGCTTAGTGGTAGAGCACTGGCTTCCCACTTACAAGGTCCTGGGTTCAACCCCTGGCACTGACACCAAAAAAGAAAAAAAAAACACATTAAAAAAACATAGATATATAGAATAAGTTAAAATAATTTCCAGTATTGTCAAAATTCAACCATGAAAAAACAATCCTATTAGAAAATGGGAAATATATATGAGCAAACATTTCACTATAGTAGATAAATGGATGGGAAATAACTACAGGAAGAGATGCTGTATATAATTAGCCATTAGGGAAATGCAAACTACAACATTATGATATATAACTACACACAATTAAAACAACTAAAATGCTGTTGGTGACAACACCAAATGCTGATGAGAATGCAGAGAAACTGAATCTCTCATACATTGCATAAGGGAATGTAAAATGGTATAATCACTGTGAAAACTAGTTAACAGTTTCTTATAAACTATATACTTACCATAGAGCCCAGCAAGTGCACATTGACCACATAGAAATGAAAATTTATGCCAAACTAAAGCATTAGTTTGTTGTTTGAAAAGATTTAATCAAACTGATAAGCCTCTTGCTAGGCTAACCAAACATAAAATAGAGAAGATAAAAATTACTAACACCAGGAATGGAAGAGGGGTCATCACCACTGGTTCAACAGACATTAAATGGATAATCAGACAAGACTATGAACACCCATATGTCCAATAATTTGATAACTTAGACATAATCACTCAAAAGTTCTTGAGAGGTGCAAACTATCAAAACTCACAGAAGAACAAATATATAATCAGAATAGCCCAATAACCATTAAAAATTTGAATGATTAATAACATTCCAAAAAAGAAAGGACCTGGTTCAGATAGTTCACTGGCAAATTCTACCAAACATTTAAGGAAAAATAAAACCAATTCTCCACAACCTCTTTCAGAAATCCTCTTGGCCCAGTGGATAGGGCATCTGTCTACCACATGAGAGGTCTGTGGTTCAAACCCTGGGCCTCCTGAACCGTGTGGACCTGGCCCATGCACAGTGCTGATGTGCACAAGGAGTGCCCTGCCATGCAGGGGTGTCCCCCGCATAGGGGAGCCCCATGCTCAAGGAGTGCACCCCATAAGGAGAGCTGCCCAACATGAAAGAAAGTGCAGCCTGCCCAGGAATGGCACCGCATACACTGAGAGCCGATGCAACAAGATGACGCAACAAAAAGAAACACAGATTCCTGTGCCGCTGACAAAGACAGAAGCGGATAAATAAAAGAACACGCAGCAAATGGACAAAGTGAACAGACAACTGGGGCGGGGGGCGGGTAAGGAGAGAGAAATAAATCTTTAAAAAAAATCAAATGTTGAAAAAGCTACACAATGAAAAGTAAGCCTCCCTTTCATCCAGCCCCTCTTCCTTTAGTTCTTCCCCTGCCCAAACACCCACTTACCAATTTCACACATCTCCTTGCTGGATAGGCTGTCCAGGCAGAAGTATATATGCCTGTATCTGATTGTACAGCCTATTTTTTTAATGTTTTTTTTACTTAAATTATTCAGTCATTAAGTCAACCTTTCTTAAAGAAATGTCCAAAATAGACCTACCAGCATGACCATGTAACATAAAGTCACATCAGGAAACTCTTAGTGAGAGGGGGTGACATGAAAAGGCAGAACAGACATAAACAAGGACTGCCCTAGACAAGTGGGAGCAAACAGTCATCCTGGAGCACACCCACCTGTTTAACAGCTCTATGGTAATCCAGTTCATGGACTTACTTTAGTTGACAAATCAGTGATCTGGAGTCCCCCAGGTCCATGCAGACAAATGCACCACCTCCAACTCCAGCAGCAGGAGGTCCAGTATTAAAGGATGAGAAACTCAGCACAGGGGACTGCACCTTCCCCAGTGCACAGGACTAACACCTCCCATGAACACCCCAGGGTGCAGAGCTCGAGGCAGCCTAGCACCTGAGGAGCCACAGCCATCACCAAAGGCCTGGCAAAAGGAGCCTGGACACCACCTTCCAAGGCCTGCAGCCTGGAGCTAAGCATCATGGGAGGGAGGGGCAGGACAGCTTCCAGCACTGCCCACATGCAGGCCCTGCCCAGACCTCAGTACCCAGTCAGGCCTCAGACTGGGATGGTCACAGCAACTTCCTGGTTCAGGCATCCAGTATTCAGCTATTGAATCATCTGAACCATTTCTCAACTTCTGAGGTTTTTTTTCAAATCTTTAACATTCTCCATTTAATTTTTAGGCCCATTCAGCTTTTCACCTTCTCTTTCTACTTAAGCATTATCTTGTCAACCTATTTTTTAGAGATTACATTTCAATTTTGAATTATTTTCCTATTTTTCTTATTTTTTTATTTATTCTCATTCATTTTTTTTGAGTTTTTAAAAATTTATCATGTCTTATACAGTTCATTTTCTTAATGCCTTATATATTCTTTTCAGAAACTATATTTCAGTATATGATGTAGGTCATGATGAAGAACTTTCATCCATTTGTTGTGGGTTACTCTGCACTTACTCCTTTTCTCCCTCTATTAGTTTGGTACTTGAAAGTAACATGAAATTGTTCTGTTGGTATTCATAAAATTTTAAAACTGAGATTCAAAATAGCTTCAGCAAAAGCAGAGATCTGTTTCTCTTTCTAGACTTTTAATGAAATTTTTAAAATTATGAAGCTTTCTTCCTGATATTTCTAGATTCTCTACTTCTACCACTCTTAAAAATGGGTCCTCACTCTCATTACCTCTATTGCACCTTTTGTTGTTCATTTTCTTTCTCTATCTGATTACCAAATATTCCTTTTACATGTACTCTCTTTAGGAGAAACATTACTACATTGGCAAAATCTTGTCATTCTCTATGAATGTCTACATATTTTCAAAATCAATTATCTATAGGTTATTTCAATAAGTTACATTGATTTCATTTCTGAATTATCTTATTTTTGCATATTTATATGTATTGCATTCCTACAATCATTAGATTTTAGTTTCTTATATTTATTTTATAATGAAATTTCTTTGTCTTTATACTAAGTCATTTGACTACAGTTTTTAATTTTATATCAATCTATTGTCATACATACTTGGTATTAGCAATGGCAGTCTATATTGAACAAATTTTTAAAAATGTCTGTTGCTTCAGATTCACAATCACTTAGGTTCAGTGTCATTTATCTCTGGACTACAATATTACCACCAAATGGCTTTATATCTATCATCAGGCACATACACTGACATCCCCCAAAGAAATCTTTATATTTCACATGGTCCTCAAGAATTCTGGTTAATACTTGTTCTTGCTCTGGTTTTTAAAAAGCACTATTTTATAAATAACCTCTAGAAAGAAAAACTCATTTAATAGGGTTTACTGAATTTTTAAAATTTAAGAACACATAAACATTTATGTATATTCTGTCATGATCTTATTATTAAAACTTGAATACAAGTACATTAGTAAGAAACATGTAATTCAAAACCATACAAATATAGGTCTTCTACAATTAGCTCACATTCCAGGATTTCAGAAATGCACTCCCAAGCATCCTATATCCTGGGGATTTTCTGCTTCTCTCTGAGTGGATGGTCATTTGTGGAACTCATTCCACTCTGTTCTGAGCTGCATCTAAATAACCAACTGATAAAATATGTAATAATAAAATACTGAATGTCTTTCCCATGAGGTCAAGAACAAGATACATTAGTTCATTTTCATCACTGCCATTGAATACTGTGCTAGAAGTTCTAGCCAGGGAATTAGGCAACACAAAGAAATAAAGTCATCAAAATTGGAATGGAAGAAGAAAACTATCCTTATACACAGATGAAAGAATGCTTTCAACAGACAGTCCCAAGGAATCCACAATACAACTGGAAGAAATAGACATTAAGCAAACTTGCATTCTACAAGACATGCACTCAAAAGTCTGTTTTGTTTATATAACAGAAAATAATATGAAATGGACTTTTTAAAGAAAATCCATTCATTTAGCCTCTAACAAATAAAATACCTAAGAATGAATTTAATGAAAGGGTGAAGCACTTGAACAACTGGCATACATGAATGAAATTTAAGAAGACATATACATATGGCAAGACAACCATTGTTAATGGATGATGGGACTCATTATTGCTCTAATATCAATACTACACACAGGGAACTACAGATTCAATACAATAGTTATAAAAATCCTGGCAGCCTTATTTTTTTTCTTACAGAAATGGAAAAACCAATTCTCAAATTTACATGACATCAGTAAGGGGCTTGACTGGTAAAACAATCATCTTTTTTCTCTTGAGAGATTGGGATAGATTAATTTATGTAACATGAAGACATTTGGCTGACTTAGATATGTAGGATTTGTGGGATCCTATGGGGATACTGGGGTCACAGAAAAGAGGGATTAATTCTCCCCCTTAATGGAGAGACATCATTTTCCTGTAAGTCTTGAGGGGACTCAGAGGAAAGGATGGGGAGTATCTCTGAGACAGAGTGTCTCTCCTTTGGGGAATTTTTGTTCAGGCTGGGTAAAGTTTTCAGATCTCAAAAGGAAGAGGAGGTCTCTGAAAGAACTAATAATTCACCATGTCCCTTCATCTGCATACCATAAGTCATAGGACCTGCAGTGAGTTAAGCATGAGCAAAGGTATAAACATTCATTCAACATCACTACTGACCAGTAAAATTCATGTGAAAACTAGAAGGTCTCACTGCTACATCTTTTGGGAAGGACATGATCTGGGAGAGGAAGGACTGAAATAGGAAAGGTGCACACACCAAGCCGCTCAGAGAGTTATTCAAGTCTTTCAACAGGGAGCCAAGTTTGTTGACCACCTCCAATAAGTTCTTGTATCACTGATTAGACTTTTCAAATGCAAAATTTTAATTTCTGTTCATTTACTACTTTCTATTTCTTATTAATAGTCTCTATTTGGTGAGACAAAATTCTCACATTTTCCTTTTACCCACAGAGCATATTAAAAACTAGTAATTTACAATCTTTATCTATCAAGTTCAAAATCTGGGCTCCAGAATGAGGAGGATGGCAGTGGAGTAAGGAGCTCCTAGAGTCAGCTCCTGCTACAGGGCAGTCAGTAAACAAACAGAGCTATCTGGAGCTAGCTGAAACATCCATCTGGGGGCTCAAGGAGGCCAGAAGAGCATTCTGCCACATCCTTGAAGGAAAGGAAAGAGGAGACTGCCCATCTGCAGAGAAAACTCATATATAAATCATGCCACACCATGGAGGCCAGGGCCCATCCTCTACTGGAGGCACAAGTCACATCACGAGCTGTTCTATGGCTGGAATTGAAAGCTCCACTTCCAAAAAATGAGGGAGGAAGAGATGGTTGGGCACCAACTTCAGCTGCTGATGAGTAAATTCAGTGAGCTAAAGTATAATCCTAAGAACAACTAAAGTTTGAGACTGTCCATGTCAAAAAGAGGCTGGTAGCTGCCATCTTCACTCCACACTTGGCATGATGGGAAGCAGGGTGGACTGACAATCACAGAGCTGGTAGGGACCAGCTTCTTTCAATCCAGGTCAGATTGCAGCTCTAGCCTAGGCACCAGTGTCACTTCCAGCAAGAAGAAGCTGCAAGGACCTAATCAGCCTCTCCAGGAAATTACCAGCCAAGCCATGAAGGCCAGTGTTTATTTTACTTTGGCAGCATGAGCCACCCCAGGAGCTATTCTGTGGCTGGAATTGGAAGCTCCATTTCCAAAAAACAGGGGAGAAGGAGATGGTTGGTCATGATTTCAGCTACTGATTAGTAAATTCAGCTTGCTAAAGTCTAACCCTAAGAACAGGTAAAGTATGAACCTGTCCAAGCTGGAAAGAGTACACTGGCCACCATTTTGACTCCAACCACAGCCTGAGGGGAAGCCGGGCTGACCAAAAGTCATGGTGATGGTATGAACCAGTTTCTTTCACCCAGATGTGCCTGCGGTCTCCTAGCCTAGGCTTCAGCCCCACCTCTGGCAGGGAAGAGGTTGGCAGGCCCTGCACCATCATATCCTGGTAACTTCAGGTACATTTGGCTGGCACAGACTGAATAATCAGAAGTCTATCAGGTCAACTGCAGTCATCTTGAACCTGCACTACATAGATTGCTGCCCACACCTGCAGCTCCATCCTCACCCCAGGCAGGGGAGAAAGGGACATGAAGCTACATCAGTCTCTCTGGGCAACTAGAGTCTAGGCCTGCATACTTCGGATTATTCCACATGGCTGTGGTTCTGTTCCTACCCTTGGCAAGAAGAAAGTTGGGAAAACCTTCATCGGTCCCTTAGGCAATGCAGGCAGTTTCAGCCTCCACAGCTTATAGCACCAACTACATCCTTGGCTCCAACTGCACAACCAGGAAGGGAAAAATAGCAGGAAGTCCTAAACTAAAGAGAAAACTTCAACCAAAATAAATACTCTAATAAGCCATATACCAAGATACCAACATAAAATCACAATGCACACCAAGAAACAAGAAGAAATGGCCCATTTAAAGGAACAAGATAAGCCTCCAGATGACATAAAGGAGCTGAGACAACTAATCACAGATGTTCAAACAAATCTCCTTAATAAATTCAATGAGATGACTAAAGAGATTAAGGATATTAAGAAGACATTGCATGAGCACAAAGAAGAATCTGAAAGCATACATAGAATAATAGCAGATTTATGTGAATGAAAGGCACGATAAATGAAATCTTAAAAACTTTGGAATCATATAATAGCAGATTTGAGGAGGCAGAAGAAAGGATTTGTGAGCTTGAAGAAATGGCCTCTGAAAGTGAACATACAAAAGAACAGATGAAGAAAAGAATAGAAAACTTGAACAATGTTTCAGGGAAATAAATGACAGCAAAAGAAATGCAAACATACGTGTCATGGGTGTCCCAGAAGGAGAAGAGACAGGAAAAGGGGCAGAAAGAATATTTGAAGAAATAATGATAGAAAATTTCCCAATCCTATTGAAGGACATAAACATCCATATCCAAGAAGCAAAATATACTCCCATCTGAAAAAGTCCATATAGAAAAACTACAAGACACATACTAAAAAGAATGTAAAATACCAAAGATGTAGAGAGAATTCTGAGACCAGCAAGAGAAAAGCAATGCATAACATATAAGGGGTACCCAAAACGATTAAGTGCTGATCTGTTACCAGAAACCATGAATACAAAACAGTGGTGTGATATATCTAAGATACTACAAAAGAAAAACTTCCAGCCAAGAATCTTATATCTAGCAAGACTGTCTTTCAAAAATAAGGGCAAATTTAGGATTTCACCATTGTAAATTATGTTAGCTGTGGGTTTTTTATATATACCCTTTCTCAGGTTCAGAACGTTTCCTTCTATTCCAACCTTTACAGTGTTTTTACCAGGAACGGGTACTTTAGTTTGTCAAATGCTTTTTCTGCATCTGTAAATATGATCATGTGATTTTTTCCTTTGATCTGGTTATGTGATATATTAATTACATTGATTTTATTATATTGAACCATCCTTGCATACCAGGGATGAATCCCACTTGATTGTGGTTTATAATTCATTTGATATGTTGTTGAATAGGATCAGCAAGTATTTTGTTGAGGATTTTAGCATCTAGGTTCATTAAAGAGATTGGCCTGTAATTTTCCTTTCTTGTGGTGTCTTTGTTTGGTTTTTGTATTAGGGTAATGTTGCCATTATTGAATGAGTTAGGCAATGTTCCTTCTATTTCAATTTTTTGAAAGAAATTAAGCAAGATTGGTATTAGTTCTTTCTGGAATGTTTGGTAGAACTCACCTGTGAAGTCATCTGGCCCAGGGCTCTTCTTAGTTGGGAGGTTTTTAATAACTGATTCTCTTTATTTGTGATTGGTTTATTGAGATCAACTTCTTCTTTCATCAATGTAGGCTGCTTATGTGTTTCTAGGAATTTGTCCATTTCCACTAAATTGTCTTTCTGTTGGCATAGAGACTTTCAAAGTATACTCTTTGGATAGTCTTTATTTCTGTGGGGTCAGTGGTGATATCCCCTTTCTCAGGTATATAGAGTATATAAATATGTTCAGATATTCATTGGGTATTGTCCTTCAAGGTAAAATTACACACGAAAACTGAAGGAGTGTTGGGTTCCATCCTGTAGAGCTCTGCTGCATTCCCCAATTTAACAGCAACAATCCTCCAAGTCCTAGGGCAAAGACCAGAGAATGATGGTCCAATGATGGGCCCCTGATACTGATGTCTATGCTTATGAGCCTGTGTGCTTGAAATTTCAACTAGGCCTAGAGCTGCAAGGTACCAAAATGTTACCTCCTGAGAGCCTCCATGATGCTTAAATGTGGCCACTATCTAAGTCAAACTCAGCATGCAGTACCTTCCCCCAGTATGGGACATGACTCATGGTGATAAGCCTCCCTGGTGCTGAGGGATTACTACCAATTACTAGCTGGTGATGCAACTAGGAAAAGACCTTCAATAAAAGGGTGAAATGGTAAAGACAAATGAATTCATATGGCTAAGAGATTTCAAAATGAGTCACGAATTCATCAGAGGGGTCACGCTTATGCACGTCTCAGAAGGATCCCAGAGATAGCCAAAGTAGATATAACCATAGGTAGTGGTGCTCCTGAGGGCTTTGGAAACACACAGGTTCTATGGTCATGGTAGATGGCTCTGGAGTTCAGTGCCTTGCCATTGGGCCATACTTTGGAATTTGTGCTCCTGAGTGTGATGGAGTTGGACTCCATCTCTACACATACCTCTTCTGTCACTTTTACTGAACAAGTGGTTGGCACTGAGGTTGGTGTATGCTCAGGAGAATTGAATCTCTGGACTGTCCATGTGCCAGCTGGTCCCTGAGCCTCAGCAGAGTTGCAAAACCTACTCTCTGGTTCATTGGTCTTACCCAGGTCAGCTAACAAGGAGGTGAGGATGGTCAACTACCACACCAGGGAACTGAGAGAGTCTACAACAACAAGCAGGAGAACTGCATCAATCAGCCATATTGGATCTATACCTGCTCTTGATTTAGAGGTGGTGTGGACATCACAATCCCAGGGTCCACAGGATGAGGAATAAAATATGGATTAGAGTGGACTTACCGGTATTCTACTACAGAACTATTGTGACTCTAGCAATGGAAGAAATTGTATCATTTGATGTGGAGATAGTGGCCACAGGTGTTGCTGAGGAAAGGGAGAAGAAAATAGAGATGTGACATGAGGGCATTTTCAGGACTTGGATTTCTCCTGAATGATACCTGAGGGAGAGATGCAGGACCTTATATATCCTATCATAACCCACTGAATGGACTGGGAGAGAGTATAAACTAAAATGTAATCCATGCAGTGCAGCAGTGCTCCAAAATGTATTCACCAAATGCAGTGACTGTGCCACACTGATGAAAGAGGTTGTTGATGTGGGAGGAGTGAGTGGAGAGGGATTGGGGTATATGGGAACATCTTATATTTTTTAATGTAACATTTTGTGTGAACTATGTATCTGAAAAAAGACAAGAAAAATTTTGCTAAAAAAAACCCCCAGAGTTTAGAATATTCACAGATAACCAGAAACTGAGAGAAGATTTTCAGGAAATTCTAAAGGGTGGGCTAGAGCCTGAAAAGAAAAGACTGGAGAGATGGGCCTAGAAGAGAGTCTAGAAATCAAGATTATATCAGTAAAAGTAACTAAAACTGTAAAAAGAGTGATGAAAATAAAACATGACAGAAAACTCCAATACTCACGAATAAACAAACCAATGTTGTAAAGCACTTGTATTCAGAAAGCTGCAAATCAATGTTAAAGGAAATCAAGAAATGCCTAAATAACTGGAAGAACATTCCATGCTCATGGATTGGAAGACTAAATATCTTTAAGATGTCAATTCTACTCAAATTGATATACAGATTCAATGCAATCCTGATAAAAATTCCACCAAATTTTTTTTAATTGAATACACAGGGAAGTAGCTATGGCTCAATCAGTTGGGCTCCTATCTACCATATGGGAGGCCCTGGGTTCATGTCCCAGGGCCTCTTTGTGAAAGGCAGGCTCACCCACTGCCCACCCTACAGCACTGCTGAGAGGCAACTGAACAAGGTGATGCAACAAAAAAAGGGAGACAAGAAAAAAAAAACACAAAAGAGAGCACAGCAAATGGACACAGAGAGCAGACAGCAAGTAAGCCACAAGAAGGGAGGGGAAATAAATAAATAAATAAATAAATAAATAAATAAATAAATAAATATACACACAGAAGGACACACAGTGAATGGACACAGAAAGCAGACAGCACACCAAAAAAGCCACAAGGTGGTGGATAAAAAAATTTTTGAAAACACAACTATTCGGAAGGGTAAGTGGTCCTCAACAGCCAGAAACATCTTCAAAAGGAAAAATAAACTTTCCTTTCTAGAGTTTAAATTATATTACCTAGCAATCATGGTAAATACAGCATGGTACTGGCAAAAGACAGACACATAGACCAATGGAACCAAATTGATGGTTCAGAAACAGACCCTCACATGTATGGTCAAGTGATTTTTGACTAGCCTGTCAAATACACAACTTGGGCAGAACAGTCCATTCAACAAATGGTGTTGAAAGAATTGGATAGCCAAAGCCAAAGCCAAAAAAAAAAAAAAAGGAAAAAGGACCCCTATTTCACAGCTTATCCAAAAATTAACTCAAAATGGATTAAAAAACAAAAAATAAAACAAGAATAACACAGCTTCTAGAAGAAATTGTAGGAAAATGGCTACAAGACCTGATGGTAGATGGTGGATTCTTAAAGGAGATAAGAGAAGGACTGAGATGTACTACTGATGTTTAATGTATGTAGCAGTTTTAAAACCTTTAATGTATATGTGTGAAAATGCATAGAGTGGATGGAAACACATAGTAACAGCTAGTTTATAAATGGGGATATGGCTGAAAATGGTAGTCTTAGGTATGTAAATGCCAATGAACAGAATGCTAGAGAATATTCAAGGAACTGAATAGCACAGTAAACCAAGAGGTGGATGAGAATTATGGTTGATGGTATAGATGCAAGATTGTCCTTTGTTAGCTAGAGTAAATGTATTTATTGCAGGGTTGTGGAATTGTGGAAAAGCATGAGAAAGATACAACTGGAGTGACCTATAGACTGTGGATATGGATAATAATATAATATTCTTTCATCTATGCCAAAGATGTACAGTATTGATAATGGGGCAGTATGGAAAATGTGTGTCAAGTGTACATTATGGATGTGGTAATAATCAGATGATATTATATTATTTGCAATAAATGTCCCACCACAGTGTGTTGTGTTGATAAAGGGGTGTTGTTTGGGAATTCTGCATGTGTGCATGATTGTTTTATAAATTTACAACTTCTGTCATAAAAAATATATGTTAAAAATAATAATAGCATGGATTGGGGAAAAATACATGAAATAGAAGATAAGGACTGTAATTAGGAAGATTTTGACAATATTCTTTCATAATTTGTAACAAACATCTCACAACAATGCAAGGTGTTGGTGAAGGATTGCTGAATGGACACCTGTATTATATTATGCATATTTGCTCTGTAAGTTCCCAACTGTTACTATGCACTTACTGTTTATGTATGTTCACATATAAATGATATAAAGATAACAATAATAGGGTGGATTGGGGGAAAATACTTGTTAATAGTAATATTTTAACAATGCTCTCTAATCATTAGTTAAAAATGTGTAACAACAATGCAAGGTATTGGTGGTATGGTGAGGTACAAGAGTCCTGTATGATGTTATATATGTTTGTTTTATAAGTTCACAACTATTAATATATGTTTATTGTTTATGTATGTTTACATATGAGTGATATACTTCAATAAATTTTTAAAAATCTGAGCTTAATGGGGGATAGTTTCTATTAACTGTCTTTTACCTTGTGTGTGTAGTATTCTTCCTTGTTTCAGTGCATGTGCAAAAAACTGGATCCTTTCAATATTTTAAGGTGGCCAGTATGGAAATCCCAGTGTGTCAGTGCTGGACTCAGTTGCATTTTCCTTACATGAGGCTTTTCTGTCCCTTATATCTGAACCTATTTTCAGTGCCAGAGTTAAGAGGTGTATGTCCAAGAGACTTAAATCTTTGGTCTGTTCATGTACCATTGGGCCCTGACTCTCAACAGATTCACAACACCTACTCTCCAGTTCATTGGACTTGCCCAGGACAACAAGGAGATGATGATGGACAACAGCATGTCGAGGAACAGAGAGAGTCTGCAAGTGGAAGCAAGATAGTCCCATCCATCTGCCCCATGGGATCTAAGCCCCCTCTCAGTTAGAGGGGAAACCTCCAGTTTAGGGAATGAACAATGGAGACTAGACTTATTGTTATTCTACTACAGACTCATTGTGATTCTGGCAATGGAAGAACTTTTATCACTGATGTGGAGGCAGCAGTCACTGGAGGTTTTGAGAGGAAGGAGAAGGAAAAACAGGTCTACTTTGGGGGCATATTCAGGATGTGGGAATTGTCCTAAATGGCATTATAATGACAGATATAGGCCATTATATATCTTGTGATAACTTACAAAAATGTGGAGAGAGTGTAAACTACAGTGTAAACAATAATCCAAGCTTAGTGGTCCAGTGCTCCAAAATGTGTTCATCAATCATAACAAATGTACCACAGTAATGAAGGATGTTGTTAATGTGGGAAAGTATGGGAGGGTAGGGAGCAGGGCATATGGGAATCCCCTATATTGTTTATGTAACATTTATATAATCTAAGTATCTTTTATTTATTATATTAAAAACTATATAAAAAATAAAAGGATTAAACACCTTGATCAGGGGTGATTTATCCCAGGAACCAAAGAGGGGTTCAACACAATATCAATCTATGTTATAATCCATATTTCTCAAGTAAGGAAATACTGCATGTACATTTCAATGAACAAAGAAAAGATATTTCCAAAATCCCATATCCTTTCATGTAAAAAAACATTCTGGAAAATAGTTTGAGATATTAACTTCCTCAATGTGATAAAAGATCGTGTACAATAACTCACAGCTAAAATTATAGTCAAGGGTGAAATTCTGAAAATCCACAACCCAAGGCCAGGAACAGGTTAAGGTATATCAATTTCATCACTGCTACTCATTATTGTACTGGAAGTTCTGTCCAGAGCAATTAGGCAAGAGAATATAAAAGGCATACAAATTGAAAAGGAAGAAGTAAAGCTATCTCTTTACAAAGATTACGTGATCTTTTATATACAAAACCCAAAAGACAACTTAAAAAAAAAAGTATCTACTAAATGAATTCAGTAAATCTGCAGAGTATAAAACAAAATACAAAAATCAGTTACAGTTTGACACTCCAGCAAAGAATTATCTGAAATGAAAATGAAAAGATTCCACTCAATTGGCATCTAAAAGAAAAAATCCTAAGTATAAATTGAATGAAACAGGTGAAACACTGTACACTAAACTAGAAAAAAGACTGCTGAACACAACTGAAGACTGAAACCAAAGGCAAGACATCCACTGGTCATGTCTTGTAAGTCAAAGTATTGTTAATGTGTCAATACTACCCAAAGTGAGCTATAGATTGAAAGACATATTTATCAAATTCCCACTTTACTTTTACAGAAATGGAAAAGTCAATCCTCAAATTCACATGGAATCATTATTTGTCTCACATTATAAAAACATCTTTGAAAAATTATCAAAATACAATAAGCATGTTAATCAGAATATTATCCAAAATTATACTACATAACATGCAGTGAACTAGGTAAATTTGCTCTCTTCTCCAGGGTAACGTCTTACAACAGAACTAGATAAATTTGTTCTCTTCTCAATGGTAAATACTTATAAACAGAAACAGTCCTTAAGTAACCACAGAATTGGTAATCAAAGTACCTACATATGTTGCTCAATGAGAAAGCAAATCCTTGGAATGAATGGAAAGAAAAGAGTTCTCAGTAGATAAGCAGAAGGAATTAAAAGATGTAAATGAATATTTCAGAGCTGAGACTTAAATATCAAATACATAAAAATTACTGGGTGGACTTAATAAAATGCAGGCATCAGAGGAAAATACTGTCATGCAGGAAGCTAAATGAGTAGAAATCATTTAATCTCACTATATACACAGAAAAAGGGATTGATACAAAATTAATAGTCTAAAAGAACTGTAGGACACTTAAGTTTTAATATTCATCCCAAAGATGGAAGGAGACAGAAGGAAGTTGGTGTGAAATAAATGTAGGTTAAAAGTGACTGAACACCGCCCAACTTTGCAAATACAGATCCAAAGATCTCAGAAAATGTCAGCTGGAGAAAATCCAGGCAAACAATTGAAAAATTAAGTCAATTTTGAAAAATCTTGAAAAGAGGCACAGGGAAATGAAACATCTTGAAAAGAGACATAGAGGGAAACGGACTTTGGCCCAGTGGTTAGGGCGTCAGTCTACCACATGGGAGGTCCGCGGTTCAAACCCCAGGCCTCCTTGACCCGTGTGGAGCTGGCTATGCGCAGCGCTGATGTGCGCAAGGAGTGCCGTGCCACGCAAGGGTGTCCCCCGCGTGGGGGAGCCCCACGCACAAGGAGTGTGCCCGTGAGGAAAGCTGCCCAGGGTGAAAAGAAAGAGCAGCCTGCCCAGGAATGGCACCGCGCACACTTCCCATGCCGCTGACGACAACAGAAGCGGACGAAGAAACAAGATGCAGCAAATAGACACCAAGAACAGACAACCAGGGGAGGGGGGGAAATTAAATAAAATAAATAAATCTTAAAAAAAAAAAAAAGAAAAGAGACATAGAGAAATGAAACATTACATGTAGGAAAATATTATTTTGAAGGACTGTATTTCCCTTCAGAAAACATACATTCCATAAGGGAGTTTAACTTTAAAGTGCTGAAAGAAAGGAACTGTTATCTACCAAGAAGAGTTTAGGCTGCAAATGTTGCTTACACTTTGAAGGGAAAATTAAGAAGGAAGGACGGACTGAAAAACAGACTTCTTCAGTAGAGTCCTTCCTCCATAAAGATGTGAAAGGAACTACTTCAGGCTGTACAAGGAAGCTTCAGGAATAAAAGATGTAGTCCAGAAATAGTGAGTAACTGGGTAAAGGAAATAACCTATTTTTAAACTTTGAAATTGTTTCATATATTTTAAAAGGCACAACATTTTTGTAAAAGTTAGACTGTACTCTGGGTGGGAGGACACACACAATGTAGAGGGAATGTAGGTGACCATTATAAGAAGTGGGGTTGAAATGATTCAAGTGCTTCAAAGGCTGTCAGTTGAATTGCTATATTAACCCTAATACATTTTACTAGATTGGTATACATATGTTATTCTCAGAGCAATCAGTTCAGTGCCATGTCAGTTGGCCCAACTTTGGAGTTTGTGTTCCTGAGTGTGATGGACTTGGACACAGATGTGACCTTTCTACACATGCCTCTTCTGTTACTTGTGGTTGATGCTGGTGCTGGTGTGTACTCAGGAGACTTGAATCTCTGGACTGTCCATGTGACAGCCAGGCCCTGAGCCTCAGCAGACTTGCAACTCCTACCCTCTGGATTATTGCATTTACCCTGGCCAGCTAACAGGGAGGTGAAGAAGGTCAACCACCACACCAGGGAACCAAGAGTGCCTACAACTGCAAGCAGGAGAATTGCATCCAGCATCCATGTGGAATCTAAGCTCCCTCCCAATATAGAAGTGGAGTGGACACAACCATCCCAGGGTCCACAGGATGGAGGAATAGAGTATGGACAAGAGTAGACTTACTGATATTGTACTATGAAACTATTGTGATTAGTAATGGAAGAAATTGTAGCATTGATATGGAGAAAGTGGGCATGGTAGCTGCTGAGGTTAGGGAAAGGGAAGAGAAGATATGATGTGGGAGCACTTTCAGGACTTGGAGTTGTCCTGGGTGGTACTGCAGGGACAGATGCTGGACACTGTATGTCCTGCCATGGCCCACTAGGTGAACTAGGGGAGAGTGTAAACTACAATGTAAACCATTATCCATGTGGTGCAGCAGTGTTCCAAAATGTATTCATCAAATGCAATGAATATCCCACGATGCTGAAAAAGGTTGTTGATGAGGGAGGAGTGGGTGAGGGGGGTGGGAGGTATTTGGGGACTGCTTATATTATTTTTATGTAAATTTCAAAAAATAGAAAAATAACCATTGCAAAGAAACTCTAGAAAAATTGTGTAACCTATATAGTCCTTTATCTAAGAGACACATATAAAGCACCTAAAACATTGGCATACAACTTGTGGAGTGAGCAACAGTATTCATTTCTCTTGGCTGAATACCTAGGAGTAGGATTGCTGGGTCAGAGGGGAAGTTGGTCTTTCCCAGCCACCCTCCCCACGAAGGTTGAACATACTACAGGAGGATCTGGGTGACCTCTACTTTTCAGCTGTGCATGGGCTGCCAATCACCCTGACAGAAAATGCAAGATTTCCTGGTGCTGACCCCACAGCTCCTCCTATAGTAGGCTTCCAAGAGTCTAAGACCAATGACCTACCTGATTCTGCCCTGCAAATTCAGGGGACTCCTGCCTTACATGGATGATGACAATGCTGGTGCTAGAGCAGAAGGTTGGGTATATCTACGATTAAGTCCTTTCTCAATCATACCAAACATGATTTTCAAACAACAGAGAGTCCAGGAATGCAGGAGTGTCCTGGGGGCTGGACCACAGGCTTTGACACACCGACATCCTGCCTGCATTTGTGCATGTTCTTTCCTCTATTGCACCCCAGGCACAAGTCAATCAGGGTGGACTCTGCCTTTAATAGAGTTTTTCTGGACCGTGGTAAGATATTCAGAGACACACCCTATGTATCTGCTCTTTATGGGCACTTCCCTGGGCAAGCTTTGCCCCTGCCACCAGCTCTGCACAGTCTTAGATGCGCCTCTTCGGCTCTGGGAGCACAAAGTTCACATTTATGCTCCAGGTGTCAGTGAGGGCCTCTCCTCCTTCCTGGAAGACCTTGACCTCTAAAGAGAAATCTCTGTTCCAATTGCTCAGAAAGCAGCTCCATCCAGAACTCACAGACCTCTACCATGACCTCATGTGACAAACAAAATGCCATTTTCATGAGCCCATACAGCAACACTGGAGGTTTCCATGGAGGGCAGGAGTCCAGATCCCCACCCCTCCCTGCTGCACCAGAGGTCCTCAGAGAACATGAGCTGGATGGCCAGAAGACTATCAACTCAGCCTCACAGGTGGCCAGAGGAAGGTTCTAAGAGAAGATGGTTTAGATTTGTCCACAGGAATAAAAGGAAGTCAAGGAATTGCTCACCCAAATCTGATAGTTATAGATAGAGCGAAGTGAAGACATTTGGCTTTCACACAGGCAAGGGGAGCCTCGGAGATGGCTGCCTGTAGGAAGCTGCCTCTGGCACAGGTATTGTATTGGCCATCTTGTTGCTAAGTGCTATTTTTAGATACTAACCCGGTTAAGTTTCCTTTCCCCACCCTCGCTGAAGCAATTAAGTTTCAATTCTTACACCACTCCCCCGGGCTCCAATTGGGCACTCCCTAAAGAACACGAAAGTCTTTCTGCGGACATTGCCAAATAACCATCTGCACGTGCGTGTGGCACGAGAATAAAAATCTAGTTAACCAATCATTTACTGACACATGTGTTGTCAGTATGTACCACCTCCTTCATCCCTGGCTATAAGAACCCCTGATTGACCCTCAATAAATGAGACTTGATCAGAATCCTGTCTTGCCTCCATTCTTTGTGTCTCTTGCCCCTTTGTCATTCCCACTCCCTCCCTCAGGTCTCGGTTCGACTGATCCACTGGTCGGGTCAGCTGCCATGCCCAGCTAGCTACATAGACCACTTATGTGGCTCTAGACTTGAAGATGGAAGTACATTCCTGAGCATCAATGCACTGGGGGGAGGGTGGGGATGGTGAAAGAAGACTGAGCCCATACTGTCTGCAGTGCCACCAAGCCTTTCAGTTCCTTCCATCTGTTTACTGTTTAATCCTGTCTCTATTTATATGGCCAACTCCAGGAATTCACATCAGTATACCCATTTTAACCTCCATCCACAGATATCGCTGAGATTCTTGCATTTACATATAAGTAGCTGTCTTCTGTATGCACATTAAGCAAATGTGATGAGATATAACACAGGATTGTTTGGTTCACTAGAATCCCATGGTTGTGGTGAGATACATGAATGGAACTAGTCACCTTTGGGCCACACTTTATACACTGGGCCATTGATTTGTTTCTTCTATTCAGCTTTGCACTCACTCTATCTCCCTGCTTCTATCATCTCTGCTAAAACAGGCCAAAGCCTTGTGAAAACTCATGTAGTGAAGCATATCTCTCCTGTGAGATTGTGATAGACTAAATCATATCACATGGAGTGGTCTTTGGTTGAGCTTCAGTTGACCTAGATATGTAAGACTTTGTGGGACCCTTGGATGATGTAGGTGTTCACTGAGTATGGACATGTAATTGCCCTCCTTAACAGAGGGATGCAATCTTTCAAATGTCTTATTGGGACACATAAGGAAGGATGTAGCCCATCTCACAGAACAGGGCTGGTTGTTTTCCTTGGGGGTTTTGGGATTGGGCTGAAAGCAGGACAGGGTTCTCAAAAGGTTGTGGAGGCCTCTGAAAGAACAAATAATCCACAGTATCTGCTCTTCTGTGAACCATAAATCATTGGATCTTGTATTAGTCAGGGTTCTCTAGGGAAACAATCAGCAAGAGACATCTGTCAATAGTATGTGATTCTATAAGAGTCTCTCACACAACTATGGGGATGCACAAGCCCAGGTTCCACAGACAGGCTGCAACCAGGGACTGCAATGAAAGTCCAATGAAGGTTCATGACAAGTTCTGGGAGATGTTGGCTGTTGAAGATGAGCTGGGAAATTCTCTCTCAATACTGGAATCACTTCCCCTTTTTAAGGGATTCAACTGATTGGGTTAAGTGTCACTCATTGCTGATTGCAATCTCCCTGATTGATGCAATTATAACCAGCTATCTATGATTTACCACTGCAATAAAGTTAATGGTGACTAAAGTCCATAAATGCCCTTGTATTAGTTAGTCCAGTGCTTTCTTGACCAAACAACTGGGCACAATTACATGGCCTGGTTGACACGATAGCCTAACCATCACAGACCACCCCTTTGCAACTTGGCAACCATACACATTACCTTAAACCATACTTAGTTTCTAAGTAAAAACAGTAACAGACATGCATGTATCTATATTTCTGCCTAACAATGTTCAACTCTCTTGTGTACAACTGGAAACATATTAA
This sequence comes from Dasypus novemcinctus, assembly GCF_030445035.2. Lineage (NCBI taxonomy): Eukaryota > Metazoa > Chordata > Mammalia > Cingulata > Dasypodidae > Dasypus > Dasypus novemcinctus. Next base: position 2,283,512 of record NC_080683.1, read on the forward strand.
TTCCATACAAAATAGGGTGCAAGTTCTTGAGTAATATTCACTCTCAAACTTGACATCCTCAAATATTATGGCATTAAATGCATAAAACTTGTTATGTGATAAGGCAAAAGTTTGGGGAAGAAGACAAAGAAATTTGGTTTGTGTACATATACAATCATCATCATAATGAAACAAGAAAGAAAGATTCATGACCATTCACTTTTTTAACTGGTCATATAGTCAAAGTTCATATTTATCACTACTTCTTTCACTACCCATTCTATGTTTCCATACCCTCAGAAAGCATCTCAGCTGGCCATGGTTCTTTGCCTGGTGGGGTAACTGAAACTTTCATTCCTGAAATTCTGGGCCATTGTTAGTCCTGCTTGGATTGGGTTGTTGCAGTTTTCCATTGATATTAATCATAGGACATGGCAATACTAGGAGATGTCCTACAGGAACTCGTGTATTCCAGGCAAACTCTTCTGTACTCCCATTATGTAGATGCAGTAGTACCCCTTGACAGTCAGAATCAATCACCCCAGCCAGTACAGTAATTCCCTTATTTGTCTGTTGATTCAGAGGTAAGAGGTCAGGTGACAGTTTTTTGTGTTTTTTTTTTATTCATTTTTTTTAAAATATTACATTCAAAAAATATGAAGCCCCATTCAACCCCACTGCCCCCAACCCCCACTCACCCCACAGCAGCACTCTCTCCCATCATCATGACACATCCATTGCATTTGGTAAGTACATCTCTGGGCATCGCTGCACCTCATGGTCAATGGTCCACATCATAGCCCATACTCTCCCACGTTCCATCCAGTGGGCCCTGGGGGGATCTACAATGTCCCGTAATTGTCCGTGAAGCACCACCCAGGACAACTCCAAGTCCCAAAAACGCCTCCACATCTCATCTCTTCCTCCCATTGCCGGCACCCAGCAGCCACCATGACCACTTTTCCCATACCAATGCCACATTTTCTCTGTGGGCATTGGATTGGTTGTGTCTATTGCATTATATGTGAAGAGGGGGCTTAGATTCCACATGGATACTAGATGTAATCCTCCTGCTTTCAGTTGTAGGCACTCTAGGCTCCATGGTGTGGTGGTTGACATTCTACAACTCCATGTTAGCTGAGTGGGGTAAGTCCAATAAATCAGAGTGTAGGAGCTGAAGTCTGTTGAGGCTCAGGGCATGGCCATCATATTGTCAGTCCAGAGATTCAAATCCCCTAGATATATCTTAAACCCCAGCACCAACTGCAATACCAGGAAAGTAGCATAAAAGTCTTGTGAAAAGAGATCCCATCTGAGTCCAGTTCCATCATGCAGAAACACCAGCTCCAAAGAAGGGCCAGCTGACATGGCAGTGAACCCCATCTGCCATGACCATAGAACCCGTGAATCTCTTTAGCCCTCAAAAGAACCAATACCTAGGGTTGTATCTACTTTATCTGTCTCTGAGACTCTGCTCAGGTGTGCAGAAGGGCAATCCTTCTGACAACCTCCAGACTCTTTTTTAGAGACTCATAACCATATAAACTGATTTCTCCTTTCCATTTACCCCTTAACATTAGGTCAAACAGCATTTTAAACTCCTGTTATTATATGTAGACAGGGATATTCTGCTGGATCTGCGTTGAACCTTTAATTCAAGGTCATTTTCTAGTTGCATCATCAGCTGGTATTTGGTAGTGATCCCTTGGTGCCAGGGAGGCTCATCCCCGGGTGTCATGTCCCATGCTGGGGGGAATGCACTGCATCTACATTCTGAGTTTGGCTTTGAGACTGGCCACATTTGACTAACATGAAGGCTGTCAGGAGGAAACTCCCAGGCACAGTGCTGCTCTAGGCTTTGTTCTTATTTCAGGTGTATAGGCTCACAAGCATATTCATTAGTATCAGTGGCTCACTGTTGGACTCTCATTCCTTCCTGGTTCTTACCATTGCACCTGGGGGACTGCTGCTGCTCCCCTAGGGACCATGACAGAACACCCCTGGTCAGGAACCCAGTACCACCCCAGCTGTTGTTTTTAATTGTTTCCACTATGAGTATATCCAAACATTACCATGCACCCTGGACACATGCCCTGTATAACTCCCTGTCAACTATATATCACCTGTCAATAACATCCCATACCAGTATTCCTCTGCCACCATTGTTGAACCACTCTGTGATCCAAAACTTCCTGAAAAGCGAAGCTCAATATAATGTCAGGTTCCCTTACTAGTAAAATGGAATATAGCAATGAGTTTAAAGGTTAGATCTAGAATACGTATTGATTTGGAAAAATTCTACATCCTATCTTTTTCTTTTCTTTTTTTCCTAATTATTGAGCTTCTCTTCACAAGAGCCTTAGATCACAGTAATTCATATATACAATATACAGTACTCCCACACATCCACCATAAAACCTTTTCCCTTCCACAGCAATAATCTTATAACTTATTCATATCATATTTACTTAAACTGATGTACAGACTCCAAGACAATAGCTTTCAAACAAGGTGACATCTGTGCTTACATTGTGGTCCATACTTTAGGATATACAGTTTTCTAAATTTTCAGTTATCCTATGTTTTACATTATGGTTTACATTATTAGTCTGTCATCCCCTATATGTTTTTGGTATATTACATGTTTTATATCCATCCTTGTGTATTCTTGTGAAACTCCTCTCTTATCCCCACATTTACCTTGGTTCCATCCATTCAACTTCCATTTTCCCCTCTCCTTGGGGCCCACAATGACAGCCAATCTCCATTTCCCGAGGAGCAACAGTTTTCAGGGCCTGACTTGTTCAACTGCCCTAATACCCTGGGAGCCACCCATTATCTTAAGAGATAGAGTTGCCTCTTTTGTGATGGCATTAGTCCTCCCCAGGATGTGGGTCCACCCCCCTCTAACTACTTGGGTCTCTATCCAATGGTACAACCCACCCTGGGAAAATGAGCATTCAGATATTCGCCAGGAGTCCGTCCCATGTCAGACCATCCCCTCTGAGCATCCTAAACAGGAAACCCTCTTAATTATATTTTGACACGGTTTTCTCAGCATTTTACTCTCAACCAACACCTGACACTCTCCTATGTTCATATGTTGCCCCTCCCTCCCCCCAATTTTGTGGGCAATATTACCCATCCGCCCATCCCCAGCCCCCCTCAAACACACAAAGCCCCACCCAAAGGCAACCCCTTGCCCCCATTTTATCTCTTCTTTGTGCTCATACTTACCGCCAGCTCATCATAGATTCCACCCCTGCAGACGTCGGCTCATATCCTTCCTCCACCCCCCGATTTCCTGTAAGCCTATCTTCCAGTCTCTAGCTCTCTGAGGCAACTTGCTTATTTCATATCATTGAGGTCATGTAGTATTTGTCCTTCAATGCCTGGGTTGCTTCATTCAACATAAGGTTCTCAAGATTCATCCATGTTATCACGTGTGTTTGTAGTGTATTTGTTCTTACAGCCGAGTAGTATTCCATTGTATGTATATACCACATTTTATTGATCCACTCATCTGTTGATGGGCATTTGGGTTGATTCTAACTTTTGGCGATAGTGAACAATGCTGCTATGAACATTGGTGTACATATATCGGTTTGTGTCCTTGTTTTCAGTTCTGCTGGGTATATACCCAGCTGTGGTATGGCTGGGTTATATGGCAAATCTATGGTTAGTTTTTTGAGAAACCGCCAAACCGTCCTCCAGAAAGGTTGGATCCTTCTGCATTCCCACCAGCAGTGGATGAGTGTTCCCCTTTCTTCACATCCTCTCCAGCATTTGTATTTTTCTGTTTTTTTCATAGCTGCCAATCTTATGGGAGTAAGATGGTATCTCATTGTAGTTTTGATTTGCATTTCCCTGATAGCTAGAGATTTGGAGCATTTTTTCATGTGCTTTGTAGCCATTTGTATTTATCTTTGGAGAAGTGTCTGTTTAAATCTTTTTCCCATTTTTTAAATGGGTTGTTTATCTTTTTGTTTTCAAGATATATGAGTTCTTTATATATGCAAGTTATAAGTCTCTCATCAGATATATGGTTGCCAAATATTTTCTCCCATTATGTGGGTTCCCTTTTTACTTTCTTGACAAACTCCTTTGAGGTGCAGAAGGCTTTAATTTTGAGGAAGTCCCATTTATCTATTTGTTCTTTTGTGGCTCGTGCTTTTGGTGTGATATTCATGAAGCCATTTCCTATTACAAGGCCCTGTAGATGTTTCCCTTCACTGCTTTCCAAGGTCTTTATGGTCTTGGCTCTTATATTTAGGTCTTTGATCCATCTTGAGTTGATCTTTCTATAAGTTGTGAGATGGTAATCCTCTCTCATTCTTCTTCATATGGATATTCAGTTCGCCAGGCACCATATGTTAAATAGGCCATTCTCTCCCAGTTGAGAGGGTTTGGTGGCTGTATCAAATATTATATGGCTATATATGTGAGGTTCTATATCAGAACTTTCAATTTGATTCCATTGGTCTGTGTGTCTCTCCTCATGCCAATACCATGCTGTTTTCACTACTGTAGCTTTGTAGTATGTTTTGAAGTCAGGTAGTGTCATTCCTCCAATTTCGTTTTTCTTTTTCAATATGTCTTTGGCTATTTGGGGTCTCTTTCCTTTCCAAATAAATTTCATAGTTAATTTTTCTAGTTCCTTAAAGAAGGCTGTGTTGATTTTTATTGGGATTGCATTGAATGTGTAGATCAATTTTGGTAGGATAGACATCTTAATAATCCTTAGTCTTCCTATCCAAGAAGAAGGAATATCCTTCCATTTATTTAGGTCTTCTTTGATTTCCTTGAACAGTGTTGTATAGTTCTCAGTGTATAAGTTTTTTACATCTTTAGTTAAATTTATTCCTAGGTATTTGATTTTTTTATTTAGTATTGTGAATGGTATTTGTTTCTTGATTTCCTCCTAATCTTGCTCATTATTGGTGTATAGAAATGCTACTGATTTTTGCACATTGATCTTATAACCTGCAACTTTTCTGAACTCATTTATGAGTTCTAGAAGCTTTGTTGTAGGTCTCTCAGGGTTTTCTATGTATAGGATCATGTCATCTGCAGATAATGAAATTTTCACTTCTTCCTTTCCAATTTGAATGCCTTTTATATCTCGTTCTTGCCTCAGTGCACGAGTAAGTACTTCTAAGATAATGTTAAATAGAAGGGGAGATAATGGGCATCCTTGTCTTGTTCCTGACTTTAGAGGGAAGGATTTTAGTATTTCTCCATTGTAAACAATGTTGGCTGTAGGTTTTTCATATATACTCTTTATCATGTTCAAAAAGTTTCCTTGTATTCCGATCTTTTGGAGTGTTTTTATCAAGAAAGGGTGCTGTATTTTCTCAAATGCTTTTTCTGCATCTATAGATATAATCATGTGATTTTTTGCCCTTCAATCTGTTTATATGGTGTATTACATTTATTTACTTATGTTGAACCATCCTTGCATACCTGGAATACTTCCCACTTGGTCGTGGTGTATAATTCATTTAATGTGTTGTTGAATATGATTAGCAAGTATTTTGTTAAGTATTTTTCCGTCTAGGTTCATTAGAGAAATTGGTCTATAATTTTCCTTTCTTGTGGTGTCTTTGTTTGGCTTTGGTACTAGGGTAATGTTGGCATCACAGAAGGAGTTAGGCAATGTTCCTTCTGTTTCAATTTTTTGGAAGAATTTCAGCAGGATTGGTTTTAGTTCTTTCTGGAATGTTTTGTAGAATTCACCTATGAAGCCATCTGGCCCTGGGCTCTTCTTAGTTGGGAGGTTTTTAATGACTGATTCTATCTTTTTACTTGTGATTGGTTTGTTAAGATCATCAATTTCTTCTTTCATCAATATGGGCTGCTTATGTGTTTCTAGGAATTTGTCCATTTCCTCTGAATTGTCATTTTTGTTGGAATATAATTTTTCAAAGTATCCTCTTATGATAGTCTTTGTTTCTGTGGGGTCAGTGGTGATATCTCCTTTCTCATTTCTTATTTTGTGTATTTGCATCTTCTCTCTTTTTTTCTTTGTTAGTCTTGCTAAAGGTTCGTCAATTTTGTTGATCTTCTCAAGAAAACAGCTCTTGGTCTTGTTATCTTTTCAAGTGCTTTCTTATTTTCTATTTCATTTAGTTCTCCTTTTATCTTTGTTATTTCCTTCCTTCTTCTTCCTGTTGGATTACTTCATTATTTCTTTTCTAATTCCTCCAAATGTGCAGTTAGTTCTTCAATTTTTGCTCTTTGTTCTTTTTTGATATATGAATTTATGGCTATAAATTTCCCTCTCAGTACTGCTTTTGCTGCATCCCATAAATTTTGGTATGTTGTGCTATCGTTATCATTTGATTCAAGGTAGTCATTGATTTCTTTTGAGATTTCCTCTTTGACCCACTGTTTTACTAAGAGTGCGCTGTTTAATTTCCAAATTGTGGTGTGGAATCTGGACCTTCATCCCTTGAAAATTTCCAGCTTCACTCCACTGTAGTCAGAGATATTGTTTTGTATGATTTCGATCTTTCTGAATTCATTAAGCCTTTCTTTGTGGCCTAGCATATGGTCTATCTTGGAGAATGATCCATGTGCACTTGAGAAAAATGTATGTGTTTGGGTGTAATGATCTATATATGTCTATTAGATCCAGCTCCTCTAATATACTGTTCAAATGTTTTGTTTCTTTAGTGATTCTCTTTTGAGATGTTCTGTCAAGAGTTGATAGTGGTGTATTAAAATCCCCCACTATAATTGTAGATGCATCTATTCTTTCACTTAGTTTTTCCAGTGTTTGCCTCATGTATTTAGAGGTGCCCTTGTTAGGAGCATAAATATTTATGATTGTTCGATCTTCTTGACAGATTGTCCCTTTCACTAAAATGTAGTATCCTTCTTTGCCTCTCTCAATTGTTTCACATTTAAAGTCTATTTTGTCTGATATTAATATAGCTATTCCTGCCTTTTTTTGGTTTGTATGATTGTTTTCCAGCCATTCACTTTCAACCTTCATGAGTCTCTGGGTCTAAGATGTGTCTCTTGTAGACAGCATATAGATGGGTCATATTTCCTTATCCACTGTCCCAGTCTGAATCTTTTGATAGGTGAGTTTAATCTGTTCACATTCAGTGTTATTACTTTCAAGGAATTATTTGTGCTAGCCATATTTTGATTGGAATTGTGTTTGTCATATTTTGTTTGCTTTTTTTCCTTCTCTTTTTGTCTTTTTTGTTGCTCTTACACTTTCCTCCAACTCTGCCTCTCTTGTTTTTTCCTTTCTTCCTGCAGAACTCCCTTTAGAATTTCTTGAAGGGGAGGTTTCTTGTTGGCATACTCTTTCAGTTTCTGTTTATCTGTGAATATTTTGAACTCTCCATCATTTTTGAATGCTAGTTTAGCTGGATAGAGTATTGTTCATTGGAAATTTTTTTCCTTTAGTACCTTGACTATATCATACCACTGCTTTCTTGCCTCCATGGTTTCAGATGAGAAATCAGCACTTAATCTTATGGAGTTTCCCTTGTATGTGATGGTTTTCTTTTCTCTTGCTGCTTTTAGAATTTTCTCTTTATCTTGAACATTGGATAATTTGACATGTATATGTCTTCGGGTGGGCCTGTTGGGGTTTATGACAACTGGGGTGCGCTGTGCTTCTTGGATATGTACATCTGTCTCTTTCAGTAGATTTGGGAAGTTTTCAGCCATTATTTCCTCCAACACTCCTTCTGATCCCTTTCCCTCCTCTTCTCCTTCTGGCATGCCTATAATACATATGTTTGAGCATTTTGCATTATCATTCAGGTCCCTAAGTCCTATCTGGATTTTTTCTATCTTTTTATCAACCAATTCTACTATCTGTTTGATTTCTGATGTACTGTCTTCCACATCACTAATTCTCTGCTCTGCCTCTTCTAGTCTGCTGATATTTGCTGCAAGTGTATTTTTGATTTCTTGAACTGTGGTATTCATTCCCATCATATCTGTTATCTTTTTGTGTATGTCTGCAATTTCCCCTCCAAGTGTTGTCTTCATGTTTTTAACCTCTTCCTTTACTTCATTAAATTTGTCGGTGATAAATGTTCTGAGATCTTTCATTACTTGTGCAAAGTTCTGCTCCCCTTCCTGATTTTTAGTTTGTTCATTGGATTCAGCCATGTTTTCCTGATTACTGGTTTGGTTTGTAGATTTTTGTTGCTGTCTGGTCATCATTTTATCTTGAAGGGTTTAACCAGTTCCTTAGCTTCTTTGTCTAGTCTTGGAGATTAATTAGCTGTTGTGTTTGTGTAAGTGTTATATCTTCTCTTTGTCACTTTGCTCTTCTTATTCTAATTTCTTATTGCTGGTTGAGTTCACTTTAAAGGAAAGTATTAGGGCCGGGGAAAGGCAATTGTGTAAGCAAGGAAAAAGTGTAAAGTAGTATTGGTGATATATGTTAACAGAGCAACAATATGAGATCTGGGAGGATGGATGTTAGATTTCATGTAAGTTGCGTAGATTTATAGCAGTAGGTAGAGTACCTATAATGAGGTAGTCGACTGAATATGGGAGGAATATGGTATGAATTAAAAAGCTATTGTTTTCATGAGAGAGAGAAAGAGAAAAGAAAGGCAATAGTTTCGAGAGTGGATAGCAGACAGAAAACAAAACAAAGGTATTAGAAATTAAGAGTTAGACACCTTGTGGATCAAAGAAAGGGAGGTGGAATATAGGAGAGACAGTAGATGATGGAGGATATCAAGATGTAGGGGAAAGGGGATAGTGTAGGTAGCCAAAATCAATTCACACAGCGATGAGGCAGTGGAGGATGAGGAAACCCAGCAAATGTGAGGTGTTCCCTGCAGCACCTTTCCACCAAATCGATGTCCAGACACTTCCTGTCCTGCAAAAATCCCAAAACAGCCTGGTCCCAGAGAACCTCCAATGCTGCCCAGCTGCTTCTTTGCAGGAGAGACCACCAGGTAAGCTCATTCAGCCACGATCTTGCCCCGCTGTTTCCCTTTCTTAATTTAAAAAAACCCGAATGGTGCAAAGTCTTGCTGAAGTCTCTGGTCTGACCCTTGTTGACTCAAAGAGGAATTTTTAGAGAGATGAATCTATTCTTTGTAATACTGTCATTGTGGATACATGATATTATGGGTGTGTTAAAAGCCACTGAGTTTGACAACACAAAGAATGTTTGTCTATGCAAGTAAAAAAAAAATCATATCTATGCAAGTAAAAAAATCATTTACAAGTTAAGGGAATCCCAGATAGAGTGAAAATGTTCCAAATCTACCTAATATATTACAAATTCCTAACTTACAGAAGGAGATGGGAGCAAATGTACTGAAAGAAATAATATTGAATATGAATGGAGTCTGTAAAACAAAGTAAAAATAAACTACAAAAATGAAGTACTCTAATTAATGTAGCATTCTGCCATATATGGATTAAAAATTCTAATACTTCTATGCACCTATACTGGAATAAAGTTTCATAAATAGTTGACAGATGCAGGAATGTTTTTCACATTGTGATGTAGGAGCTTACAGATAAGCAATGGGAGGAGGCTAAAATGTTCTATGGGAAAATGGTTTAGAGTTATGAACTTATGTATGGGTAAATATAGATACAGAGAGTTGTATGTAGACATATTTCTAAACATGTGTACATACACAGCTTAGTATACACACACATATATTTCCTGACACTTTCTACAGAGAGGCCCTAGAAGGCTGAGTAGCATGGAGCTCAGAACTTGGAAATTACCACAAGTGCCAATTGAACAAGTATTTTCAAGAAGAGGGGATGTCTTTTCACAGGACTTCCATGCTACTTTATTGGAATTGTAATAGGTGCTGGGGTTTAAGATATATTTAGGGGATTTGAATCTCTGGACTGATAATATGACACCCAGGCCCAGAGCCTCAACAGACTTCAGCTCCTACACTTTGATTTATTGGACTTACCCCACTCAGCTAACGTGGAGTTGAAGAAGGTCAACCACCACACCATGGAGCCTAGAGTGTCTACAACTGAAAGCAGGAGGAGTGCATCCAGTATCCATATGGAATCTAAGCTCCCACTTGACATAGATGTGCAATGGACACAACTAATCCAATGTCCACAGAGAAAATGTGGAATGGGTGTGGGAAGGGTAGCCATGGTGGCTGCTGGGTTTGGGGAATGGGAGGAAGAGATGAGATGTGGAGCCGGTTTCGGGACATCGAGTTGTCCTGGGTGGTGTTTCACGGACAATTCCGGGACATTGTAGATCCCCCCAGGGCCCACTGGATGGAACGTGGGAGAGTGTGGGCTATGATGTGGATCATTGACTATGGGGTCCAGTGATGCTCAGAGATGTACTTACCAGGTGCAATGGATGTGTCACCATGATGGGAGCGAGTGTTGCTGTGGGGGGAGTAGGCGGTGGGGGCGGTGGGGTTAAATGGGACCTCATATTTTTTTAATGTAATTTTTAAAAATAAATAAATAATTTTTTTAAAAAAGAAGTATTTTCTTGGAGAAATTGTTGACTCTAGGAGAGAAACATGCAAGAAGTGACTGACACGACTTGTACCACCAAAAAGTAAATAGATACTAAAATAAAACTCTCAATGATGGGGTTATAGTAGAGATACAGAGAACAGCTGATAGTTCTCCCATGGCCAAAATTTGAAAAAATTAAACAATAGGAAAAGTAGTATTGTATCATAACCCAAAGTATGAAATAAATGTCATATTCATTCTGATATTAATAAATTATTGAGTAAATAAATAAGAAGAGACAAATTTCTCATGCAGAAAAAAATCAATAATTTATGTAGATATTTCTCTTTCAAGGCCATGGAGAGAAATTCCACTCTTGAAGTATGGAAATCACTTAGTGAATTCTTTCCAAAGTGATATACTGAAGGGCAGAGAATGAGGACCTTTAAACTGGGGGACCTCAAAACACTGCTGAAAGAAGTCAATATCAACAGTGATAAGTCATGGTGATAGGATGCACCCTGGTGATGATGTGATTAAAATGATATTTTATCTCTGGAGTATTCCTCCAAAAACCAAAGCTCAGTCTAATCATGAGAAGAACATCAGAAAATTCAAACTGAGGGAGACTTTTCAACATACCTAACCTCCCCTCCTCAAAAGTATCCAAGTTATAGAAAAAAAAGGAGAGTCTGAGAAGCTGTCATAGTCACAAAGTGACAAAGAAGTAACACAAAAATAAATGTAAGGTGTTATTTTGGATGGCAGATATTAAGAACAGGGGAAAAGGGTTGAAAGGTTCTTAGAAAATATCTAAAACATCCTTCCTGGCTTTCTGCAAATCTTACACTCTTCTAAATATTAAGTTTATTAAGAAGTAAAACTTTTAGTGAAATGCAAATTCCTAGGAATATCGAACTCAAAGGTTCAATCCAGACACAATTACATGCATTGGAAAATTACTCTGATTTCACAGAGTAATTGAAATAACTAAATAAAATTATGAATATGAAATGACTGGTGTTGTGCCTAGTATAAATAGTGAATACTTTATATATTACCACACGTACTTCAACCCTAAGTACTTCAACCCCATGTACACTCACTCACCACACCTCCTTCCCCCTACCATTGTTCTATTTTCATCCCTCATCATGTCTCCAAAGTTTTGGCAACAGCTAGAGTCATATTAACCCAGATGAGTCCTTTTACTGGGCAAGGATTTTCATGAACATTACTATTTCTAAACTCTACACAGACTCCAATAACCTCAAACAAAAATATCCAACTTGTGGAAAGAATACAAGGTTCTCTGCTAATTGGCTGCTTCCAATCTGGCCATCCTGTTTCCACTTTTCATGCATGCCCCTCACTGTTCATCACATAATAAGAACTATTTTTAAAACCTTATCCATATCTTATGGTTATATTGAACCTACATTTGTGTCCCTGTTATCTTTTTGGTGTGCTTCTACCTCCACCTCCTCATGGAATTATTATTCCTTTTCTCTCACTGCTTCTCCATTCTTCCCAAAATTTAGCAATATATGTTCAACTCAGTCATTTATTTCTCAGTATTTCAACAAATATTTATTCAGCAAAACTGTATGGTAAATAGTAAGATTTGTTCTGGGAAAGAAGAGAAGAGTAAGATATTTTGCTTCTGATCAAATAGCTCACAGTCTTTATAAGGCAAGAGATAAGCAAGCAAAGAAATCCATAAGATGTCCTCCTGAAGTGTATTTCCATAGAAATCAGGATCAGCTTTTGTATTTCTACTAAAAAGGCTCTTAGGACTTAGAGGGGAATTACATTAAAGCAATAGATAACTTTGGGTAGTACTGACATCTTAGTAATATTAATTCTTCCTATTCATTAGCACAGAATGCCTTTCCATTTACTTAGCTCTTTTCTAATTTCTTGCAAATTTTTTTTGAAATTTTCATTGTGCAACCTATTGGGAGTTGTCCTGAAAGACATCACAAAGCCAGATGCAGGCCATTGTATATCTTACCGTAACCTACACAATTTAGTGAGAGAGAGTGTAAACTATAATGTAAACCTTAATCTACACTTAAGGGCAGTGCTCCAAAATGATTTCATCGATTGCAATGAATGAGCCTCACTAATGAAAGATGTTGATGTGGGAAAATGTGGGATGCATGAGGAGTGAGGCATATGGGTTATGTGACATTTGTGTAATCTAAATATATTTTTAAAAATTGAAAAAGTCCATATAGGCACTAAGAAAACAAGTTACCATGACTAAAAGCCAGAAAAAAGAAGACAATGGAAAAAACCTGAAGTGTTTCAGATTTTGAAATTATTCAGAGAATATGAAAAAACACTTTTTATTGAGTTTTAGAAAATTAAAAAGAATATTGCAGTTATAAAAAATGGCACAAACATATATCAATAATGAAATAAATAGAACCTCTAAAGTTGAAATGTACAATGATGAAAATTTCAAACTTCCATGTAGTGGAACTGGGAGAAATTTAGCTGCAGTGGAAACCAAAGGCCCATCAACCCTGAAACAGAAATTGGAAAACAAACCAAATTTATATCTGTGGACTTTCCTATATTTGACACTTTCTCTGTGTCCCTCAATTTACTGCCAACAAATTATTCTTTCTCTTGATATTTTCTTCCCACAGCAAAACAAAACCACAGGTTCATTTCAGTGATTTATTATTCTACTGAAGGTTTCCTCTTTGGATAATAAATAAATACAAAATATCTTCATTCGATGAAAACATATGAACCCCACTTAGGATGATGTACCTCAGAGCTATTAATATGTGGGTGCTTCCAATTCTTGAGAAGGATGATCTGTAGCAAGGGGAAATGGGAAGAGTGGCATAGGGGAAAGACACTAGAAGGTGATTTCCAGGATCTTCTTATCCAATACCGTTACTCTAGAATTTGCTTCTCTTGTAAACTCAACTCTTGTCACTGGAGGAAGGCATCATTGCTCCTATGTTTGAAATATACTCACTTAGACACTAGCTACATTATTACAACACATTATAAGAGGTAAGGGCTCTGTTATGTGTTTTCTACTGTGTCTTAGTTTAAATGATATTCCTTGGAACTGAGGGTGTTTATTCTTACTTCCCCCACTCTGGACAGTTAATCTTCAATTGACAGTGTTCATCTTCTCTAAATTTCTCATGGTAGGGTACCAAAATGATTATTCTACTCACACAACATAAATACAAGTGAACAGAACAGAGCTCACTCAAAATGAATGTTTTCCTCCTTCTATAGAATATACATTTCATGATTTACAGACAGTAATTAAGTCTCCCACTTCTCCAGGAAAAAAACAAACAAACTAGTATTTTCCTCTGTAACCTCGTGTTTATCCCTCACTGAATTTTTGGAAGCATCTTTAGCTGAAATCTTTGTTTTATAACCTCTCTTCAAGTTTTCCCTTAAAAAAAACACAAAACCCTAAACTGCAATTAAGTTTCCCCGATAACAAACAATATGATGCTTTTTCTCTTGTAGTCATTTATAGATTAAGGAATAAATTTACTTTTCCATGAGAACAAATTTATACCCTCAGTTTAGAGTGAATCATTATTGTTTCTACATATTTTTGGTCCTGGAGAAGAATAAAATTCTACTGACAAAAAAATGAATACTTTTTTTGAGAGAAAAATAGAAGATGCAGGAATGGGGAAATAAGAAAGGATCTAGGTTAAGTACATAAGCACTGGGAAAATATAATCGAATTGAAAAGGTCTCCATCACTCACAGATGGCATTTCCTTAATAAAAAATCTTATCTTATGAATCAATATACCAGTTAGGTATTTAAAAAGGGAACAGGGAAGGTTCTTAGGGGATTTTGAAAGATATACAATCACCATCTCTCCATAAACACACTCAAAGTGTAAGTAAGTTTGTCTTCTACAATGGAGTCATCACGGTATGGTGTGCGGTCACTAGGGTACACTGCACTTAGCAGCTTTTCCCCCTCTTTCTGGCTTGTGCTCCTGTCCTCCAGAAGAAGGGGAATAGGCAGATATGGTGCCTATTAGCCAACACTTAAGGTAAGAGTCCTACTACCTGATGAAGAAAGGGGCCGTGTTTGTGTAACCAACAATTTCAGTGGAGTCTTGATTGTACAGTGTCCCTGATTATAACAGAAGTACCAACTTTTTTAGCTGGCCTGTTTTTCAGTATTTTCTATACTTTCAATTATTGAAGGATATAATTCTAACTTCTTCAATAAGATGCGTATGCATGCTTACTATGTTTTCTCTCAAAATTCTTTCAAAAATATTTTTGATTACTTTTATTTTTAAAGAAGCTTTAGATTTCATAAATGTTACATAAAAATATAGGGAATTCCCATATGTGCCACTCCCTCACCCCCACACTTTACCACATTAACAACATATTTAATTAGTGTGGTATATTTGTTACAATTGATAAATATTGAAGCATGGCTACTAACCATAGGTTATAGTCTAGATTACAGTTTACACTGTCTCACACAATATAATAGGTTATGACAAAATGTTTAATGACCTATTTCCATCATTGCAATGTCATGCAGGAGAATTCCTGTCTCCAAAATGTCCCCATATTACTCCTATTTTCCCCGCTCCTCCCCTCAGAACCTCTGATGGCCAGTGTCTTTATATAAATGATAAAAGTTTTTCCATTGTTAGAATAATAAGTCTATAATAATAGACCTAGTATAATGAACAATGGACTAAAGTCAAAGTTCTTAAAAAGTTTTTATTTAGAAAGAGATTTTTGCTTGAAAATAAGACTTTAATATAAACTATTTTGTACAAGAACTGATTGCAAAGTAACAGTTTTGCAGTGTAGCATTCTTGGAATTGGCACATCAAATTGTTGGAGTGAGAACACCAATGACACTATTTTCATGGGATAAATGTACATGATTGTATATGTATAGTTTGGAAAAAATAATTCACTGTATATTGTTTGCAGCAGCATCTAAAGACAGTGCCTAGGAAATATTTTTACAATCTGACTGGTCTATGTGATAAATTATTTTACTGAGAATCCTAATTCAAATAATGTGGAATAATGTGGGTCTCTTACTTGTACTGAAGAAAATTCCAGAGGGAAATGACAGGCTGAGGATATTTAGTTCTCAGATTATGGTGCAATCAAAGCACAGACATTTTATAAGACCACATGAAAGAAATATCTTTCCCTGAAAACTGCAGTTCCGATGTGTGTATGACTCACATCAGAGTCTGAAGCTGTATGTTAATAAATTAAAATTGAAAATGAATTCACAGGTTTCCCAAAGAATGTGAAGATGAATATAAATACATAAACAATTATTAATATTTTCAAAAATAACCATTAGCTCAGAGAAATAAGTAATTACAAAATGCCACTCTGGTTTGCCATTTGAAGTGATGGCACATAAATCAGTTCATGAATGAAGCATTCACCTGGTCTACCTCAGAAAGAAAACAGTACATCTACTTAAATATATGAAACTATGTCTTAATATTTGGGTTCAATTTTAGAATAAGTTATAATCAGAAATGGGGAAAACACACACATCGCTTTTTATGATCTGTAAATTTGGACTATTTTTGTCTGGAGTGCTGAAAGAAATTTCCAAATAAAATCCTTAACTATGAAAATAATTTTTAAAGGGCAACCTTATGTCACTGGAAGAATGATAGAAATTATTGAGACCATCATTTTTTAAGAATCAGGAATTGTGTTGTTGGTTACAACGTCACTGAACTTATGCAGGAGAATATGCAGGAGAGGCATATATTGGAGATGTCATGGGGTATTGTAAACAAGTCAGATGAGGTCTCCAGTTCAGAATGTGACCTCTTCCAGGAACAAATGAACAAAAACTTTGACAGCTGGTACACAGCATTTGTTATGAGATTTTATTTTTCACTGAAGCAATAAAACACAAGCAGTTTCTTTCATCTGGCAGTGACTGCAGTATGCCTTCATCCCTGAAGCACCTGCTATAATTTTACATATACAGAACAACTTGTATGAAATATTTTACTGCTGAATATCCAGGAAGCAGTTTCTAACTTCAATCCTGATTCCAGGAAATACAATGAGACAACACATGATGTAAAATAATACAAAAGAAACAGGTGTCCTTGATATATAAAAATTAAAGAAATACAATTCTTTAATTAGGCAAATAACAGTATCTCTCTATACACTTACAAAGTATCTATATTATGATCTTCTACTTTTTACCTCTGTTAATCATGAGCAATTTTCTAAACATGAGGCAAGCATCCTTTAATACAGAGAATGTTTCTAAGCTTTTTAAAGGCCTGCTTCATGTCCTTGTTTCTAAGACTGTAGATAAAGGGGTTCAGCATAGGAATGACCACCGTGTATATCACTGAGGCTATTGCATTTGTCCTTGAGTTTTGAGAAGCAGTGGAGCTAAGATACACTCCAAGACCTGTACCATAAAACAAGGTCACCACTGAGAGGTGAGACCCACAAGTAGAAAATGCTTTATACTTGCCCTCAGCTGTTGAAATTCTCAAAATGGAGGATATAATCTTAGAGTAAGAGAAAAGGATCCCAGTGAGTGGAATAAAACCCAGAAGGCCAGATACAAAATATATCACTAGGTCATTGAGGAAGGTGTCAGAACAAGCAAGTTGGAGCACCTGATTAATTTCACAGAAAAAGTGGGGTATTTCCAACTCTGTACAAAAAGACAATCGCAAAATCATTAAGCATTGTAAAAGGGAGTCCAAAACACTCAATAACCAGGATGCAAGCAGCAGGAGGCCACAGAGCTGGGGGTTCATGATGACCATGTAGTGCAAAGGGTGGCAGATGGCCACGAAGCGGTCATAGGCCATCACAGTCAAAAGGGCACTATCTAATTGTCCTAAAAGCATGAAAAAAAACATCTGGATGATGCAGCTTTCATAAGCTATAATTTTGTTTTCTGTCTGGAAGTTCTGCAGCATCTTTGGGACAGTGGTGGAAATGAAACAGATATCTGTAAAAGACAAGTTAGAGAGAAAGAAGTACATGGGTGTGTGGAGGTGGGAGTCCAAGATGATAGCAAGGACGATGAGCATGTTTCCAGTGAAGGTGACCAGGTACATGGAGAGGAACAGCCCAAAGAGCAAGGACTGCACCTCTATATCTTCTGAGAGCCCCAGGAGGATAAATTCTGACACACGTGTTTGGTTTTCTGGTTCCATGTAGCTGATGATACTACTGAAAAGAGAGCAGAGAAATGCAGATTTAGCCACAAGCTGCAAGTAGAAAATTAAAATAAATTCTATGGTTTGCAAATTCATTAAGTTAGTGATTTCTTTTTAGATAGATGATAGATAGATGATAGATAGATAGATAGATAGATAGATAGATAGATAGATAGATAGATAGACAGACAGACAGATAGAGCCCTTTATCTGACAATACCAGGGAAACCAAATCCTCCTGTATCTCCTTGATGCTGTTTCTAACTTGTCATCCTTGTCCATAATTGTAAACATTTTCTCACTGCAATACGTTCCATTAAAAATTGTCTTAGAATTGATTTTAATCAACAAACATTTTCACTGGTCATTTTGTACCTTGTGATGAAAAACTTGTGGTAATGGATATTAGTGATGGTTGCATAATATTCAGAATGCAATTGATATTGCCAAATTGAACACTTGAAAATGGATGAAAGGCAAATATTAAATTATGTATAAGTTACTACAATAAAAAGATGAAAGTAATTAATTAATTAAAGGTAATCTGGTTTAAGGTACAATAGACTAAATAAAGACACAGTTTCTTTTCCAACATTATCTTACATTCAACTTAATCCAGCTCTAATTGCCAGCAAATAACTTTTAGGATGTTGACAAACTAATTCTAAAATTTATATGGAAACATAAAAAAACCCTAGAAAACTAATATAATACTGAAGGAGAAGATGAAAGTTTTAGGAATATTCTACCAGATATTACCTAGCTAGCCTTAATAATACTGAAGAACAAAGTTGTAAGACCACTCTAACTGGTGTTAAGATTTACTATAATAAAGTAATCAAACATTGTTGCCTTGTTGAAATAAACACATGAACTGATGCTAGAGAACCCAGAAATAGATCCACACAAATGCAGTCATGAGATCTGTGACAAGGAGAAAGGTCAATTCATTGGAGAAAGTGTGGACGTTTCAGAAAATGTTGCTGAAACGATGGGATGCAAATGTGCAAATATAAAGAAATTACATGCAGATTGTGTATATTTCACAATATTAACTCAACATGAATGATACAATTATATGTAAAATGCAAAGTATGGAACTTCTAGAGCAAAATATAAATGAAAATCAAGGGTCAGTGGTTTGTTGATGAGTGTTTAGATATAGCACTCAAAGCACTATTCATGACAGAAGAAAATGTACAAGTTATACATTATTAAAATGGAAAACATCTGTTCTGTGAAAGTCATTGATAAAGGAATGAAAAGAGAATCAACAGACTTGGGAAAAATATTTGCAAAGCACATATAAATTATTTGTATTCAAAAATACATAGAACTCTTAACACACAGCAATAAGAGTATAGACAACCTATTTAAAAAATGGGCTAAATATCTGAGCAGAAACTTAACCAAGAATATATATAGCTGTCAAATAAGCATACACACTAAAAGATGCTCAAAATTATTTGTCATTATTAAAATGCAAAATTAAAACTGCAATAATGTATCATCACCTGTTTATCAGAACAGCTAAACAGCTAAACACTAACAACACCAATTGCTTATGAGGATATGAAGCAATTACTAGTCTCATTCCTTGCTAGTGAGTGTACAAAATGTACGAAATGGTACAGAAAAAAAGAAGTTTAGCAATTTCTTGTAAAACTAAATATAGTTTTACCATCCAACTCATCAACTCTCCTCTTAGGTATATATAGAGCTGATTTGAAAATAGACGTCTTCACAAAAAAACCTCATGAATGTTTATATAAGAGTTGTATTTATATTCTCCAAAATCTGAAAGCTACCAAGATGTCCTTTAATAAATGAATAGATAAACACACAGTGCTATATCTCTACAGTGGAATATTAGTCAGTGATAAAAATGAAATGGTCCATCCAGCCGCAAAAAAAAGGTTGAATCTCAAATGATTTATGTTAAAGAAACCACTCTAAAAATGCATCATATATATAATTTCAATTATATGACCTGAATAGGGCAAAACAACAGAAAATAGTCCCTAGTTGCCAGGGACTTAGGGAGAGAGGAGGAGGGTTGAAAAGGTGCAGCACATGAGAACTCTTAGATGAATGAAACTATTCTGTATAATACCATAATTGTAGAATGATGAAACTGTGCATTTATAAAAATCAATTGAACAAGACAACAAAAAGAGTGGACATTAATGTATGAAAATATAAATTTAATAGTTCAAGAGAATTCCATAATGGAATGCAAATTTTTCAAAAGCAACCTAACTGTATTACAATGTATAACATACCCTCTCTGAAGGGCATGCAGGGAAAAGTTGCTGAAAGAGTAATATTGGATAGGAATGGAGTCTGTAAAATGAAGTGAATGGACACTGTGTGTAAGTACTGTACTCTAGTTTATAAAGCTATATCCCTCCCCCCACCAGGGTATCGGTTAACAACTCTTCTAATTCGATATATGTCCACCTGTCTCAAAGTAAAATAAATGGATGGCATGTGGAAGGAATATGTTTCTCACTGTGAAGTAGGAAGTTACAGATAAAGAGGGAGGGAAGCTGGACAGTTCTGTGTGGTAATGGATTGGAATTCAATACCTCACTATGAACTCGTGTGAAAGTGAATATAGATAGAGAGGTTTGCACACAGAAATATTTACAGATATGTGTATACACACAGGATTGTGGACACACATATATTCCCTTAAAATCTCCATGGAGAGGAACCAGTAGCAAGGTGTATATAAAGCACACATGTTAGATTTTAGCACAATTCTCCAAGAAGAGTCCTCTTGGAGAAATAACTAACTGCAGGATTGAGACAAAAACTATACAAAAAGGGCCTGGAGCAGCTTGTAACACCAGAAATTAAGTAGGTACTAAAATAAAACCCCAATTAAGTGGATAATATCAAATGTACCCAGGGCACAGCAGAAAGAGACCCTGTGGCCAAAATTGGAAGAAACTGAAAATCAAAACTTTAATATTGTATTACAATCTAAAGTATAAATAAATGTCATGAGTCAATACGGATATAAACAAATAGTTGATTAAATAAATAAGAGGCAAAAACCCATGCAGAAGAATTATCATAATTTATGTAGACATTGCATCCTCAAAGAGCTAGAGTGTAAATTCACTCTGATTGTAGGCTTCACATACTGAATTCCTTTCACAGGTGATAAAGGGAAAGACAGAGAATTGAGGAACTTTTTGGTCAGGGAACCTCAAAACACCATTCATCCAAGTCATCTTCAAAGTGAGAAATCATGTTGATAAAATGCAACCTTGATATGATGTGATGAAAATGGCACTCTGTCTCTGGTGTTTTCCTTCGAACAGTAATTCTAGTCTAAGCATGAGAACATCATACAAATTCCAACTGAGTCTGTCCCAGACTCCTCAAAACCATCCAGTCATGAGTAGCAAGGAGAGTCTGAGAAGCTGTCCACATCAGAAAGGAATTAAGAATTTATGACAAATAAATGTAATCTTTATTTTGTATGGGAGATGGCAATAATAGGGATTCTTGGAAACTCTACTATCCTTGATATTTTGAATTTAACACTGTTCTAAAAGATTGGTTATTAAGAAATAAATTTATTGGGGAAATGCAAAATTCTAGAAGTATCAAATCCCAAGTCAATCCAAACACAATTCCATGCCTTGGACAAGAATATCACACTGCTGTGAGTCTCCCATTCTTTGTCAATTAAAACAGAATGGCGAAGACATTTCATAAAGTAATTGAATAAAAGAATGAATATAAAATGTCTGGCATTGTGCCTAGCATTAATAGTGAATATTTTAAAAACTTTATTAAACCCCAACCACACTCTTCCCCAAACTTCCTTCTTCATATCTACTGTGCTATTTCCAGCCTTCATCATCTCTCTGGTGTTTTGACAGCCCCCAGAGAGAGCTTTTGACAGAGCTAGACTTCTCATGAACATAAATTCTAAAATCCCTGTACCAACTCTCCAATAACTTCAAACATGAAGATAAATACTCACGACAAAACACAAGGCACTCTGTTTTTGGCTCATATTGCACTTTACCCTCCCCCATATTTCATTGTTCATCAAATAACATGAAGTACTTTTAAAACCTCACCACACCTTAAGGTTGATTGATACCACATTGCTGTCCCTGTCATCTCTTCTTGTTCTGGTTCTACAAAATTGTCCTCCAGGACTTACTCCAATTCCTCCTACAAACCTCAGTACAATTGTCAGCTCCCTTGTGAAGCATTCACTAAACTCCACAAGGTACATCCAAAGTTTTGGATCCACATCACCAAGATTTCAGTACATCTCAGGATATTGCATGTACTGAATTCAATATCTCTTATCATTTGTACACATAATTTATTCAATGCAAAGAAAAATGTCATGTCATTTCTTGGTTTCCAGAGTAATATTTAGTGCCTGCCTTGAAGTATTTGATGACTAAATGTTCACTGAATGTCTGAAAGAATTGAATGAATGTGGTTAAAGTGATACTTCTTATAATTGTTGAATAAGAAGACATAGTAAAACAAGGAAAATCTGCTGGAAGAAGGAAACCCCATGAATGAGGGCCAACACTGGATGAGACAGATAGGAAAAAGAAGTTATTTTAGTGGCTCCATTACCTCCCTCCACATTCAGCCTTTTAAGTAGGGAGGACTTTGTATGTTTAAACTTTCTTTACATATACACCTTGTTGTTCCCTAAAATTATTACCAATGAAAGAGGTCCATGGAGTCAAACACATTTCCCCCAGCACCTGTGAAGATTCTGTGAGTCAACCTGAAGTAATCAGAGAAAGTGCCTTAGTTCACCAACACAGATTCTTCCTCCAATGATGGGTGAAGTTGGAAACCCTGCTCCCAGGAACGGCAGAGAGATGGAACCACTCATGAGGTCTCAAGAAGAAACAATTGTGTTTTCCCATCATGACAGTGTAGTAAAGGAGACTAGAGGTATTGTAGCAGGAGATTTAGAGTTTTCATACCTTTAGGGATTTCATTCTCATGAGCCTCATTAATGAAGAATTGTTTTTTCGCTCTACTCCCTGAGTATTTAGTTTTATGGAGGAAAGAGAGAAAATCACAATGCAAATTTGTGTTGATTTAGACCCTTGGGAGAGAGCTTAGGAGCTCCATATACATCTCTTATGCCAGTGGATACTTTCTTCACACAAGGTGGTCAAAACTCTTTAGGTGTGGGCTCTAGTATGGCAAGGATTCCCAAAATGATTTCCCTACCTCTGATTATAGGTAGAAATTTTGGATACAGTAAAGTATCTCTGTACCCTCTGGAATTGGCGCTAATACATGGGGTTGCCCTCTCTAAACAGGATTTCCTCTGGTCTCACTGCTTCTCCTTTCTTCCCCATAGTTAGCACCATCTGTTTCCCTCAATCAACCATTTGTATTCTCAGTCATACAACTAATATTTATTTAGGTATACTAGATGATAAGCATTAAACTATATTCTGGGATGAAGAGAAAGGTTTCCATATTGTGCTTCCTTTCAAACAGCTCATAGTATAAACAGGCCAAAAGCCATGAAATAAATTGATACAACACCAGAAGGTGGTATTGCAGTCCTGGTGAAACATAATTACATATGATTGAGGATCAGCTTTTCCACTGACTCTAAAAAGACACCTGGGGGGAAACGGACTTTGGCCCAGTGGTTAGGGCGTCCGTCTACCATATGGGAGGTCCGCGGTTCAAACCCCGGGCCTCCTTGACCCGTGTGGAGCCGGCCATGTGCAGCGCTGATGCGCGCAAGGAGTGCCGTGCCACGCAAGGGTGTCCCCCGCGTGGGGGAGCCCCACGCGCAAGGAGTGTGCCCGTGAGGAAAAGCCGCCCAGCGTGAAAAGAAAGAGCAGCCTGCCCAGGAATGGCACCGCCCACACTTCCCGTGCCGCTGACGACAACAGAAGCGGACAAAGAAACAAGACGCAGCAAATAGACACCAAGAACAGACAACCAGGGGAGGGGGGGAAGTTAAATAAATAAATAAATCTTTAAAAAAAAAAAAAAAAAGACACCTGGGGGACTAATGGGGATTATGTTGAAACTATAGATCACTTTGGGTAGTATGACTGGCATTCCAAAATGAGTTCATGTTCATAATATTCACAGATACACAGAATTTGGAGAATTTGTCAACAAGAATTTTACCTTCAAGAAATATTTAAGGAAGTTCTACTGGTTGAAAGAAAACAGGAGAGAAAAGGTTGGAGGAGAGCATAGAGAATAAGAATGTTTAGTAAGAATAACTGAAACAATAAAAGGGGAAATAAAAACAAAATATGACATATATAAAGCTAAAGGAAAAATGACTAATGTAAGTACTGCTTTGACCGGAATAAAATTGAATGTTAATGGATTAAACTCTCCCATCAAAAGACACAGATTGGCAGATAAGGAAATATAACCCATTTATATGCCATCTATAAGAAAACACATTAGACCCAAGGAAAGAAACAGGTGGCAAGAGAAAGGTTTTAAAACAATTTTACATGCAAACAATGAACAAAAAATGGCAGGAGTTGCTATACTAACATTTGATGAAATAGACATTAAATGCAAAATTATTCTAAGACAAAGAAGGACACTATATATTAATAAAAGGGAAAATATTCCAAGAAGAAAGAACAATCATAAATATTTATGTACCAAGCAGTGTGGCACAAAATATATGAAGTAAATCCTGGCAAAACTAAAGGAGAAATAGATGCCTCTAAAATCAGAGTGGGGGACTTCAATGCACCATTATCAGGATTAGTCAGATCATCTTGGCAGACTCTCATTAAAGAAACAGAAACCTTGACTTATATGTTAGATGAACTAAATCTAATGGATTTATACAGAACACTACTTGCGAAAACAGCAGGATATATAGTCACCTTGAATATTCATGGATCAATCTCCAGGATAGACCACATGCAAGCTCATACAACAAAGTCTCAACAAATTTAGATATATTGAAATTATACAAAGCTTTTTCTCTAATCACAGTGAAATGAAGCTGGAAATTAATAAAGGATCGAGCACAGTAATAGTAAAAATATATGGAGGGTGGCAGACTTGGCCCAGTGGTTAGGGCATCCGTCTACCACATGGGAGGTCTATGGTTCAAACCCAGGGCCTCCTTGACCCTTGTGGAGCTGACCTATGTGCAGTGCTGATGCGCGCAAGGAGTGCCCTGCCATGCAGGGGTGTCCCCCATGTAGGCAGCCCCATGCACAAGGAGTGCACCCCGTAAGGAGAGCTGCCCAGTGCGAAAGAAAGTGCAGCCTGCCCAGGAATGGTGCCGCATACACGGAGAGCTGACACAACAAGATGACACAACAAAAAGTAACACAGATTCCTGTGCTACTGACAACAACAGAAGGGAACAAAGAAGATGCAGCAAATGGACACAGAGAACAGACAACCGGGGTTGGGGGGAAGGGGAGAAAAATAAATAAATAAATCTTTAAAAAAATATATATATATATATGGAAGCCAAGCACATTCTGAAATAATCAGTTTGTCATGGATGAAATTGCCAGGTAAATTGTAACTACATCGAAACAAATGAAAATGAGAAAAAAACATTAAAATTTATGAGATGCACCTAAATTGCTGCTAGGAAGGAAATCTATACCCTTAAATACTACATTAAAAAAGAAAAAAGAGCTAAAATCAAAACCTTAACTGCACACCTGGAGGAACTAGAAAAAGAACTTAAAATGAATCCCAAAGCAAGCTGATGGAAGGAAATACAATGAATAGAGCAGAATTAAATGAAATTGAGAATAAGAAAGATTAGAAAGAATAAACAAAAACAAAGCTGTTTCTCTGAGAAAATTTGTAAAATCAAAAAACCCTTAGCTAGGCTAGCAAGGAAAAAAAGAGAAAAGACATAAATAAATAAAATCAGAAATGAGAGAGGGTATATCACCACTGACCCCAAAGAAATAGAGTATCATAAGAGGATATATTGAAAAATGTCATGCCAAAATATGGACAATTTAGATGGAACATACAAATTTCTAGAAAAATACATCAAACTGTACTGATGAAAGAAGAAAGTGAATAACTGAACAGTCCAATCACCAGTAATGAGACTGAGGTAGTCATAAAAACCTGTCAAGCAAGAAATTCCCAGGAATAGATGGCTTCATGAGCAAATTCTATCAATCATTCCAGAAAGAACTAAAACTAATCCTGTCTAAAATCTTCCAAAAATCGGAGAGGAGGAAGCATTACCTGACATAGTCTATGATCACATGATATCACAACCAACACATGAAAAACATTCAACAAAATACAGCCTCCCTCTTGATAAAGTCTCCTCAAAAGATAGGATTAGATGGAAATTTCCTCAACATGATAAAGGGCTTATATGAAAACCCCACAGCTATTATCATACTCAGTGATGAAAGGCTGTAGACTTTCTCTATAAGATCAGAAAAAAGACAGGAATGCCCTCTGTCCCCACTCTTGGTTACCATTGTATTAGAAGTACTTCCTTGAGCACTTAGGCAAGAAATACAAATAAATGACATCCAGTTTGGAAAGGACAAACTTACACTAATTGCATGTGCCATGACTCTACATGTAGAAAATAAAAAAATAAAAAATCTGCAGCATAGCATGTAGAGCTGACAAAGCAGTTCAGTAAAATGACAGTATGTAAGATCAACAGACAAAAATCAGCAGCTGGAGAGGCAGGGCAAGATGGTGGTTGAGTGAGTGCACCTGGTGGTCTCTCTTGCAGAGAAGCAGCTGGGGAGCATTGGAGATTCTTCGGGACCAGGCTGTTTAGGGATTTTGCAGGGCAGGAGGTGTCTGGACATCAATTTTGTGGGAAGGTAACAGAGAAAATTCATGTGGAGGATAAAATTGGGGCTCTCTTACACAGAGTTAGGGGCTGCATGCAGGACGCTCCCCCCTGGGGTGGGCTGAGCCATGGCACTGGTGCTGTGTAGGCGATTCCTGGAGGCTCTGCGGTACTGGGGAGTTCGTGAGCCCTGAGCGGGCTATTGGGGTGCTGACAGGGCAGGAGGCCTTTGCAAACCGATTTGGCGAGACAGACGGGAGTTTTTTGCCAGGCGAGGAATTCTTGATTTCCACCATGAATAATAGCGCTTCCTGCTGGAGCCCTGCCCCCAAGGCTGGCTGCTGATCTACAGTGGTCTTGGATCACTTGCAGTAAGGAGACGTCACTGGAAGGGTGTTTCGGGGTCTTGCAGGGTGGGAGACGTCTAGAAGCTGATTAGGGGAATCTTTCAGGAGGCGTGGGATTTTTGGTTTCAGACACTGATACAGGCTTCCGGCTAGAGCCCTGCCCCCTAGGCCTGGCTGCGGATCTGCAGCATCCTTAAATTGGCTGCAATATAGAGGTGCCCCCAACTGGCTGTTTCGGGGGCTTGCAGGGTGGGAGGTGTCCTGAAGTCGAATTGGTTATACAGCCACAGAAGAGACCCTAGAGAGAGGGGGAATTGCGAGTTTCCGACACATAGGTCAGAGTTTGTGGATGTGACCTCTCCCATAGGGTTGGCACCCAGCTGCGGGGATCCCTGAAGGCTGTGTTGCACTGCAGTGCTCCCAGCTCTCTGTTAACTGGATTTGAGGTTGCCAGGTCTGTGTCCCCTAATCCCTGGTGGCCCACACCCCAGAGACTCACACCTCTTGAGTCTGCAATATCACAGACTTTCCATCCCTGAATCCACCACGCCCTGAGGCCCATCTGAGGTCCTTGATTGTCCTAGCCCTCAACACTTGTGTTGTTGTTTTTTTAATATTAATTTTAATTTTTTATTTTTTATTTTTATTGTCCTGGTTGCTAATATTGCATTATATCCTAGTCTTTTCTCCCATTGTATCCCCCAAGGTCTTTTTTTTTCTTTCATTTATTTAGGGGTTTTTTGTTGTTGCTCTTGTTAGTGTTCTATATCTCCTTTTCTTTTCCTTACTTGTTCCCCTCCCTTTTCTTTACCCACCCCCCCTTTTTCTTTCTTTCTTCTCACTTTTTTTCTCTCTCTTTTCTCTTGTCCCTCATTATCCTCTTATTTTATTTTATCTTAACTATAAAATAGGTGCTGCAGGGAACACCTCACATTTACTGGGATTCCTCATCCTCCATTGCCTCATTTCTGTGTGAATTGATTTTGGCTACCTATATTATTCCCTTTCTCCCACATCTTGATATCCTCCATCATCTACTGTCTCTCCTATATTCCACTTCCCTTTCTTTGATCCCCAAATTGTCTAACCCTTAATTTTTAATACCTTTGTTTTATTTTCTGTGTTTTATCCACTCTTGAAACTATTGCCTTTCTTTTCTCTTTCCCTCTCTAATGAAAACACTAGCTTTTTAATTCATACCATATTCCTCCCATATTCAGTCGACTACCTCATTATAGGTACTCTACTTACTGCTATAACTCTACACAACTTACATGAATCTATTATCCATCCTCCCAGATCTCATATTGTTGCTCTGTTAACATTTATTACAAATACTACTTTACACATTTTCCATTCTTACACAATTGCCTTTCCCTGGCTCTAATAATTTCCTTCAAAGTGAACTCAGCCAGCAATAAGAAATTAGAATAAGAAGAACAAAGTGACAAAGAGAAGACATAACACTTACGCAAAAACAACAGCTAATTAATCCCCAAGACTAGACAAAGAAGCTAAGGAACTGATTAAACCCGTCAAGATAAAATGATGACCAGACAGCAACAAAAATCTACAAACCAAACCAGTAATCAGGAAAACATGGCTGAATCCAATGAACAAACTAAAAACCAGGAAGGGGAGCAGAACTTCGCACAAGTAATTAAAGATCTCAGAACATATATCACAGACAAATTTAATGAAGTAAAGGAAGAGGTTAACAATATGAAGACAACACTTGGAGGGGAAATTGCAGACATACACAGAAAGATAACAGATATGATGGGAATGAACACCACAGTTCAAGAAATCAAAAATACACTCGCAGCAAAGAGCAGCAGATTAGAAGAGACAGAGCAGAGAATTAGCGATATGGAAGGCAGTACATCAGAAATCAAACAGATAGTAGAATTGATCGATAAAAAGATAGAAAAAATCCACCTACGGCTTAAGGAAATGAATGACAATGCAAAACACACAAAGATACATATTATAGGCATCCCAGAAGGAGAAGAGAAGGGAAAGGAATCAGAAGGAGTGTTGGAGGAAATAATGGCTGAAAACTTCCCAAATCTACTGAAAGAGACAGATGTACATATCCAAGAAGCACAGCACACTCCACTAGTCATAAACCCCAACAGGCCCACCCCAAGACATATTCTTGTCAAATTATCCAATGCTAAAGACAAAGAGAAAATTCTAAAAGCAGCAAGAGAAAAGAAAACCATCACATACAAGGGAAGCTCCATAAGATTAAGTGGGATTTCTCATCTGAAACCATGGAGGCAAGAAGGCAGTGGTATGATATAGTAAAGGTACTAAAAGAAAAAAATTTCCAATGAACAATACTCTATCCAGCTAAACTAGCATTCAAAAATGATGGAGAGTTCAAAATATTCACAGATAAACAGAAATGAAAGAGTATGCCAACAAGAAACCTCCCCTTCAAGAAATTCTAAAGGGAGTTCTGCAGGAAGAAAGGAAAAAACAGGACAGGTAAGTTGGAGGAGAGTGTAAGAGCAACAAAAAAGACAAAAATAGAAGGGAAAAAAAATACAAACAAAATATGCCAAAACACAAATCCAATCAAAATATGGCTAACACAAATAATTCCTTGAAAGTAATAACACTGAATGTCAATGGATTAAACTCACCTATCAAAAGATTCAGACTGGGACATTGGATAAGGAAATATGACCAATCTATATGCTGTCTAAAAGAGACACATCTTACCCAGAGATTCATGGAGGCTGAAAGTGAATGGTTGGAAAACAATCATACAAGCGAACAATAACCAAAAAAAGACAGGAGTAGCTATATTAATATCAGAAAAAATAGACTTTAAATGTGAAACAATTGTAAGAGACAAAGAAGGACACTACATTTTAGTGAAAGGGACAATCTGTCAAGAAGAATGAACAATCATAAATATTTATGCTCCTAACAAGGGCGCCTCTAAATACGTGAGACAAACGCTAGAAAAACTAAGTGAAAAAATAGATGCATCTACAATTATAGTGGGGGATTTTAATACACCACTATCAACTCTGGACAGAACATCTCAAAAGAGAATCACTAAAGAAACAAAATATTTGAACAGTATATTAGAGGAGCTGGATCTAATAGACATATACAGATCATTACACCCAAACACAGCAGGATATACATTTTCTCAAGTACTCATGGATCATTCTCCAAGATAGACCATATGCTAGGCCACAAAGAAAGGCTTAATGAATTTAGAAAGATCAAAATCATACAAAATAATATCTCTGACCACAGTGGAGTGAAGCTGGAAATCTGCAAGGACCAGAGACCCAGATTTCACAGAAAGATATGGAAATGAAACAGCACACTCTTAGAAAAACAGTGGGTCAAAGAGGAAATCTCAAAAGAAATCAATGACTACACTGAAACAAATGATAATGATAACACAACATACCAAAATTTATGGGATGCAGCAAAAGCAGTACTGAGAGGGAAATTTATAGCCATAAATTCATACATCAAAAAAGAATAAAGAGCAAAAATTGAAGAACTAACTGCACATTTGGAGGAATTAGAAAAGAAATAATGAAGTAATCCAACAGGAAGAAGAAGGAAGGAAATAACAAAGATAAGAGCAGAACTAAATGAAATAGAAAATAAGAAAGCACTTGAAAAGATAAACAAGACCAAGAGCTGGTTTTTTGAGATCAATAAAATTGACTAATCTTTAGTGAGACTAACAAAGAAAAAAAGAGAGAAGATGCAAATACACAAAACAAGAAAGAGAAAGGAGATACCACCACTGACCCCACAGAAATAAAGAATATCCTAAGAGGATACTTTGAAAAATTATATTCCAACAAAAATGACAATTCAGAGGAAATGGACAAATTCCTAGAAACACATAAGCAGCCTATATTGACGAAAGAAGAAATTGAAGATCTCAACAAACCAATCACAAGTAAAGAGATAGAATCAGTCATTAAAAACCTCCCAACTAAGAAGAGCCCAGGGCCAGATGGCTTCACAGGTGAATTCTACAAAACATTCCAGAAAGAGCTAACATCAATCCTGCTGAAACTCTTCCAAAAAACCAAAACAGAAGGAACATTGCCTAACTCCTTCTATGATGCCAACATTACCCTAGTACCAAAGCCAAACAAAGACACCACAAGAAAAGAAAATTACGGGCCAACTTCTCTAATGAACCGAGACACAAAAATACTTAACAAAATACTTGCTAATCATATTCAACAACACATTAAATGAATTATACACCACGACCAAGTGGGATTCATTCCATGTTTGCAAGGATGGTTCAACATAAGAAAATCAATCAATGTAATACACCATATAAAGAGATTGAAGGAAAAAAATCACATGATATATCTATAGATGCAGAAAAAGCATTTGACAAAATACAGCACACTTTCTTGATAAAAACACTCCAAAAGATCGGAATACAAGGAAAGTTTTTGAACACGATAAAGAGTATATATGAAAAACCCAGAGCCAACATTGTTTACAATGGAGAAATCCTAAAATCCTTCCCTCTGAAGTCAGGAACAAGACAAGGATGCCCACTCTCTCCCCTTCTATTTAACATTGTCTTAGAAGTACTTGTTCGAGCACTGAGGCAAGAACGAGATATAAAAGGCATTCAAATTGTTAAGGAAGAAGTCAAACTTTCATTATTTGCAGAAGACATGATCCTATACATAGAAAACCCTGAGAGGTTTATAACAAAGCTTCTAGAACTCATAAATGAGTTTGCTAAAGTCGCAGGTTATAAGATCAATGTGCTAAAATCAGTAGCATTTCTGTACACCAGCAATGAGCAAGATCAGGAGGAAATCAAGAAACAAATACCATTCACAAGAGTAAATAAAAAAATCAAATATTTAGGAATAAATTTAACTAAAGATGTAAAACACTTATACACTGAGAAATATACAACACTGTTAAAGGAAATCAAAGAAGACCTAAATAAATGGAAGGATATTCCCTGTTCATGGACAGGAAGACTAAATATTATTAAGATGTCTATCTTACCAAAACTGATCTACACATTCAATGCAATCCCAATAAAAATCAACACAGCCTTCTTTAAGGAACTAGAAAAACTAACTATGAAATTTATTTGGAAAGGAAAGAGGCCCCGAATAGCTAAAGACATATTGAAAAAGAAAAACAAAATTGGAGGAATCAAACTACCTAACTTCAAAACATACTACAGTGCTACAGTAGTGAAAACAGCATGGTATTGGCATAAGGAGAGACACACAGACCAATGGAATCAAATTGAAAGTTCTGATATAGAACCTCATATATATAGCCATATAATATTTGATAAAGCCACCAAACCCTCTCAACTGGGAGAGAATGGCCTATTCAACAAATGGTGCCTGGAGAACTGGATATCCATATGTAGAAGAATGAGAGAGGATTACCATCTCACAACTTATAGAAAGATCAACTCAAGATGGATCAAAGACCTAAATATAAGAACCAAGACCATAAAGACCTTGGAAAGCAGTGTAGGGAAACATCTACATGACCTTGTAATAGGAAATGGCTTCATGAACATCACACCAAAAGCACAAGCAGCAAAAGAACAAATAGATAAATGGGACTTCATCAAACTTAAAGCCTGCACATCAAAGGAGTTTGTCAAGAAAGTAAAAAGGGAACCCACACAATGGGAGAAAATATTTGGCAACCATAAATCTGATAAGAGACTTATAACTTGCATATATAAAGAACTCCTATATCTTGAAAATAAAAAGATACACAATCCATTTAAAAAATGGGAAAAAGATTTAAACAGGCACTTCTCCAAAGAAGAAATACAAATGGCTAAAAAGCACATGAAAAAATGCTCCAAATCTTTAGCTATCAGGGAAATGCAAATCAAAACTTCAATGAGATATCATCTTACTCCCATAAGATTGGCAGCTATGAAAAAAAAACAGAAGAATACAAATGCTGCAGAGGATGTGAAGAAATGGGAACACTTATCCACTGCTGGTGGGAATGCAGAGGATCCAAACATTCTGGAGTGCGGGCAGCGGCGGGCCTCCGGGAGGGTCGGCGGTTGGCCGGGTGGGCTCTCCGGACGGGGGCTGCCTCACAGTCAAAGGAGAGGAGGGGGTTCGGCACGAAGCCGTTGGGCCCTCGCTCTCACCGCTCAGGCACGGGGGACACGCGGTGCAAGCAAGAACACCACGGAGACAAGGTCTAGGCACAAGTCTGCTTTATTGTTGAAGGGGACATGGTTTTATAGGGTCTAGGGATACGTAAAGGGACTTGATTGGTGCTGGCGGGTGCTGTTGCTTGCATAGACGGTTACTGGACAGTAGGCGGTTACTGGACAGTAGGTGGTTACTGGACAGTAAGCTGGCTAAGAGGTTAGGAGCAAGGGAGGGGAAGGGGAAAGTGTGGGCTGTCTAGATAACGGCTAGGCGGAAGACGGAGAAGGGGAGAAGGAGGGGCAGCGCCGGCTGCCAATACTGGGCAGGAAGGAGACGGGGACACTGGAGGACAGTTTGGCAGTTTCTCAAAAAACTAACCATAGATTTGCCATATGACCCAACAATTCCATTGCTGGGTATATACCCAGCAGAACTGAAGGCAGAGACACAAACTGATATATGCACACCAGTGTTAATAGCAGCATTGTTCCCTATCGCCAAAAGTTGGAATCGACCCAAATGTCCATCAACAGATGAGTGGATCAATAAAATGTGGTATATACATAAAATGGAATACTACTCAGCTTTAAGAACAAATACACTACAAACACATGTGATAACATGGATGAATCTTGAGAACCTTATGTTGAGTGAAGCAACCCAGGCATTGAAGGACAAATACTACATGACCTCAATGATATGAAATAAGCAAACTGCCTCAGAGAACTAGAGACTGGAAGATAGGCTTACAGGAAATCGAGGGGTAGAGGAAGGAGTAAGCTGACATCTACATGGGTGAAATCTATGATAAGCTAGAGGTAAGTATGTGTACAAGGAAGGGATAAAATGGGGGCATAGGGTTACCTTTGGAGGGGGCTTTGGGGGTTTGAGGGGGGCTAGGGATGGGCGAATGGGTAATATTGCCCAAGAAATTGGGGGGATGGTGAGGCAACACACAAACATAGGAGATTGTCAGGTGTTGGTTGAGAGTATAATGCTGAGAAAACCTTTTCAAAATATGATTAGGAAAGTTTCCTGTTTAAGATACTCAAAGGGGATAATCTGATGCAGGACAGACTCCTAGGGAATATCTGAATGCTCATTTTGCCAGAGTGGGTTATACCATTGGGTAGAGACCCATAAAATGAGAGTGAAGGTAGACCCACATTCTGGGGAGGACTAATATCATCAAATAGAGGGAACTGTATCTCTCAAGAGAAAGGGTGGCTCTGAGGGCATTAGGGCAGTTGAGCAAGTCAAGCCCTCAACACTGTTGCAAGTATCTCTGAACATGGCTTCTCGAGAAATGAAGATTGACTGTCACTGTGGGCCCCAAGGGGAGGGGGAAATAGATATTGAATAGATGGAACCAAAGTAAATGTGAGGGCAAATAAGTGTTTCCCAAGATTACACAAGGATGGATATAAAACATGTAATATTACACCAAAAACATATAGGGGACAACAGACTAATAATGTAAACCATAATGTAAAACATAGGATAACTCAAAAATTTAGAAAACTGTATAGCCTAAAGTATAAACCACAATGTAAACACAAATATTACCTTGTTTGAAAGCTATTGTCTCAATATCTGTACATCAGTTTCAGTAAATATGATATGAATAAGTTAAAAGTTTATCACTGTGGAAGGGAAAAGGTTTATAATGGATATGTGGGAGTGCTGTATATTGTATATATGAATTACTGTGATCTAAGGCTCTTGTGAAGAGAAGCTTAATAACTAGGGAAAAAAAGAAAAGAAAAAGATAGAATGTAGAATTTTTCCAAATCAATATGTGTTCTATATCTAACCTTTAAACTCATCGCTATATTCCATTTTACTACTAAGGGAACCTGACATTATATTGGGCTTCACTTTTCAGGAAGTTTTATATCACAGAGTGGTTCAACGATGGCAGCAGAGGAATACTGGCATGAGATGTTATTGACAGGGGACATATGGTTGACTGGGTGCATGGAAATGTTTGGATATACTCATAGTGTAAACAATTAAAAACAACAGCTGGAGGGGTACTGAGTTCCTGGCCGGGGGGGGGGTGCTCTGTCGTGGTCCCTAGGGGAGCAGCGGCAGTCCCCCGGGTGCAACGGCAAGGACCAGAAAGGAATGAGGGTCCAACAGTGAGCCCCTGATACTAATGACTATGCTTGTGAGCCTATACACCTGAAATAAGAACAAGGCCTAGAGCAGCACTGTGCCTAAGAGTTCCCTCCTCACAGCCTCCATGTTACTCAAATGTGACCAGTCTCAAAGCCAAACTCAGCATGTAAATGCAATGCCTTCCCCCCAGTGTGGGACATGACACCCGGGGATGAGCCTCCCTGGCACCGAGGGATCACTACCAAGTACCAGCTGATGATGTAACTAGAAAATGACCTTGAATTAAAGATTCAATGCAGACCAGCAGAATATCTCTGTCTACATATAATAACATGACTTCAAAATGCTGTTTGACCTAATGTAAAGGGGGAAATGGAAAGGACAAATGAGTTTATATGGCTATGAGTCTCTAAAAAAGATCTGGAGGTTGTCAGAAGGATTGCCCTTATGCACACCTGAGCAGAGTCTCAGAGACAGATAAAGTAGATACAACCCCAGGTACTGGTTCTTTTGAGGGCTAAAGAGATCCCCCAGTTCTGTGGTCATGGCAGGTGGAGTTCACTGCCATGTCAGGTGGCCCTTCTTTGGAGCTGGTGTTTCTGCATGATGGAGCTGGACTCAGATGGGATCTCTTTTCACAAGACTTTCATGCTACTTGACTGGAATTGTAGTTGGTGCTGGGGTTTAAGATATATCTAGGGGATTTGAATCTCTGGACTGATAATATGATAGCCATGCCCTGAGCCTCAACAGACTTCAGCTCCTACACTCTGATTTATTGGACTTGCCCCACTTAGCTAACATGGAGTTGAAGAATGTCAACCACCACACCATGGAACCTAGAGTGCCTATAACTGAAAGCAGGAGGACTGCAGCCAGTATCCATGTGGAATCTAAGCCCCCCTTGACATACATGTGGAATGGACACAACCAAGCCAAGGTCCACAGGAAGGAGGAATACAGTAATGATTAGCGTGGACTTAATGATATTCTATTCATGAACTATTGTGGTTAATAATCGAGAAAATGTGACATTGGTGTGGAAAAAGTGGCCATGGTGGCTGCTGGGTGTGGGGAATGGGAGGAAGAGATGAGATGTGGAGGTATTTTTGGGACTTGGAGTTATCCTGAGTGATGCTGCAGGGACAAGTGCCAGCCATTGTATGTCCTCCCATGGCGCACTGGATGGAACGTGGGAGAGTGTGGGTTATGGTGTGGACCACAGGCCATGGGGTGTATCGATGCCCGGAGATGTACTCACCAGATGTAATGGATGTGTCATGATGATGAGGGAGAGTGTTACTGTGGGGGGAGTGGTGGGGTGGAGGCGGTGGGGTGAATGGGGACCTCATACTTTTTGAATGTAATATTATTTTAAAAAATGAATAAATAAAATAAAATTTAAAGTAAATCAGCAGCTTTTCTGTACATGAGTAATGAGTAATCTGAAGATGATATCAAGAAATAAATTCAATTTACAATAGCAACTGAAAGAATCAAACATGAAGGAACAAACTTAAGTAAGGATGTAAAGGAATTGTAGACAAAAATTATACAATATTATTAAAGGAAGTCAACTAAGACCTAAATAAATGGAAACATATTTCAAACTGATGTATTGAAAAAGTAAATATAATTAAGATGTCAATCCTTTCCAAATTGATTTACAGAGACAACCCAATTCCAAAAAATGTTCCTACAGCACTTATTAACAGACCTGGAAAAGCAAATTATCAAATTTATTTGGAAGTGTAAGGAACCTCAAATAGCCAAAAACATCTTTGAAAAAAAAAAAAAAGAAATTGGAGGGATCATGTTACCTGATTTTAAAGCATGCTACAAAGTGACAGTTGTCAAAAATTCATGGTACTCACATAAGGATTGAAATACTGACCAATGGAACCAAATTAAGAGTTCAGATATAGACCCACATATATATAACCAACTGATATTTGAGAATGTCACCAAGTCACTCAACTGGGACAGAACAGTCTCTTCAACAAATGGTGGTTGGAGAACTGGATATCTATATGCAAAAGAATGAAAGAGGATGGCCATCTCATGCCCTATATAATAATTAGCTCAAGATGGATCAAAGTCCTAAATATAAAAGCCAAGACCATAAAGCCCCTATATGGTAATGTAGGGAAGCATCTGTGAAATCTTGTAGTAGGAAATGATTTCATATACTTTTCACCTAATGCATGAAGAACAAAAGAAAACATATATAGATAAATGGGACCTCCTCAAAATTTAAACTTTTGAGCTTATAGTTTGTCAAGAAAGTGAAAAGACACTGGGAAAAAATATGTGGGAATAATGTAGCTGATGATGGTCTAATATCCATCATATATAAGGAAATCTTACCTCATGAAAATAAAAAAGACAAACAATCCATTTAAAAATGAGCAAGAGATTTAAATAGATGCTTTCCCAAACAGGAAATACAAATGGCAAAAAAAGAAAACACATGAAAAGATGCTCAACTTCACTAGCTATTAGCGAAATGCAATTCAAAACTACAATGGGATATCATCTTACACCTATTAGACTTGCTGCCATAAAAATAACAGAACATTACAGCTGGTGGAGAGTATGTAGAGGAATAGGAACACCCATCCAATGCTTGCAAGAATGTTGAATGCTGCAGCCATAGTGGAAGAAGTTTTGGTGTGTGTACAGCAATGTTCATCATGGACTTATTCACAATTGCCAAAAGTTGGAAATAACTCAAGTGACCAACAATGGACGAACTGATAAACTAAATATGGTATATACATATGATGCAATATTACTTAGCTGTAAGCAGGAATGTACTACTGACACATGTGACACATGTGATGAATCTTGAAGATCTTAAGTTGAATGAAGTAAACCAGTCACTACAGGACAAATATTGCATTATCTCTGATATGAACTAAGGATACTGAGCAGACTCACAAAGGTAGAGTCTGGAAGATAGGTTACAAGGAGATGGAAAGGGTGTAGAGAGTGGTGAGCCAATGCATAATGTGGGCAGAATCTAAGATAAAGTGGATGGTGGTGATTTGGCAGTCGGTGAGGTGATGATTGTGCAGTGATGTCAGTGGAGTCTATGGTATTGGAGTATGAGTGTGAGAAGAGTTGTGAGGGTGATTTGGGCTAACTATGGAGCTAGAGGCAGGGCTGGAGGAAGGAACTGGTGAACTCTGGGAAGGCTGAGGTGTGACTGATAATACAAGTGGGTTATTGTGTTTTTGGCAGCTATTGCAGAGGAGAATCACTGGTGCAGGTATTGGTGTGGAGAAGTGTGCATCTAGGGCATGTCTCTCTCTAAGATGAATGTGTTCATGAGGTCATATGGTGTTAAGTAACTAGATGGAGACATACAATAACAACAACAACAAAAAGTACATTACCATTCTGGGGAGTCCCGCTACATGCTCAATAGAATATAAAGAATCTCTAGAGTACATAGCCCATACCTAGTAAAAGAACACAGACCAATATGCCAAGCCTTCCATATTATTCCTATGTTCCTTATTCTTGTAAAATTGAAAAAGCCTAATATCTATGCCCTAATAGTTAACTCCTAAAACCTCCTTGTAACTTAAATATGACCTCTCTTTAAGCCAAATTCAACAAATTTACTCACTACCTTCCCACTGCCATGGAATATGAATCCTGGGGATAAGCCTCCCAGGTACCAAATGAATAATAGCAAGTGTCAACAAGACATGTATTTGGAAAAGGACCTTGATCGAAGGGGGGTACATTAAATACAAAAGAGTTTTTACACCTAAAAGATTTCAAAATGAGTCCGGAAGTTATTCAAGAGGTTACACTTATGCATGTCTCAAGGTGGATCTGACAACTGCCACTCTAAACAAAGCCTTAACAGGGATGCTTCCAAAAGTTTTAGAAACATATGGACACTTTAGGCAAGGCACATAACCACTTGAAATGAGCACTCCATTTCTGAGCCTTAACATGAAATATAAGATAACCTGTTTCCTCACTGTAGCAGAGTTAGATTCATTTATAATTTCCCTACACATGATTCCCCTATCCCTTTATTTGAACGTATAATCTTCACTATACCCATTAAATATATATACCATAGACTTAAATTTTCAATCTGTTCATACGTCAGTTGAACCTTGAATCTCAGCAGAGTTGTAGCCAACACCTGCTCCCCATTTCAATCGACTTGTCCAGGATAGCAAACAACAGGATGTAGATGGACATCCCTCATTCCCCAAAAGGAGACTGTCTACAACTCCAATCAAAACAGTTCCTTCCATC
Organism: Dasypus novemcinctus; assembly: GCF_030445035.2. NCBI lineage: Eukaryota > Metazoa > Chordata > Mammalia > Cingulata > Dasypodidae > Dasypus > Dasypus novemcinctus. The sequence continues at coordinate 2,322,905 of NC_080683.1, forward strand.
TTCCCCATAAGATAAAAGTCCCCTCTTAACCTGAAGCAGAGTGGGCATCACCATACCCAAATCCTCAAGATTTAGGAATGAACAAATAAATGTAAGAGGGGAATGCAACCATGGGCTAAAGTAGACAATAATATTGTAGTAATGGAAGAACTTGTAACAATTTGATATAAAGATAATGGTTACCAGAGGTTCTTAGGGGAGGGATAGAGAAGAATAGTTAGAATGTAGGACAATTTTAGGGCATTGGAATCAGTCTGCATGATATTGCAATGATAGATAAAGGTCATATTTTTTGTCAAAACCAATAAAATATTATGATGCACAGCACAAACCATACTGTAAACTATAAATAGCAATGACTCAACATTTGTTCATCAACTGTAATAACTGCAATAATATAGGATGTTATTACTAGGGGAAATGTGGAAGGTTCAGGGGAAGTGGTGAGGCATATGAGAATCCCCTATACTTCCAGCGTAAATCTTAGGAAATCTATAATATCTTTAAAAATAAAGTTTATTCTATGAAAAATAGATTATTCCTGAGGTATTTTATTCTCTTAGACGCTATTATAAATGAATTCCTTTCAGTTTTCAGTTAGGAATATTCTTTGCTCATGTATTAAACATAATTGAGTTTTGCAAGTTTATCTCATAGCTTGCATTTCCCTGGAATCCTTCATGATATCTAGAAGTTTTCTTGTGGAACTTTAGTATTTTCTGTATGAAGAATCTTGTCTTCTTTGAATACAGATAGCTTTGTGTGCCCCTCTCTAATTTGGGTTCCTTTTATATAATTTTATTGCACAATTTATCTGGCATGGACTGCCAATAAAATATTTAATAGTAACATTGAAAGTAGGCATTCTTGTCTTCTTCCAGAACACAAAGGGAATGTTTTCACTCTTTCAACATTGAATGCATGATTACCTTTTTTAATCTATTATCTTTATCATAATGAGGAATTTACTTGTAGTCTTATGTTTCTGAGCGTTTTTTAGTGGTAGAGCATTGAAATCTGTCAATTGAATTTTCTGCATCAATAAAGATTACCATGTGATTGTTCCCTTCCTTCTGTTAATGTGGCATATTATATTCATTGATTTTCTTATGTTGAACATCCTTGCATTTGCAAGATAAATCCCACTGCATCATAGTGGATAATTCTTTTAATATTCTATCTTATTTGATTTTCTAGTATTTCATTCAGGAATTTTCATCAATATTTTTTAAGGGAAAGGGGTCATAGATTTTCTTTCCTTGATATTTATGTATCTTTGTTATCACAATAATGTTAGCCTCATAGAAGGAGTTAAGAAGTGCCCCTTCTCAAATTTGGAAGAGTTTGTGAATTGGGATTAATTCTTACATAAATGTTTGGTACAATTCACTTTTGAGGCTCTCTTGCCTGTAAATTATCTTTTTTGGGAAGTTTTTTGATGATTGATTGAATCTCTTACTTTTTTATAGGTTTGTTGAGATTTTCTGTACTTTCTTGAGTCAACTTTACCTAAGTTCTATGTTTCTAGGTATTTCTCTACTTCTTCTAGTTTATTTATATAGTTTCATATGATAGCTCAGAGTATTCCCTTATAACCACTTTAATATCTGCAATATCTAGTAATATCCCAATTACATTTTAGATTTAGTAATTTTCATTCTCGCTTTTTAAAATTTCAACTAAGCACTTGAAATTTCATTGATCTCTTCCAAGAATGCACCTTTAGTTTCATTGGTTCTCTCAATTGTTTTTCAATTCTCTTTTTCATTTCTTTCCACTCTAATTTTCATTATTTACTCCGTATATCCACTTTAGTTTAAGCTGATGAACTCCTGTAGTGCTCTTTTTTCATTACCTTTTTTGCACTTTTCAGCACCGGAATTTCCATTGGTTGCATTTTATACATTCCATTTATTTATAGATAACATCTATTTTCATACATTGTTCCCATGATTACTTTTAAATTTTGCACTTATTTTCCCTTAAATCTTAGAGGTAATTAAAATATATTATTTAAACTCTTGTCTAGTATTTTCAATGTCTGGTCTTCCTAAGGATATTTATATTACTTCACTTTTTAAATATTTCCTTTTATTAAAGAAGTTGGGTGTTTACACAACAATCATTCATTAAATGCAAGATTCCAATATACTACTCTACCATCAACCCTTTACAATCATGTGGAACATTTGTTAGAATTGATGATATCAGATTCTTATAATTGCACTAATAGTCATAGGTTTATCTAAAAGCTCACTATTTGAGTAGCATTTTTCCATGAGTTTTAAAAATTATATTCTGTTACCATACATACATCTAACACCACCCATTTTTAAACAGATTTTATTTATTTATTTATTTATTTATTTATTTATTTATTTATTCCCCCCCTTTGTGGCTTGTTCCATCCTTTGCTGTCTCTTCTCTGTGTCCATTCACTGAGTTTTTTTCTGTATCTGCTTATCTCCCTTTGTTGCATCATCTTGCTGCTCCAGTTCCCAGTGGTGCACAGGCTGTCAGCTCTCCACAGCGTATGGGCCAGCTTGCCTTCACAAGGAGGCCCTGGGACGTGAACCCAGGGCCTCCCATATGGTAGAAAGGAGTCCAACTGATTGAGCCACCACTGCTTCCCAACACTACCCATTTTGACATATTAAAAAATATATTTCAATTCTATTAATTGCATTCACAACATTATGAATCACAATCCATTACCAAATCATTCCCATCTTTCCAAATAGGAACGCTGTAGACTCTAAGCCTTAATTTCCCATTCACTATCCTCATACATTTCCTGGTAAACTATATTCTTGCTCCTGATTTTCTGATTTCACTTATTCTTTGTATTGAGATCATACAATATTTGCCCTTTAGTGACTGACACATTACACTCAATATTTTGTCTTCAAGGTTTATCTACGCTGTTTCATTTGTCAGGACTTAATTTCTTTTTAAGACTGAATAATACTCCATTTTGTATATATACCACCTTTTATCTATCTGTTCTTTGGCTGATGGAAATTTGTTTTTTTTTTTCGATCTATTGCCAATTGTGAATAATGCCACTAAGAAAATTGATGTGCAGATATACATTTGAGTCCTCTATTTCAATTCTGTGGTTTATATACCACAGTATATAGTAGTAGAATTGCCAAAACTTAGGCACTTTCAACAGCTTTCTGAGGAACTGCTCAACTGTCTTCCACAGTGACTGCACCATTTTCCATAGCCACCAGCAATAAGTGAATGTTCCTATGTCTCCACATCTTCTCCAACACTTGTTACTTTGTTTTTAATAGTAGCCATCCTAATGGGTGTGAAATTGTCTCTCACTGTGATTTTGATTTTCATTTCCCTGATGGTTAATGATGCTAAGCATTTATTCATGCACTTTCTGTCTATTAGTATCCCTTCTTGGGAAAGATGTCTTTTACATTCTTTTGTCTATTTTTAAGTGGGTTGTTTGGGGTTTTTTTTTGTTAGTTTAAATGATTTCTTTATGTTCTGGATATAAAATGCATTGCATATATGGCTTCCAAATATTTTCTCTCATTGTGTAGGTTGTGATTTTGTTTCATGATAAAGTAGTTTGATGCACAAAAGATTTAACTTTGATGAGTTCCCCTTTATCTATTGTTTCTTCTGTTGCTTGTGCTTTGGGTGTAAAGTCTAAGAATCCATTGCATAACATAAGGTCCTAGAGATGCTCCCTTTCTCTTTCTTCTTGAAGTCTGACGTTTGTATCTCTTATATTAAGGTCTTTCATCCATTTTTAGTGTTTCTGTATATGGTGTGATGTAGGGGTCCTCCTTTTTTTTTTTTTTTGCAAATAAAGATCCAGTTTTTGTGGCACCATTTGATAAAAAGACTATTGTTTCCAATTGTGTGGTCTTTGTCTCCTTGTCGAATATCATTTGCCCAACATTTGAGGGTTGATCCTAAGCTATCAATTGGATTTTCTTTCTCTATAAATCTGTCCTTTTGCCAATACCATGCTGTTTTCAGTATTGTGGCTATGTAATAAGTTTTAAGCTTTGGAAGTGTGAGTACTCCCACTTCATACTTTCTTATTGATTTACTTTGCCAAAGGGATGTGGATGCAAAGTCCCAGAAATCCATTGGCTCTAATAAAGGGTAATTATTTTTTGTAAAAGGTTATATTCCCAAGGCCATGAAAAGTCCAAATTGAGGCATCAGCAGAGATACTTTCTCACAAAAGTCAGCACCTGTTTACCCTAGTGTTGTCACATTGTGAAACAAGATGGCCACAAATCTCTGTGGAAGTTCCTGCCTTCTCCTCTAGAATCTACCAACTCTTGGAGCTCAGCTTTGAGCAATAAGACATAGAGCTTATCTAGTTCTGGGCTTCCTATACCAGTCTTGGCTGTTCCACTCTTCCCAAGTTCAGCTGTAAGCTGTCATGCACGTAGCAGAGCTGTTCTTCTCTTGAGCTGCTCCATGTGCCCAGCCTCTTAGAGGCTTCATATTAAGCAATCTTTTCTCTCACATAGCAGAATAAAACATGCCAGCTCCCTTTTTACTTGTATCTATCCCTGTGAATCCAATAATATCAGGCACAACAAGAGAGTGGGGACTCAATCTGAGTCAAGTTTCATGTAGTATAATCCAATGGTTTAAAGCAATCTTATCAAGTAATCTAATCAAAGCATCATCTGAATTTAATGCAATGGTTTCCAACCCTGAAGAATACATTAGTTTACAAAAACGATCCTTCTCTTTAGGAGATAATTAAAATCATCTCAAAGTGCCACATTTATCAAGGTGGGTTTAACTATTTGGAGCCACTTACATTTCTATATAAATTTGATGATTGATTTTCCTTTTCTGAAAAGAAGGTTGTTGGAACTGGGAATGTATTAAGTCTATAATTTGCTTTTGTTAGGATTCATATCTTAGCAATATGTAGTCTTTCAATCCATGAACATGGAATATCCTTCCACTTATTTAGGTCTTCTTTATTTTTTTAACAATGTTTTATATTTTTCTGTGTATAAGTCCTTTATATCCTTGGTTAGTTTTATTCCTAGATATTTGATAATTTTAGTTTCTACTGTGAATAGTGTTCTTTTCTTGAATTCTTCATTAGATTTTTCTTTGGTATATAGAAAAACAGTACTGATTTTTGTGTGAGTTTTTATCCTCACATTTTGCTGAATTCATTTATTAGAGCAAGTATTTTTCTTGTGGATTTTTCAGGCTTTTCTGTATAACAGATTATATCATTTCCAAAAAGGGAAAGTTTTCATTATTTTTTTTCACATTTATATGCCTTTATTTTTTTCCTTGACTAATTGCTTTGGAAAGAACTTCCAGTTTAATAACAGTGGTGATAATGGGAATCCCTCTCTCATTCTTGATTTCAGAGTGAAATATTTCAGTCTTTCCTCAAGTGGATTTTAGCTGTGGGATTTAGCAGTATACTTCAAAAATATATATTCCAGATATTTAAATCTTTGGTCCTTCAATATGCCAGTTGAGCCAAGAATTTCAGAGAGTTGCATCACCTACTCTCCAGTTCATTGGACTAACCCAAGATAACTAAAAATGTGATGAGGGACAACACCCATCCCAAGGGACAGAGAGTGTCTGCAACTGCAAGCAAGATGTTTCCATCTACTACCCCATGGGATCTAAGTCCCTCTCAATTAGAAGCAGAGTAAGCATTACCACATCCCAAATTCTCAAAGTGGGGAATGAACAATGTAGATTTATTATTATTGTACCCTAGACTTACTACTATTCTAGAAATGGAAGAATTTTTATCATTGATATAAAGGCAGGGGTCCCCAGAGTTTCTGATGGAAGGGAGAGAGAATAGGTGTAATTTGGGTGCATTTGGGGAACATTCTATTTTTTCCCACATGACATTGGAATGATGTATACAGCTATTATATATTTTGTTAAGCCCGAAAAATTGTGTTAGACAGGGTGTAAACTACAATGTAAAATATAGCATTTTAGTAACATTGCTTTAATATGTGTTCTTCAATTGAAACAATTACACCACAGTAATGAATAATGTTGTTAATTGGGGTAGTATGGGAGGAGAACGGAGTTGTACATATGGGAATCCCTTGTGTTTTAATGTAACATTAAGGCAGTCTAAAGCTTTTAAAAAAATAAACATTAATTAATTAAAGAAAAATTTAAAGAAATCCACATGTGAATATTTGTATTTGTCATTTCCAAAATTTGAATCCAGCCATTATGTACAATGTTGAATAGGTAAACTCACTATGAAATATCTATAAAATGGAATATTACTGAGATAAAAATAAAGATTCCATCCAGTCAAAAAAGATAAGGATGAATCTTAAATTATTATTTCTAATGAAAAGAAACCAGCTTTAAAATTCTCCATATGTATTATATCAATTTTATGACCTCCTAGATAAAGTAAAACAATTAGACAACAGGATGTTCACTATTCACCAGAGGACTGGGGAGAGGGTTGGAGGGCTGAATAGGTGAAGCACAGGGAAATTTTTAGAGAGATGAATCTATTCTTTGTAATTGTTTCATTGCAGACACATGATATTATGCATGTGTTCAAACCCATTGAGAAGAGGCAGAGCAAGATGGCATCTGAGTGAGTGCACATCATAATCTCTCCTGCAAAGAAGCGACTGAATAGGGTGGGAGTCCTGCTGGACTTGGCTGTTTCAGGTGCTTGCAGGGCAGGAGATGTCTGGACATCAATTTGGTGAGACAGTGACAGAAGAGATTCTTGCAAGAGGTAGAATTTTGGGTCTCTGGCACAGAGATCATAAGCTGTGGGTGGGACCCTTCCCCCTAGGGCTGGCTGCAGTGATCCCTGAAATCTTTGTTGTGCTGTGGTGTTCCCAAGCCCTGGGCAGGCTATTTAGGGGGTTTCCAGGGCAGGAGGTGTCTGGATGTCAATTTGGTGAGACAGTGACAGAAGAGCTTCTTGTGAGAGGTGGAATTTTGGGTTTCTGACATGAAGTCAGGAGTTGTGGGCAGGATCCCTCCCCCTAGGGCTGGTAGCCTGGCCATGGTGATCCCTGAAAACTTTGTTGTGCTGTGGGTTCACAAACCTTGTGTTAACTGGATGCATGGTTCCCAGGTCTGTATCCCCTAAACCCTGGTAGCCCATGCTCCAGAGACTCACACACCTTGAGTCTGCAATATCACAGACTTCCCATTCCTGAATCTACTGTGCCCTGAACTCTGTCTGAGGTCCTTGATTACCCTAGCCCTCTTTTTTGTTGTTGTTTTTATTTCTCCTTGAGCTTGGAGGGGTGTACCACATGACTTGGAGAGAGTCTGAGAAGAAAGGAGAGGTGAATCTCCTGAGAAAGCCCAATTTACCTAAACATCCTGGGATAGGAAACTTGGTTTGGGAGAAGTGTAGTCAGAAAATCAATTACACCTCCCCTAGCACACCTAAGGGGGAGGGACTGTAGGAGTTGCTATCCAAGCTTCCAGTAGCATATTTGGGTTTTCTGGTGAGGTGTAGGTGCTCTCATGCTGGAAATAAAGAGTCATAGTCTTCTGTGTTGAGTTGGCTCAACAAGGACCCACTTGTATCTCCTACCAGGCCTCTCATGCAGCTTTCCTGCTGCCCTGGGAGAGAGAGAAGTGAGGGAGGTAGAAAGGGGGAAGGTTAGATCCCTAAGCATTTTATTTAACTGCAAAGAGGATTCCTAGCTAGAAATGTTGGTTTTAATTTAATTTCATTAAAATGTTTTGTTTTAATTTAATTTTTTATTTATTTTTTGTCGTGGTTGTTAATATTGCATTGTCTCCTGGTCTTTTCTACTGTTTTATGCCCCAAGATTCTTTTATTCTTTTTCATCTGTTTAGTTTTTTTCTCTTTCTTGCTTGTTCCTCCCCCCCCTTTTTCTTTGCCCCCTTTTCCTTTTCTCTTTTTTTTCTTTTCTCTCTTTTTTTTTCTTTTTTCTTTTATTTTCTTTATATAATAGGTGCTGCAGGGAGCACTTCACATTTTCTGTGTTTCCTCATCCTACATTTCCTCTTTTCTGTGTGTATTGATTTTGGCCACCTACACTATCCCCTATCCCCTACATCTTTCTATCCTCCATCATCTACTATTTCTCTTACATTCTACCTCCCTTTCTTTCGACCCCAAATTATCTGACTTTTTATTTCTAATACCTGTTTTCTGTCTCTTCCACTCTTGATATTATCATCTTTCTTTTCTCTTTCCCACTCTCATGAAAACACAGGCCTTTTAATTCATACTATATTCCTCCCCATATTCAGTTGAGTGTCTCATTATAGGTACCCTACTTACTGCTATAACTCTACACAACTTACATGAGTCTAATATCCACTCTCCTAGATCTCACATTGTTGCTCTGTTAACACGTATTACTGTTACTACTTTATACATTTTCGTTTCTTACTCATTTTGCTTTCCCTGGCCCTAATATTTTCCTTCAAAGTGAACTTACCCAGCAACAAGAAAATAGAGTAAGAAGAACAAAGTGACAAAGAGAAGACATAACACTTACACACAAACAAAAACTAATTAATCCCCAAGATGAAACAAAGAAGCTACAGAACTGATTAAACCCATCAAGATAAAATGATGACCAGACAGCAACAAAAAACTACAAAACAAACCAATAATCAGGAAAACATGGCCGAATCCATTAAACAAACAAAACCAGGCGGGGAATCGGCTGGGCGGCATTGGAGACTCTTTGGGACCGGGCTGTTTTGGGATTTTTGCTGGTCCATAGGTGTCTGGACATCGATTTGGAGGGAAGGTAACAGAGGATCCGTCTGTGAAATATATACGGACATCCCAGCTATGTGTGGAGGATTCCCTCCTTGGGTAGGTGGAGCCGAGGTGTCTGGCGCTGCGGCAGGGGGAGCCGGGCCAGGCGGTGGTGGTGAGGGGAGCCAGTCCGAGCGCCGAGCTGTGGCAGCCTGGGGGGCCGGGCCGGGCCGAGCGCCGATTGGCGGCTGCCGGGGGGGCTGGGCCCGGCGGCGGGGTTTCTGTTCTTTGTTTTTTTGTGGTTTTTTTTTGTTTTTTTTTTGGAGGCTCTGCAGTACTGGGGAGTTCGTGGGCCCTGGGCGGCCTATTGGGTGTAGGTGGGAAGGGAGGTGCTTGCGGACCCATTTGGGCAGACAGACGGGGATTTTAGGGCAAAGTGGGAGCAATTTTTGATTGTGGACACAAACAATAGCGTTTCTACCTAGAGCCACACCCCCCCCCCCCCAAGCCCGGCTGCTGACCTACAGCAGTCTCAAAGGGATAGCAACAAAGAGACGCTACCAGGGTCTCGCAGGGTGGCAGACGTTTGGAAGCTGATTAGGGGAATATTTTGTGAAGCGTGGGAGTTTCGGGTTTGGACTCTGTTATTAGCGTTTCTGGCTGGAGCCCGTCCCCCGGAACTGGATATTGATCTGAGTCATTAAATTGGTTGCAGCCTAGAGGAGCCCCAAGGTGGATTTTCCCGGGGACCACAGGGTGGGAGGGTTACTGAAGACAATTGGTGATATATCCATACAATAGACCCTAGTAAGTAAGTGAATTGTAGAACACAGAACACAGGATAGAGCTTATGGATGAGACCTCACCCATGGGGCTGGCTCACAGCTGCGGGGATCCCTGAAGGCAGTGATGCACTGTGGTGCTCCCAGGCTTCCTGTTAACTGGACTCAAGGTTGTCAGGTCTGAGTTCCCTGGACTCTGGCAGCCCACATGCCAGAGACTCACACCTCTTGAGGCCTCAATACCTCAGACTGTCCATCCCTGAATCCACCACACCCTGAGGTTCATCTGAGGCCTTTGAATGTCCTAGCCCTCAATGTTTGCATTTTTTCTTCTTTGTATTATATTGTTTTGTTTTTATTTTTATTCTATTTCTATTTTTTATTCTAGTTTTTGAATGTTCTGATTCCTGGCATTGCATTATGCCCAGCGTATCCCCCAAACTCTCTGTTTATTTTTTTTATCCTCTCTTTCTTATCCCTGATCTTTTTCTTATTCTATTTTATCTTAACAATACAATAGGTCCTGCAGGAAACACCTCACATTTGCTGGGTCCTCATCCTCCACTGCCTCATTTCTCTTTGAATAGATTTAGGCTATCTACACTATCCCCTTTCCCCTACAACTTGATATCCTCCACCATCTGCTATCTCTCCTATATTCCACCTCCCTTTCTTTGAACCACAAAGTGTCTAACTCTTAATTTCTAATACCTTTGTTTAGTTTTCCATCTGGTATCCGCCCTTGAAACTATTACCTCTCTTTTCACTTTCCCTCTCTTACGAAAACAATAGCTTCTTAGTACGTACCATATTCCTCCCATATTCAGTTGTCTACCTCATTATAGGTACTTTCCTACTACTATAACTCTACACAATTTACACGATCTAACCTCCATCCTCCCAGAACTCATATTGTTGCTTTGTTAACATATATCACCAATACCACTTTACACTTTTTCCTTCCTTACACAATTGCCTTTCCCCAGCACTAAAACTTTCCTTTAAAGTGAACTTAACCAGCAATAAGAAATTGGAATGGGAAGAACAAAGGGACAAAGAGAAGATATAATACTTACACAAAAACAACAGCTAATTAATCTCCAGGACTAGACAAAGAAGCTAAGGAACTGATTACCCCGTCAAGAAAAAATGATGACAAGACAAGAACAAAAATCTACAAACCAAACCAGTAATCAGCAAAACATGGCTGAATCCAATCAAGAAACTTAGAATCAGGAAGGGGAGCAGAACTTCACACAAGCAATGAAAGATCTCAGAACATTTATCACTGACAAATTTGATGAAGTTATGAAAGAGGTTAACAACATGAAGACAACACTTGGAGGGGAAATTGCAGACATGCGCAAAAAAATAACAGATATGATGGAAATGAACACCACAATTCAAGAAATCAAAAATACACTTGCAGCAACTATCAGCAGACTAGAAGAGGCAGAGCAGAGAATTAGTGATGTGGAAGACAGTGCATTGGAAATCAAACAGATAGTAGAAGTGGTCAATAAAAAGGTAGAAAAAATCCAGATAGGACTTAGGGACCTGAATGATAAAGCAAAACGCTCAAACATATGTATTATAGGCATTCCAGAAGGAGAAGAAAAGGGAAAGGGGTCAGAAGGAGTGTTGCAGGAAATAATGACTGAAAACTCCCCAAATCTACTGAAAGAGACAGATGTACATATCCAAGAAGCACAGCACACTCCACTGGTCATAAACCCCAACAGGCCCACCCCAAGACATATACTTGTCAAATTATCCAATTCTCAAGACAAAGAGAAAATTCTAAAAGCAGCAAGAGAAAAGAAAACCATCACATACAAGGGAAGCTCCATAAGATTAAGTGCTGATTTCTCATCTGAAATGATGGAGCCAAGAAGGCAGTGGTATGATATAGTCAAGGTACTAAAGGAAAAAAATTTCCAACCAAGAATACTCTATCCAGCTAAACTAGCATTCAAAAATGATGGAGAGTTCAAAATATTCACAGATAAACAGAAACTGAAAGAGTATATCAACAAGAAACCTCCCCTTCAAGAAATTCTAAAGGGAGTTCTGCAGGAAGAAAGGAAAAACCAGGACAGTCAGAGATGGAGGAGAGTGTAAGAGCAACAAAAAAGACAAAAATAGAAGGGGAAAATAAAATATTACAAACAAAATATAACAAACACAAATCCAACCAAAATATGGTGACCACAAATAATTCTCTGAATGTAATAACACTGAATGTCAATGGACTGAACTCACCTATCAAAAGATTCAGACTGGGACACTGGATAAGGAAATATGACCCATCTATATGCTGTCTACAAGAGACACATCTTAGACTGAGAGACTCATGGAGGTTGAAAGTGAATGGCTGGAAAACAATCATACAAGCAAACAACAACCAAAAAAAGGCAGGAGTAGCTATATTAATATCAGACAAAATAGACTTTAAATGCGAAACAATTGTGAGAGACAAAGAAGGATACTACATTTTAGTGGAAGGGACAATCTGTCAAGAAGATCGAATGATCATAAATATTTATGCTCCTAACAAGGGTGCCTCTAAATACATGAGACAAACGCTGGAAAAACTTAGTGAAAAAATAGATGCATCTACAATTATAGTGGGGGATTTTAATGCACCACTATCAACGCTGGACAGAACATCTCAAAAGAGAATCACTAAAGAAACAAAACATTTGAACAGTATACTAGAAGAGCTGGATCTAATAGACATATATAGATCATTACACCCAAACACAGCAGGATATACATTTTTCTCAAGTACACATGGAACATTCTCCAAGATAGACCATATGCTAGGCCACAAAGAAAGGCTTAATGAATTCAGAAAGATTGGAATCATACAAAACAATATCTCTGAACACAGTGGAGTCAAGCTGGAAATTTGCAAGGGACGGAGGCCCAGACTTCACACCACAACTTCAAAATTAAACAGCACACTCTTAGAAAAACAGTGGGTCAAAGAGGAAATCTCAAAAGAAATCAAGGACTAACTTGAATCAAATGATAATGATAACACAATATACCAAAATTTATGGGATGCAGCAAAAGCAGTACTGAGAGGGAAATTTATACCCATAAATTCAGATATCAAAAAAGAAGAAAGAGCAAAAATTGAAGAACTAACTGCACTTTTGACAGAATTAGAAAAACAACAACAAAGTAACCCAACAGGAAGAAGAAGGAAGGAAATAACAAAGATAAGAGCAGAACTAAATGGAATAGAAAATAAGAAAGCACTTGAAAAAATAAACAAGAACAAGAGCTGGTTTTTTGAGAAGATCAACAAAATTGACAAACCTTTAGCGAGACTAACAAAGAAAAAAAGAGAAAAGATGCAAATACACAAAAAAAAAGAAATGAGAAAGGTGATATCACCACTGAACCCACAGAAATAAAGACTATCATAAGAGGATACTTTGAAAAACTATATTCCAACAAAAATGACAATTTAGAGGAAATGAACAAATTCCTAGAAACACATAAGCAGCCCATATTGACGAAAGAAGAAATTGAGGATCTTAAGAAACCAATCATAAGCAAAGAGATAGAATCAGTCATTAAAAATCTCCCAACTAAGAAGAGCCCAGGGCCAGATGGCTTCACAGGTGAATTCTACAAAACATTCCAGAAAGAACTAACACCAATCCTGTTGAAACTATTCCAAAAAATAGAAACAGAAGGAACATTGCCGAACTCCTTCTATGATGCCAACATTATCCTAGTACCAAAGCCAAACAAAGACACCACAAGAAAGGAAAATTACAGACCAATTTCTCTAATGAACCGAGATGCAAAAATACTTAACAAAATACTTGCTAATCGTATTCAACAACACATTAAATGAATTATACACCATGAACAAGTGGGATTTATTCCAGGTATGCAAGGATGGTTCAACATAAGAAAATCAATTAATGTGATACACCATATAAACAGATTGAAGGAAAAAGATCACATGATTATATCTATAGATGCAGAAAAGGCATTTGACAAAATACAGCACCCCTTCTTGATAAAAACACTCCAAAAGATTGGAAAAGAAGGAAACTTTTAGAACATGATAAAGAGTATATATGAAAAACCTACAGCCAACATTGTTTACAATGGCGAAATCCTGAAATCCTTTCCTCTAAACTCAGGAACAAGACAAGGATGCCCATTGTCTCTGCTCCTATTTAACATTGTCTTGGAAGTACTTGCACGAGCACTGAGGCAAGAACCAGATATAAAAGGCATTCAAATTGGAAGGGAAGAAGTCAAAATTTCATTATTTGCAGATGACATGATCCTATACATAGAAAACCCTGAGAGATCTACAACAAAGCTTCTAGAACTCATAAATGAGTTCAGCAAAGTCGCAGGTTATAAGATCAATGTGCAAAAATCAGTAGCATTTCTGTACACCAATAATGAGCAAGATCAGGAGGAAATCAAGAAATAAATACCATTCACAATAGTAAATAAAAAAATCAAATACCTAGGAATAAATTTAACTAAAGAGGTAAAAAATTTATACACTGAGAACTATACAAGACTGTTCAAGGAAATCAAAGAAGACCTAAATAAATGGAAGAATATTCCTTGTTCATGGATAGGAAGACTGAATATTATTAAGATGTCTATCCTACCAAAACTGATCTATTCAATGCAATCCCAATAAAAAGCAACACAGCCTTCTTTAAGGAACTAGAAAAACTAACTATGAAATTTATTTGGAAAAGAAAGAGGCCCCAAATAGCCAAAGACATATTGAAAAAGAAAAACGAAATAGGAGGAATCACACTTCCTGACTTCAAAACGTACTACAAAGCTACAGTAGTGAAAACAGCATGGTATTGGCATAAGGAGAGACACACAGACCAATGGAATCGAATTGAAAGTTCAGATATAGAACCTCATGTATATAGCCATATAATATTCAATAAAGCCACCAAACCCTCTCAACTGGGAGAGAATGGCCTATTCAACAAATGGTGCCTGGAGAACTGGATATCCATATGTAGAAGAATGAAAGAGGATTACCATCTCACACCTTATACAAAGATCAACTCAAGATGGATCAAAGACCTAAATATAAGAGCCAAGACCATAAAGACCTTGGAAAGCAGTGTAGGGAAACATCTACAGGACCTTGTAATAGGAAATGGCTTCATGAATATCACACCAAAAGCATGAGCCACAAAAGAACAAATAGATAAATGGGACTTCCTCAAAATTAAAGCCTTCTGCACCTCAAAGGAGTTTGTTCAAGAAAGTAAAAAGGGAACCCACACAATGGGAGAAAATATTTGGCAACCATATATCTGATAAGAGACTTATAACTTGCATATATAAAGAACTCATAAATCTTGAAAACAAAAAGATAAACAACCCATTTAAAAAACGGGAAAAAGATTTAAACAGACACTTCTCCAAAGATAAATACAAATGGCTACAAAGCACATGAAAAAATGCTCCAAATCTCTAGCTATCAGGGAAATACAAATCAAAACTACAATGAGATACCATCTTACTCCCATAAGATTGGCAGCTATGAAAAAAACAGAAGAATACAAATGCTGGAGAGGATGTGAAGAAAGGGGAACACTCATCCACTGCTGGTGGGAATGCAGAAGGATCCAACCTTTCTGGAGGACAGTTTGGCGGTTTCTCAAAAGACTAACCATAGATTTGCCATATGACCTAGCAATACCACTGCTGGGTATATACCCATCAGAACTGAAAACAAGGACACAAACAGATATATGTACACCAATGTTCATAGCAGCATTGTTTACTATTGCCAAAAGTTGAAATCAATCCAAATGTCCATCAACAGACGAGTGGATCAATAAAATGTGGTATATACACACAATGGAATACTACTCGGCTGTTAGAACAAATACACTACAATCACACGTGATAACATGGATGAACCTTGAGAATCTTATGTTGAGTGAAGCAACCCAGGCATTGAAGGACAAATACTACATGACCTCAATGATATGAAATAAGCAAACTGCCTCAGAGAGCTAGACTCTGGAAAAGAGGCTTACAGGAAATCAGGGGGTGAAGGAAGGATGTTAGTTAACGTCTATAGGGGTGGAATCTGTGATGAGCTGGCGGTAAGTATGAGCACAAAGAAGGGACAAAATGGGGGCAAAGGGTTACCTTTGGGTGGGGCTTTATGGGTTTGAGGGGGGCTGGGGATGGGCAGAGGGGTAATATTGTCCAAAAATTGGGGGGAGGGAGGGGCAACATACGAACATGGGAGAGTGTCAGGTGTTCATTGAGAACAAAATGTTGAGAAAATCGTATCAAAGTATAAGTAAGAGGGTTACCTGTTTAGGATGCTCAGGGGGTATGGTCTGATGCGGGACAGACTCTGGGGGAATAGCTGAAGGCTCATTTTGCCAAGGTGGGTTGTACCATTGGGAAGAGACCCAAGAAGTGAGAGTTGGGGTGGACCCACATCCTGGAGAGGACTAATGCATCAAATAGAGAGAACTGTATCTCTAGTGAGAAAGGCTGGCTCCCAGGGCATTAGGGCAGTTGAGAAAGTCAGGCCCTGAATACTGCTGCAAGTATCTCTGGACATGGCTTCTCGGGAAATGGAGAATGGCTGGCGTTGTGGGCCCCAAGGGGAGGGGAAAATGGATGTGGAATGGATGGAACCAAGGTAAATATGGGGGCAAGAGAGGAGTTTTGTGAGAGTACACGAAGATGAATATAAAACATGTAATATTACACCAAAAACATATAGGGGACGACAGACTAATAATGTAAACCATAAGGCAAAACATACGATAACTAAAAAATTTAGAAAACTGTACAACCTAAAGCATGGACCACATAGTAAGCACAGATGTCATCTTGTTTGAAAGCTATTGTCTCAGAATCTGTACATCAGTTTCAGCAAATATGATATGAACAAGTTAAAAGACTACCGCTGTGGAAGGGAAAAGGTTTTATGGTGAATCTGGGGAAGTACTGTATATTGTATATATGAATTTTGGTGATCTAAGACTCTTGTGAAGCTGACATTATGTTGGGATTCACTTTACAGGAAGTTTTGGATCACAGAGTGGTTCAACAATGGCAGCAGAGGAATACTGATATAGGATGTTATTGACAGGATATATATGGTTGACAGGGAGCTATACAGGGCATATGCCCAGGGTATATAGTAATGTCTAGATATACTCATAGTGGAAACAATTAAAAACAACAGCTGGGGGGGTACTGGGCCCCTGGCCAGGAGGTCACTGTCATGGACCCTGGGGGAGCAGCGGCAGTCCCCCAGGTGCAACGGCAAGAACCAGGAAGGAAGGAGGGCCCAACAGTGGGCTCCTGATACTAATGGCTATGCTTTTGAGCCTATACACCTGCAATAAGAATAAGGCCTAGAGTAGCACTGTGCCTGGGAGTTTCCTCCTGACAGCCTTCATGTTACTCAAATGTTGCCACTCTCACAGCCAAACTCAGCATGTAGATGCAGTGCATTCCCCCCAGCGTGGGACATGACACCCGAGGATGAGCCTCCCTGGCACCGAGGGATCACTACCACATACCAGCTGTAGATGCAACTAGAAAAGGACCTTGAATTAAAGGTTCAACACGGATCAGCAGAATATCCCTGTCTACATATAATAACATGACTTCAAAATGCTGTTTGACCTAATGTAAGGAGGAAATGGAAAGGAGAAAGGAGAATATAAGGCTATGAGTCTCTAAAATGAGTCTGGAGGTTGTCAGAAGGAATGCCCTTATGCACAACTGAGCAGAGTCTGAGAGACAGATAAAGTAGATACAACCCCAGGTATTGGTTCTTTTGAGGAATAAAGAGACCCACGGGTTCTATGGTCATGGCAGATGGGGTTCACTGCCATGGCAGATGGCCCTTCTTTGGAGCTGGTGTTTCTGCGTGATGGAATTGGACTCAGAGGGGATCTCTTCTCACAAGACTTGCATGCTACTTTATTGGAATTGTAGTTGGTGCTGGGGTTTTAGATATATTTAGGGGATTTGAATCTCTGGACTGATAATATGACACCCAGGCCCAGAGCCTCAACAGACTTCAGCTCCTACACTTTGATTTATTGGACTTACCCCACTCAGCTAACATTGAGTTGAAGAAGGTCAACCACCACACCATGGAGCCTAGAGTGTCTACAACTGAAAGCAGGAGGAGTGCATCCAGCATCCATGTGGAATCTAAGCCCCCACTTGACATAGATGTGCAATGGACACAACCAATCCAAGGTCCACAGAGAAAATGTGGAATGGGTGTGGGAAGGGTAGCCATCGTGGCTGCTGGGATTGGGGAATGGGAGGAAGAGATGAGATGTGGAGGCGTTTTCGGGATGAGGAGATGTCCTGGGTGGTGCTTCATGGACAATTACGGGACATTGTAGATCCCCCCAGGGCCCACTGGATGGAACGTGGGAGAGTGTGGGCTATGATGTGGACCATTGACTATGGGGTCCAGTGATGCTCATAGATGTACTTACCAGGTGCAATGGATGTGTCACGATGATGGGAGAGAGTGTTGCTGTGAGGGGAGTGGGGGGTGGGGGCAGTGGGGTTGAATGGGACCTCATTTTTTTAAATGTAATTTTTAAAAATAAATAATTAAAAAAATAAAAATAAAAAAATAAAAACCAGGAAGAGGAGCAGGACATCTGACAAGTAATTAAAGATCTCAAAACATATATTAGAGAACAAATTAATGAAGTAAAGGAAGAGATTAACAATATGAAGAAAACACTTGGAGAGAATACAGAAGAAATTGCGGACATATGCAAAAAGATGACAGATATGATGGTGATGAACACCATAGTTCAAGAAATCAAAAATATATCTCAGCAAATAACAGCAGATTAGAAGAGGCAGAGGAGAGAATTAGCAACATAGAAGACAGTAAATCTGAAATCAAACAGATAGTAGAACTGATTGATAAAAAGATAGAAAAAATCCAGCTGGGACTTGCGGACCTGAATGGCAATGCAAAACACACAAACATATATATTATAGGCACCCCAGGAGAAAAAGAGAAGGAAAAGGGGAAGGAAGGGGTGTTGGAGGAAATAATGGCTGAAAACCTCCCAAATCTACTGAGGGAGATGGCTGTACATGTCCAGAAAGCACAACACACCCAAACACCATAAATTCCAACCGGCCGACTGCAAGACATATACTTGTCAAATTATCCAATGCACAAGACAAAGAGAAAATTCTAAAAGCAGCAAGAGAAAAGAGAACCATCACATACAAGGGAGGCCCCATAAGATTAAGTGCTGATTACTCATCTGAAACCATGGGGGCAAGAAGACAGTGGTATGATATACTCAAGGCACTAAAAGAAAAACATTTCCAATCAAGAATACTCTACCCAACTAAGCTAGCATTCAAAAATGATGGAGAGTTCAGAATATTGACAGATAAAAAGAAATTAAAAGATTATGCCAACAAGAACCCTGCCCTTCAAGAAATACTAAAGGGAGCTCTGCAGGAAGAGAGAAAAAAACAGGAGAGGTAGTGTAAGATAGTGTAAGAGGAACAAAAAAACAAAGAGAAGGAAAAAAACAAACAAAATATGACAAGCACAAGTCCAAAGAAAATATGGCTAACAAATAATTCCTTGAAAGTGAAAACACTGAATGTCAATGGATTAAATTCACCTGTCAAAAGATTCAGACTGGAAGACTGAATAAGGATATATGACCCATCTATATGCTGTCTACAAGAAACACATGTTAGACCTAGGGATTCAAGGAGGTTGAAAGTGAATGGCTGGAAAACAATCTTACAAGCAAACAATAACCAAAATCAGGCAGGAGTAGCTATATTAATATGAGCCAAAATAGACTTTAAATGCAAAATAATTGTGAGAGACAAAGATGCATACTACATATTAGTGAAAGGGATAATCTTTCAAGAACAAACAATCATAAATATTTATGCTCCTAACAAGAGCCCCTTCAAATAAGTGAGGCAAACACTGGACAAACTACATAAAAGAATAGATGCCTCTACAATTATAGTGGGAGACTTTGATACACCACTATCAACTTTGGACAGAACATCTCAAAAGAGAATCAATAAAGAAACAAAAACTTTGAACAGTATACTAGAGGAGTTGGACAAAATAGACATATACGGATCATTACCAAATACACCAGGATATACATTGTTCTCAAGTGCACATGGATCATTCTCCAAGATAGACTATATGCTAGGCCACAAAGAAAGGCTCAATGAACTCAGAAAGATTGAAATCATAAAAAAAATTTCTCTGACCACAGAGGAGTGAAGCTGGAAATCTGCAAGGGCCAGAGGCCCAGATTTCACACCAAGATAGGGAAATTAAACAGCACACTCTTAGAAAAACAGTGGGTCAAAGAGGAAATCTCAAAAGAAATTAATAACTACCTTAAAACTAATGAAAATGATAACACAGCATACCAAAACTTATGCAATGCAGAAAAAGCAGTACTTAGAGGGAAATTTATAGCCATAAATTCAT
Organism: Dasypus novemcinctus; assembly: GCF_030445035.2. Classification (NCBI taxonomy): domain Eukaryota; kingdom Metazoa; phylum Chordata; class Mammalia; order Cingulata; family Dasypodidae; genus Dasypus; species Dasypus novemcinctus. Next base: position 2,342,946 of record NC_080683.1, read on the forward strand.
ACATCAAGAAAGAAGAAAGAGCAAAAATTGAAAAACTGCACATGTGGAGGAATTAGTGAAAAAACAACAAAGTGACCCCACAGGAAGAAGAAAGAAAGAAAGAATAAACATAACAGCAGAAGGAAATGAAATAGAAAATAAGAAAGCACTTGAAAAGATAAACAAGACCAAGAGCTGGTTCTTTGAGAAGAGCAATAAAATTGACAAACCTTTGCTAGACTACCAAAGAAATAAAGAGAAAAGACACAAATACACAAAATAAGACATGAGAAAGGAAATATCAGCACTGACCCACAGAAATAAAGACTATCATAAGAGGATACTTTGAAAAACTATATTCCAACAAAAATGACAATTCAGAGGAAATGGACAAATTCATAGCATCACATAAGCATCCTCTATTGACAAAAGAAGTAATTGATGCTCTCAATAAACCAATCACAAGTAAAGAGATAGAATCAGTCATTAAAAACCTCCCAACTAAGAAGAGCCCTGGGCCAGATGGCTTCACATGTGAATTCTACAAAACATTCTGGAAAGAAGTAATCCCAATCTTGCTGAAACGCTTCCAAAAAATAGAAACAGAAGGAATATTGCCTAATTCATGATGCCAACATTACCCTCCTACCAAAATGAAACAAAGACACCACAAGAAAGGAAAATTACAGACCAATTTCTCCAATGAACCTAGATGCAAAAATCCTCAACAAAACACTTGCTAACCATATTCAACAACACATTAAATGAATTAAACACCATGACCAAGTGGGGTTCATTCTGGGTATGCAAGAATGGGTCAACATAAGAAAATCAATCAATGTAATACACCATATAAACAGATTGAAGGAAGAAAATCAATGGTTATGTCTATAGATGCAAAAAAGCATTTGACACAATCCAGCACCATTTCTTGACAAAAACAGTCCAAAAGATTAAATAAAAGGAAATTTTCTGAACATGATAAAAAGTATATATGAAAAACCCAAAGCCAACATTGTTTACAATGGTGAAATCCTAAAATCTTTCCCTCTAAAATCAGGAATGAGACAAGGATGCCCATTATCACCTCTTCTATTTAACATTGCTTTGAAGTACTTGCTCGAGCACTGAGGCAAGAACCAGATATAAAAGGCATTCAAATTGGAAAGGAAGAAGTCAAAATTTCATTTATTTGCAGATGACATGATCCTATACATAGAAAACACTGAGATGTCTACAACAAAGCTTCTAGAATTCTTAAATGAGTTCAGTAAAGTCGCAGGTTATAAGATCAATGTGCAAAAATCAGTAGCATTTCTGCATACCAATACTGAGCAAGCTCAGGAGGAAATCAAGAAACAAATAACATTTACAATAGTCAATTAAAAAATCAGATACCTAGGAATAAATTTAACTAAAGATGTAAAATACTTAAACACAGAGAACTACACAACACTGTTCAAGGAAATCAAAGAAGACCTAAATAAATGGAAGAATATTCCCTGTTCATGGATAGGAAGACTAAATACTATGAAGATGTCTAGCCTGCCAAAACTTATCTGTACATTCAATGCAATCCCAATAAAAGTCAACACAGCATTCTCTAATGAACTAGAAAAACTAGCTATGAAAGTTATTTGGAAAGGAAAGAGGCCTCAAATAGCCAAAGTCATCCTGAAAAAGAAAACGAAATTGGAGGAATCACACTACCTGACTTCAAAACATACTACAAAATTACAGTAGTGAAAACAGCATGGTATTGGCACAAGGAGAGACACACAGACCAATGGAACTGAATTGAGAGTTCTGATATAGATCCTCATATATATAGTCATATAATATTCGATAAAGCCACCAAACCCTCTGAACTGGGAGAGAATGGCCTATTCAACAAATGGTGCCTGGAGAACTGCATATCCATATGTAAAAGAATAAAAGAGATTGCCAACTCACACCTTATATGAAAATCAACTCAAGATGGACCAAAAACCTAAATAGAGCCAAGACCAGAAGGACTTTGGAAAGCAGTGTAGGGAAGCATCTAAAGGACTTAGTAATAGGAAATGGCTTCATGAACTTCACAAGAAAAGCATGAGCAGCAAAAGAACAAAGAGATAAATGGGACTTTCTCAAAACTAAAGCCTTCTGCACCTCAAAGGAGTTTGTCAAAGTGAAAAGAGAGCCTACACAACAGGAGGAAATATTTGGTAACCATATATGTGATAGGAGACTTATAACCTGCATATATAAAGAACTCCTATATCTTGAAAATAAAAAGATAAAGAACTCATTTAAAAAATGGGAAAAAGATTTAAACAGACACTTCTCCAAAGAAGAAATACAAATGGCTAAAAAGCACATGAAAAAATGCTCCAAATCTCTAGCTATTAGGGAAATGCAGATCAAAACTACAATGAGATACCATCTTACTCCCATAAGATTGGCAGCTATGAAAAAAAATAGAACACTACAAATGCTGGGGAGGATGTGGGAGAATGGGAACACTCATCCACTTCTGGTGGGAATGCAGAAGAATTCAGTCATTCTGGAGGAAAGTTTGGTGGTTTCTCAAAAAACTAGCTATAGATTTGCCATATGACCCAGCAATTCCTCTACTGGGTATATGCCCAGTAGAACTGAAAACAAGGACACAAACTGATATATGCACACCAATGTTCATAGCAGCACAGTTCACTATTGCCAAAAGTTGGAATCAACCCAAATGCCCATCAACAGATGAATGGATAAATGAAATGTGGTATACACATACAATGGAATACTACTCAGCTTTAAGAATGAATACTCTGAAAACACATGTGATAACACGGATGAATCTTGAGAACTTATGTTGAGTGAAGCAACCTAGGCATTGAAGGACAAATACTACATGACCTCAATGATATGAAATAAGCAAACCAAGCTCCCTCAGAGAGCTAGAGACTGGATGACAGGCTTAAAGGATATTGGGGGGTAGACGAAGAATGCAAGCTGACATCTACATGGGTGAAATCTATGATAAGCTGGAGGTAAGTATTTGTACAAGGAAGGGATAAAATGAGGGCATAGGGTTACCTTTGGGTGGGGCTTTGTGGGCTTGAGGGGGGCTAGGGATGGGAGGATGGGAAATATTGTCCAAGAAATTGGGGGGGAATATTACCCATCCGCCCATCCTCAGCCCCCCTCTAACCCGCAAAGCCCCACCCAAAGGCAACCCCTTGCCCCCATTTTATCTCTTCTTTGTGTTCATACTTACCTCCAGCTCATCATAAATTCCACCCCTGCAGACATCGGCTAACATCCTTCCTCCACCCCCCGATTTCCTGTAAGCCTATCGTTCAGTCTCTAGCTCTCTGAGGCAGCTTTCTTATTTCATATCATTGAGTTCATGTAGTATTTGTCCTTCAATGCCTGGGTTGCTTCACTCAACATAAGGTTCTCAAGATTCATCCATGTTATCACGTGTGTTTGTAGTGTATTTGTTCTTACAACCGAGTAGTATTCCATTGTGTGTATATACCACATTTTATTGATCCACTCATCTGTTGATGGGCGAGGGGTAGCATACGAACATAGGAGAGTGTCAGGTGTTGGTTGAGAGTAAAATGCTGAGAAAATCGTATCAAAATATAATTAAGAGGGTTACCTGTTTAGGATGCTCGGAGGGGATGGTTTGATGCGGGACGGGCTCCTGGGGAATGTCTGAATGCTCATTTTGCCAGAGTGGGTGGTACCATTGGGTAGAGACCCAAGTAGTGAGAGTGGGGGTGGACCCACATCCTGGGGAGGACTAATGCCATCAAATAGAGGGAACTGTATCTCTCGAGAGAAAGGGTGGCTCTCAGGGCATTCGGGCAGTTGAGCAAGTTAAGCCCTGAACAGTGTTGCAAGTATCACTGGACGTGGCTCCTCAGGAAACGGAGGTTGGCTGTCACTGTGGGCACCAAGGGGATGGGAAAATGGATGTTAAATGTGTGGAACCAAGGTAAATGTGTGGTAAGAGAGGAGTTTCGCGAGAGTACACAAGGATGTATATAAAACATGTAATATTACACCATAAACATATAGGGGATGACAGACTGATAATGTAAACCATAATGTAAAACATAGGATAACTGAAAATTTAGAAAACTGTGTGTCCTAAAGTATGGACCACAATGTAAGCACAGATGTCACCTTGTTTGAAAGCTATTGTCTCAGAGTCTGTACATCACTTAAGTAAATATGACTTGAATAGGTTGTAAGAGTATTGCTGTAGAAGGGAAAAGGCTTTGTGATGGATGTGTGGGAGTGCTGTATATTGTATATATGAATTGCTGTGGTCTAGGGCTCTTGTGAAGAGAAGTTCAATAATTAGAGAAAAAAAAGAAAAAAAAGATAGCATGTAGAATTTTTCCAAGTCAACATGTATTCTATATCTAACCTTTAAACCCATCGCTATATGCCATTTTGCTAGTAAGGGATCCTGACATTATATTGGGCTTCAATTTTCAGGAAGTTTTGGATCACAGAGTGGTTCAACAATGGCAGTGGAGGAATACTGGTATATGATACTATTGGCAGGTGATATATGGCTGACAGGGAGCTATACAGGACATATGTCCAGGGTGCATGGTAATGTTTGGATATACTCATAGTGGCAACAATTAAAAACTACAGCTGGGGGGTACTGGGTTACTGGCCGGGGGTGCTCTGTCGTGGTCCCTAGGGGAGCAGCGGCAGTCCCCCAGGTGCAGTGGCAAGGACCAGGAAGGAATGATGGTCCAACAGTGAGACCCTGTGCTTGTGAGCCTATATGCCTGAAATAAGAACAAGGCCTAGAGCAGCACTGTGCCTGGGAATTTCCTCCTGACAGCCTTCATGTTACTCAAATGTGGCCAGTCTCAAAGCCAAACTCAGCATGTAAATGCAATGTCTTCCCTCCAGCGTGGGACATGACACCTGGGGATGAGCCTCCCTGGCACCGAGGGATCACTATCAACTACCAACTAATGATGCAACTGGAAAATGACCTTGAATTGAAGGTTCAATGCGGATCAGCAGAATATCCCTGTCTACATATAATAACATAACTTTAAAATGCTGTTTGACCTAATGTAAGGGGGAAATGGAAAGGAGAAATGAGTTTATATGGCTACGAGTCTCTAAAAAAGAGTCTGGAGGCTGTCAGAAGGATGGCCCTTATGCACAACTGAACAGAGTCTAATGAGACAGATAAAGTAGATACAATCCCCAGGTATTGGTTCCTTTGTGGGCTAAAGAGACCCACGGGTTCTATGGTCATGCAGATGGGGTTCACTGCCATGGCAGATGGCCCTTCTTTGGAGCTGGTGTTTCTGTGTGATGGAACTGGACTCAGATGGGATCTCTTTTCATAAGACTTTCATGCTACTTTACTGGAATTGTAGTTGGTGTTGGGGTTTAAGATATATTTAGGGGATTTGAATCTCTGGACTGACAATATGATAGCCATGCCCTGAGCCTCAACAGACTCCAGCTCCTACAATCTGATTTATTGGACTCACCTCACTCAGCTAAGATGGAGTTGAAGAAGGACAACCACCACACCAGGGAGCCTAGAGTGCCTACAACTGAAAGCAGGAGGATTGCCTCCAGTATCCATGTGGAATCTGAGCCTCCTTTTGACATAGAGGTGCAATGGACACAACCAATCCAAGGTCCACAGAGAAAAGGTGGCACTAGAGTGGGAAAACTGGACATGGTGGCTGATGGGTATAGGGAATGGCAGGAAGAGATGAGAGGTGGAGGCGCCTTTGGGACTTGGAGTTGCCCTGGATGGTGCTTCAGGGGCAATCACTGGACATTGTAAATCCTCCCAGGGCCCACTGAATGGAATGGGGGAGAGTATGGGCTATGATGTGGACCATTGACCATGAGGTGCAGAGATGCCCAGAGATGAGCTTACCAAATGCAATGGATGTGTCATGATGATGGGAGTGAGTGTTGCTGTGGGGGGAGTGGGGGGGTGGGGGTGGTGGAGTTGAATGGGACCGCATATTGTTTTTTTTATGTAATATTTTTACAAAATCAATAAAAAAAGAAATTGGGGGGAGATGGGGAAACATACGAACATAGGAGATTGTCAGGTATTTGGTTGAGAGTATAATGCTGAGAAAACTTTTTCAAAAATATAATAAGGAAGGTTACCTGTTTAAGATGCTTAAAGGGGATAATCTGATGCAGGACAGGCTCCTAGGGGGTGTATGAGTGCTCCTTTTGCCATAGTGGGTTGTATCATTGGATAGAGTCCCATATAATGAGAGTGAAGTTATACCCACATCCTGGGGAGGACTGATGTTCTAAAATAGAGGGAATTGTATCTCTTGAGAGAAATGGTGGCTCCCAATGCGTTAGGGTGGTTGAACATGTCAAGCCCTCAGCATTGTTGCAAGTATCTCTGAACATGGCCCTTTAAGCAATGAAGATTGACTGTCACTGTGGGCCCTAAATGTAGGGGGAAAGAGGTGATGAATAGATGGAATCAATGTAACTGTGTAGGCAATAGAAGTGTTCCACAAGAGTATGCAAGGATGGATATAAGACATGTTAAAATACATCAAAAATATATAGGGGCTGATAAAATGTAAATCATAATGTAAAACATAAGATAACTAAAAATTTAGAAAATTGTACAGTCTAAAATATAAACCGCAATGTATACCGTAATGTTACCTGGTTTGAAAGGTACTGTCTCAATATCTCTACATCGGTTTCAGTAAATACAGTATGAATATGTAAAAACATTATTGCTGTGGAAGGGAAAAGGGTTTTATGTTGGATATGTGGGAGTACTGTATATTGTATATATGAATTACTGTGATCAAAAACTTTTGTGAAGTTAAGCTTAATTAGGAAAAAAAGAAAAAGAAAAAGAAAGGACATAGACATTAAGGAAAAGACAGAAGAGGTTGCCTTGCCAATTTGCATACAGGGCAACACTTATTGCAGTGATGGAAGGCAAAATATCAAAAACAAAGCTTTGCATTTTTAAATTTTTTGATACCCCAATCTATTTTTACCTTAATTTTTAAAAATTAACATGTATTCTATATTTAACCTTTAAACTCATCACTATATTCCATTTTACTGTTAATGGAACCTGGCAATGCATTGGGCTTCATTTTTCAGGAAGTTTTGGATCACACAGAGGTTCAACAATGGCAGGGGAGGAATACTGGTGTGGGATGTTATTGACAGCGTACACATGGTTGGCAGGGAGTTCTACAGAGTATATATCCAGGGTACCTAAAAATGTTTGGATATTTTCATAGTGGTTACAATTAAAAACAACTGAGGGAGTGCTGAGTTCCTAGCCAGGGGAGCTCTATCACAGTTTCTAAAGGAACAGCAACAATCCTCCAAGTGCAATGGCAAAGACCAAAAAAGAAGGAAGGTCCAACAATGAGCCCTTAATACTAAAGACTATGCTTGTAATCTGTGCACCTGAAATAATAACAAGGGCTAAAGCTGCAGAGTGCCTAAGAGTTGCCTCCTGAGACACTCTGTGTTGCTCAAATATGGCTAGACTTGAAGCCAAACTCAGCATGTAAATGTGTTGCCTTCCCCCCCCGCATGGGACATGACTCCCCAGGTTGAGCCTTCCTGGCACCGAGGAATTACTACCAAGTACCAGTAGATGATGTAACTTGGAAATGACCTTGAATAAAAGGGTCATCTCAGACCAGCAGAATATCTCAGTCCACATATAATACCAGGAGTTAAAAATGCTTTTTGACCTGAAGAAAAGGGGGAAATGGAAAGGACAAATGAGTTTATATGGCTATGGGTCTCCAAAAACAGCCGGGAGGTTATCAGATGGGGTGCCCTTATGCACACCTGAACAGAGTCCCAGAGCCAGATAAAGTAGATACAACCTCAGGTATTGGTTCTTCTGAGGGCTACAGAGACCCACAGGTTCTATGGTCATGGCAGATAGAGTTCAGTGCCATGTAGTTGGCCCTATTTTGGAGTTTGTGTTTCTGTGTTATGGAGCTGGACTCAGATGTGATCTTTGTCCACAAGCCTTTCCTGTTACTTTTCCTGGATCTGGAGCTGATGCTGGGGTTTAGTGTATACCCAGGTGACCTGAATCTCTGGACTGACCATTGTATAGCCAGGCCCTGAGCCTCAACAGACTTCAGCTCCTACACTCTGGTTTATTGGACTTACCCCACTCAGCTAACAAGGAGTTGAAGAAGGTCAACCACCACTCCAGGGAGCCAAGAGTGCCTGCCTACAACTGAAAGCAGGAGAATTGCATCCAGCATCCATGTGGAATCTACGCCCCCCTCCTGATGTAGATGTGGAATGGACACAACCATTCTAAGGTCCACAGGATGGAAAAATAGAGTATGGATTAGAGTGGACTTACTGATATTCTATTCATGAACTATTGTGATTAGTAATCTAAGAAAATGTGGATTGGTGTGGAGAAAGTGGCCATGGTGACTGCTGGTTGTAGGGAATGGGAGGAAGAGATGTGATGTGGGGGCATTTTCAGGACTTGGAGTTTTCCTAGGTGGTGCTGCAGGGACAGTTCCCAGACATTGTATGTCCTCCCATGTCCCACTGGATGGACTGAGGTAGAGTGTGGCTATGGTGTGGACCATTGATCATGAGGTGCAGCGGTGCTCAGAGATGTATTCACCAAAGCAATGAATGTCTCATGATGATGGAGGTTGGTTGTTGTTATGGGTGGAGTGGGGTGAAGGGGGTGAGGGATATATGGGGACCTCATTTTTTTTAGTGTAACATTAAAAAACTAAGACAAAAATAAAAATAAAAAATAAATATACCATGGGGGGAAAAAAAAGAAAAAGATATACAGATGACATAGACATATATGAAAGGAATTACATCATTATTAGAATATGGGTATTTAAGGAAATACACAATTTTAAAAGTTAGATACCACTATACCACTATTTAAATGGTTAGAAACCCAAAAGCTGACAATTGCAAATGCTGGTGAGGACATGTTGCAACATTAACTCTCATTCATTGCTTGTGAGAAGGCAAAATAGTACAGTCATTTTAAAAGGGAGTCTGCTGGTTTTTTTAAAAACCTAAACATAGGCTTGCCACATAATCCAACACCAATATGTCTAAATATTTATACAAGTTACTTGAAAATTTACCTCCACACAAAAACCTGCACAATTTGTTTATAGCAGTGTATTCATAATTGCCAAAAATGGGAGGTAATAAATATACCCTTCAGGTACATGGATAAACAATACACAATACATTCATTGAAAGGAGTGTTTTCCAGGGATCAAAACAAATTAGGAATATTTGGGTGGCAGATGTAGTGACATTATTGTGAATGTAAATAACAGCATTGAATTGTATATTGGAAAGTGATTAAAATGGAACATTTTATGTTGTATATATGCTACCAGAATAAAAGGATTAAAAATCATAAAATTGTACAACAAAAAGAGTGAATCCTAACATAGACTATGAACTATAGTAAACTGTATAAATCTCATACCAGCATTTCATTTATTTTAATAAAATTATCACATTAATGCAAGGTGTTAAGAATAGGGAAATCTATGTGTCTGAAAGGTATATGGGAATTCTGTACTTTATGCATGATTTATCTGTAAAAACTTCTCATAAAATAATTAAAATCTATTAAAAATACAAAGGAACATACACCATTAATTCAATAAAGAGAACAAAAAAAAATTGATCATATGTATTGCCACAGAAAAACTATTTGACAAAATCCAATAGCCATTCATGCAAGAAAAAATAAGCAAACAAAATTAAGCATACATATATATAGCATCCATACTAAGTTGGGAAAGACTGAAAGGTTTCAGTGGGATCAGAAACAAAAGATAATGTTTTTCATCACTGTTATTGATAATCGTCCTGTATATACCAGCCACAAAAATTAGCCAAGAAAAATAGAATAGGCATCCAAATGGGAAAAGAAGAAGTAAAACTGCCACTACTTGCAGATGACATGGTTTAAATATTTAAAAATCCTCTAGAATTCACGAAAATACTGTTAGAGCTAATAAATATTATCAGCAAAGTTACATAAAAGTTTCTTGTATTCCTATACCACAGTGACACATAAAGAAATTTAAAAAGCAGTTTATTTAACAACAGCATCAAAAAGAACGAAATAATCATGAAGAAATTTAACCAAGGAGGTGGAATATTTGTAACTTGAAAACTACTAACCATTGCTGAAATATATTAAAGAAGGGAAACCTGGGGAAGATATTTTAGGAAGGCAACACAAATGAAAACTTATTAATTCATAAATATATGTTAGAAGTAAAAAGAAAAAAGCCTATTTAACACCATTACTGATTCATGAGAAATTGTTAAACACTGCAATTATGCCAACTGAAAGTGAGCTGAACAACATATTATAGTAATATTAGAAAATATTTTTGAAATGTTCATTTTCCTAAATTCAAGAAATATTAAAATAAATCCTGGATTTGTTATATATAAAATTTAGCACTAAAAATATTAATTTTAAATTCCACATACTTCTCAATTTTAAATACTTTTCACTACTTTAAAGTTTGAAGAATTATTACACATTAAAAATTGATGAAAACATGTAAACAGGGCCACTCATGGTCCCTTTCTCCCTGGGCTTCCATATGACTCATCTGGCACCAGCCTGTCCCCAACTTACCCAACTGGAAAATCCCAACCTTCTGTAAACCTTCTGTATATTCATGTCACAATTGTATATGCTTTCCCACTCTCTCTTAACCTATCAGAATTTTACATGGAAACAATCCTGAACTACAGCATGCCTTGATTAGAAAGTTGCTTAAGTCTTGCTTAAGCATTCCATGAAAAAGTTAAGAATAAATCTCTTGGGAACATTGCAGAAAGTGAAACGTTTTGTGCTCCCTGTCTAAGAACAATCTTCTCAAAGAATACATGGCAAAGCCCTCTCCTTAGGAGAGACACAACGAGAAAGCTTTTCATGCAATGTGGAAATATCTAGGAATAAATCTAACCAAGGAATAAAGGACATGTACTCAGAAAAAAAGAAAACATTGATAAAAACAAATCAAAGAAGAACTAAATAAATTGATAGACATTGTGTTCACGCATTAGATGACAAAATATTGTTAAGATGTCAGTCATACCCAGAGCAATTTATAGAATCAACACAATCCCAAGCAACACCAACAACCTTCTTTTAAAAGTGGAAGATTTTCTTTCTGGAATAAAGAAACTGTTCTCTAAATTTTTGTCGTGATGAATACACAGCATTTTGATTATATTAAAAGTCAAAGACTATACATTTTGGATAGATTATATGATATATGAATATATCTCAGTAAAACTGCTTAATTAATAAATAATCATGCAAGAATAACCAGAAATAGCAGCTATGTACAGCAGAGGTAGCATAGAGATATTGAGAGTTGAAGAATTTTCTTGTTTAATGAAATAATGAAAATGTTCTAATGATGATTGAGGTAATGAATGAACAACTATGTGATTATACCAAATACCATTGATTATACACTTTGTATGAATTATATGCTTTATTAGTATGTATCAATAAAATTGATTTGTTAAAAAGAAAAAACCCAGCATGGTATTCCCACAAGGACAGACATATAGATCAGAAGAATTGAGTTGAGATGTCAGAAGGAAACCCTCATATTTATGGCCAACTTATTTAACAAGGGGGCAATTTCACTCAATTAGGAAGATATAGTTTCTTCAACAAATGGTGCTGGGAAAATTGGATCTCCATTTGCAAAAAAAAGAATTACTGCTACCTCACACCTCATACAAAAATCTTTTTGATGCTGTTGTTAAATAAACTGCTTTTTAAATTCCCTTATTTCTCACCGTGGTGTATGAATTTTTATTTCATTTCAAAATTAATGAAAGACCTAAATATAAGACACAGATCTATCAAATTCCTAAAAGGAAATATAGAGAAGCATCTTCAAGACCTTGCGTTAGGTGACGGTTTCTTAGACTTTATATGTAAAGCACAAGCAACAAAAGAAAAAATAGATAAATGGGACCTCATAAAAATTTCACTTTTTAATCGCCAAAGGAATATCATGAAAGTGAAATGACAACAGCTTATACAATGGGGAAAAATATTTAGAAATGACATATTCAATAAAGTTTTAATAATGTAGAACCTATAAACAAATCCTTCATTTAATAACAAAAGACACCAACAATATTATAAAATGGGGAAATGTCTTGAATTGACACTTTTCCAAAGAAGATATAAAAATGGTAAATGCACATGAAAAGATGCTCAACATCATTAAACTTAGGGAAATGCAAATCAAAATTAAAGTGAGGTACATCATCTCACACCCATGAGAACAGCTACTATTTTTTTAAAAACACAGAAAATTATATGTGTTTGAGAGGATGCAGAGAAATAGAAACACTCATTCATTGCTGGGGGGATTATGAAATGGTACAGTCACTGAGGGAGACAGTTTGATAGTTCCTCATAAACTTAAGTATAGAATTACCATATAAGAAAGAAATTCATGTCTCCTTAAATTAAGCCTTGTCTTTTCATATATATCTTCTTCCCACTTACCTATTACCTTGCAAGAATATTCCAAAAATGTGGTACAAACTCTTCCTTAAATCTTCCTCCTTCTGAAGGGCCTCCAGTGCCACAGGACCTGGTATGAATCCTGCAGGCTGCCATTCTCCTGGACCCTACTTCTCATCCACCACCATCCCTCTGGCAGCTCCTGCCCCAACCTGCAAGCTGCATTCTTTCCCGTGGGGTCTATACTCACTTCCACCTGGACGCTCACACTTAGGCACACTTATGTTTTCTGCTGCCTAGAATCTCCCACCTGCTTCTTTACAATACCCAATACTTCAGAACCATTTTCAGACACTTCTCCAAAACCAGATTGTTGTTTGAAAACAGCATTACTTTTGTATATACTTCTGTATATAGGCAACCATTGTACTGGGTCAAGAAACAGCCCTTTTAAATGTAATTTGGAATTAAACCCAAGCTCCTGAAATGGCTACTGTGCCTTGAGGAAGGTCCAGTGGCCTCTAATGCTAGGGAGGTCAGATGGTCAGCCTCAGCTCCTGGCCATGCTGCTGCTAATGAAATGCATATTTGCTCTGTGTAATGCTCACACAAAAGAGGGAATTATAATCACTAGTTCAGCCAAACAATTCCCCCAGGGGAATTCACCTTGGCATTCATTGGATTTCCTGTTTTGCAGCCTGCCCTATGGAATTTAGACTTGTGCAACCCCATAGGTATATAAGATAATCTTATAAAATTTCATAAAATGTATACATGTCTCCTGTCAGTTCACTTTCTTTAGAGAATGCTGACTAAATCACTCCGGGAAAGGTGACTTGTGTGTTTGCTTCAGTAAAACAAGAAAGGTTCCCTGGCCATGCTCGCTTCTCCTGTATAGAAGGCACTGCCACCCTATGGGATTTCTTACTTAAAGGACCACTTGAGAGCAGGTAGCTCATTCAAACCACCACAGTACAAGAAAAATACAAAACTCAACTCCCTGGCTGCAGTGGAAAAAAGGATTTAATGTGGTATTCAAATGTAGGATTTGCTATTTACAAAAAATAAATATTATACCCATAAAACAAGTAATTATTTGGTTTTATATACAAAAAAATTCAATAATTCCTTCATCCCCTCAAATATACCTTCCCACAAACAGGGCTAGCCTAGCTTGGCATATTCAGTTTTGGGATCGCTAACCTTCCTGACCAGGTCGACCAAGGTTGACCCTGATGTTGGCAGGCCTGTTAGATACTTTCTCTTTAGGAACTTGAGTCCCTTCTTATTCCTTTGAAGAATGGTTGAGCAGGCCCCGTTATTGGTGTTTGTCCCCATGGGAAAGTTCTGCTTGGTCAGGAGAAATGATAGTTTCCTGAAAACTATCAGATTCTCTGGAACTGGGTGAAAGGGTGGGTGTGCCCTCCTGTTGCCCTTTGGGGCCTGCCCTTACCTCTCAGTCTCTCTGAGGTGCCCCAATATCCCAAACCAGGAAAATAACTGCTCACCAGGCACCAGGTGGTCATAGGTGCAGCTTAACTGCAGGACCTGGATCTGTGAAAGGACCTGGTATTCCTGGAATGAGAGGGAAAGAGCAGGTGGAGAAGAGGCCATGGTGGTTCTGCTTGGCAGGACAGGGGCTCCTCCAGTGACAGGGGCTTTGCTCACATGGGCTCCCTCTTCCACCTGCACTCTCCTCCAAGACATACCTGTTCTCAGATCAGGAGTCACACAGCTCCTTCTCCAGGAAAAGGTCCCAGATACCTCCTCCTGCCCCACCCTAGTGAGGCAGGTCTACCTCATCTCCTTGAATAAATGCTCCCGTTTAATAAGTGGAAGGCTGATGGGGCAATGGAATGTCCTGACTAGGTGGGTCTCTGACTTCACCCATAAACCACACCCTACCCTTGCAGTGATAAACACAGCTACTCACCTTCCTCCTTTTTTCATAATAGATCATTCTCTCCTGGAAGACAGACATCCCAGCTCCATCAGAAGAGGTTCTTCACACCATTACCAGCTCTCCTCATCCCTTCTCATGTGCACTCCTGGGAGGATGCACCAGGGGACAGGCCAGCACTCCCAGGACTTGGAGCTTTTCAGGTTTAGGGTAGTAGAGGAGGGGAACCTGAGGCAGAGCTTAAGGGACCATCCATTCACCCCTCTCTGATGACAGAGGGAGAGACTGTGTATCAGGGTGTAGAGGCTGCTCAATCTCTTCCATAATTCCCATCCATTTAGGGGACCAACCTCACTCTCCCACCAAGGCCATGCCCAGCTCATCCAGAGCATTACTTATTGTGCATTCAGAAGGTGATACATCTGCTTACTCATCTGAAAAGTGTTCCCGACACCTCGAGCTCACAGGGGTGCAGTGAGGCCACCATGGACCAGGCGTGCCCAGTGCTGAGAACTCAAGGCTCTGGAAGTGCCTCTCTCTCCAAAACCTCTGTGCCCTAACTTCACCCCACCATGACATCAAGCCCATTAACATCCAGACTTCCTGGAGAGAAGAGTCCAGCATGGCCAGTTCCCTGAGGAACGTCCCAAGTAGGGGACAGTGCCCTGTGTGACAATATGTGGCATCGGGTGGGGAAACTCCCCAGACTCAGATTCATACCCTCCACTGAGAGTTCTCACTGGGAGAATCTGGGAATCTTCACCACCTCCTTCCTAGTACCTCTCCAAACACCAAGAACCCAAATATCTCTAGTGGTTACCTGGAAAGTAGGGTCCCCTTGATGTCTTAAAGGCCAGATCCTCCTGCCACACCATGGCCTCAAGGACACACCCTCTCTTGTGGCTGCATCTGGTGGGCTTTCTTTGTCTTCATCTCCAGGGGGGACTCCTCAAAGGTCCACTCCTTTCAGGGTTGAGAATGAGGTCAGTGAGGCCATCCTCCCCTCACCTATTTGACCCTAGATCTTGGACCTGGGGACTTAGACAGGTTGCCCACCTCGACTGGCAGAAATGCTCTTGCCACCAACTGTGAGCTCTGGTTGGAAATGTGAATCCCAGCTCCAGCTCATTCTGGGTATGTGGGTTGGATGAGCTGCCTGGCCTCCCTGTGCCTGCTGGTGTATATGTAAAGTGTAGGTGAGAATGAAGACTAAGGGTTGCATCCTGTTATGATGGTACTCTCTGTGGCACCTTCTCCAAATTGGAGCCATGGGAAAGCTCCCTGACATTCCGGTTCTCCCTTGAACCTCTCCCCTTTTATGAAGAAGGTCCTACACTTTGTCATGACTTCATTTCCAGGTGAGGAGACATAGGCCTAAGAATGCAGTGACTTCCCTTGGTCACAGGGGGACTTGGAGGAAGCCTTGTCTCCACCTCTCAGTGTGAGGCCCTATCCAAGCTGAAGTCACCTCACATGCACCACCACTGAAAGGGTTCAGTTAATCCACCCTCACAGTGTATAACCAGGAATGCTGCCAGAAGAGCCACAGAGGGAGAGAAGCTCCTCCTGCCTTAAACCCTGGAGTCTCTGCCCCAAAATCTCTGATCAAGGCCATGCCATATGCTGCTCCTACACCAAGCAGCCCCTTGGGAAATTCTTGAACTTTCTCTCATCCACCCAGGAAGGGGTCTCCTGATGTATCAGCTCTGACTGACCAAGTAAGACACAGGCTGCCAGCAGCACTGGACATCAATATCTTGCTTACTCTTTCCCTGTTTTACATGAACCACCATGGTTCACAAAATGCCCAAATAATTCTCATAACTGTCTGGAGATATGTAACTGATGACAATCTTCCCCATGTGAAAGAGGCCTGCTAAATCTTCTGACTCAGCATCTCCTAGAGAAGCCCAGCTGCTTCTACCACATCTCATGACCAGGGCCTATGCCCCCACTGCTTCCAGCTGTGCATTGCCAAACAAATCCTCTTCCTCTTGGTCCAGACATGACCAGACTGGAATTTTTCAAAGAAACTTTCACTGTGAAACAAGGAGGCACATTGTCTTCCCTGAGCAAATCCCTTGTCTCCACTTTACCTGGATCAACAGATCCCTGCTAAGTGAGGTGTTCTTCAGAGTTTAGAATTCACAGGTGCTGCCTCTTTGGGGACAAAAAGGAATGAGAAAGTTGAGGATTCATGATGAGTGATGAGTAAGCGAACCTGTGTGATTTTGGATCCAAAGGATCCTAAATGCCTGGGTGAGTGGATATTAATCTTGTTGACACTGACCCCTCCAGGGTCACAAGGTACTGATGGGTGAACTCTCAGGTGGCAAAGCTGGGACTCCCAAACCATGACACCTGAGCCACTTTATACCAAAACTGATTTTAATTGAAAAAAAAAAATGTTGTGGGGCCTTGTAGCAATCACTTGGTAAGGTCCCATGTGGCTTATTTCTGTACCTCACAGATAAGGTGAACAACCTGTGTTGAGAAAAAACTGCTGCCCTCCTGTCTGATGGAGACTGAGAGCACCATCCCAGAGCAGGTCCTGGCCCAAGGAAGCTGTGCCTTCCAGCTGGGCCCAGGTCACTGAGGCACAACACCCACAGGGTACTGTGGAGAGAGGCCAGCCCACCTGGAAACTTCCTCCCAGGTCTCCTTCAGGCATTGGATTGAGTTTCTCTGAAGAACAGAGAGGATGGAGTGGAGGGAAGAGAAGTTCCTGAGAATTTGGCACTCCTGGGGAAGGACAAAGTAATAACCAATGAGATGGAGCTGAGCTCCCACCTGCTCCAGCATCACATCACTTCAATTGGACTCTCACAATGATGCTATTGACCAGGGAGCCCTCTGGGGCACACCTTAGGCCCAACAGGTGACACTCACAAGGTCGAGGACTTTATCTTAACCTAAGGATGGAATATCGGTAGGAAATAAGTGCATTGCTCCTGCGTCATGTCAGAAAAGGACCTGGCAACCAGAGAGGGAGGGTCTGGGGATGGTGGAGGGGATGTGAACACAGACTCAAATCCTGAGAGCTGAATAAAATGATAAGGACCAAGAACCCAGAGTGGGAGACCTGCGCTTGGGCAGCATAACCCAGCCACCTTGATCCACTGCTTCACAAACCTGGCCCTACTTTGGGACTTCATGCTCTGCTCCCCGAGGTAAGTGGTGATAACACAGTTGGCCACATGATTGAACTGGGTGATGGTGGTGTGGATGGAGGGTGCCAGGGGCTCCTTGAACTTCTTGTGGTTCTGGAACCAGATGGAGCTCAGACAATGATAGGGGACAACCTTCTGTGAATAGCTGCTAGGGAGGGCAGGAGTGTCACCAATCATACAACACCCAGGCACAAAATGCAACCCTCAAGCCATGGAAGTGTTAGCACCTGCATCTCTGCAGGCTGAGGGTGTGGCTTGAGGCAGGTGGGGGCCCCTGGGTTTGGTCCTCTGCCCCTCGAGTTGCCCAGTACATGTGAGAACCAGGATTCCATGATGGCAGGAAGTGAGAGCTCTATCTTCCTCAAGTCTATCCTTGCTCCTGCCATGGGCCAGATGGGGCCTATTCCCCATATGTGGAGGCAGCAAATTCGGTCCCTCTTGATAGTTCCTCTGGTCCTCTCTCTTGTTCAGATCCCCATCCCCTCTTGGGGCTACAATCAAGGGCTTCGTTTGGATGCCTGTCCTCATGACCCATCAGTGTCTAATACATTTGGAGGCTCTTGATGCCTTCTGGACAGATGGGTGGGTCAGTCATGGATCAGGCGGCACCTCAGAAAGCTCCCCTCTGCCTCCGAATGGGCTAGGCACCCAGCAAGGCTTCATTTGTTCTAACTGTATGAATAATCTCCTATGATCTACTAAAAAATGGGGAATATGAGGCCTTCAGATTAGAAACTGTCAATGTCATCAGGTTCAAGAAACGTGGATCTGTCATTTAGACACAGGCCACTGGACCCCAGTTCAGGGAATGGCAAGTCAGGAAGTGTAGACTCCAGAGAAGATCCCCCTGCTCCACCCTGTTGAACCCGGCTTACCACCTTAGGAGGGAATGTCAGGAAGTGAGACTTCAACTCACTCAGCCCAATCTCCAGAGTCTCAGATGAGGAGCAGGAAGGGTCTTGAGGTGAAGATAGGGCTGGCATGGATGTCAAATCCAGAGGAGGCAGTGAAGGTTACATCAGATCTACCACAAGCACTGGCCCTGGTACTGCTGGTAGTGAATAACTGACTCCAGCTCTGTGTTTGGCAATGACATAACTTCCAGAGTTGACAGTGGAGGTGGCGGTGGTGCTGCCTCCAGCACTAGACATGGTGCTTCTGCTAGTGGAGTGGGTTGCTCCAGATTAGAAGCCATCAATTATTGAACATCTGGAGGTGGCAGATGAGGTGGCATCAGAGCTTCTGCCAGTTGTGTAAGATGTTGTAGCTGGTGATGTCACAGGCTCCAGCTCTGGAACCAGCAATGATGCAGCCTCTGGAGATAGCACTGGAGGTGGTGCCAGAGGGGCCTGGAGCTCTACAGTAGGCATGATGGCTGGTGCCAGTGTTGGAAGTGGCTCTGGAGGAGGCACTGCAGTGGTTTGTATCTCTGTGCCTGATATACAGCAGGAAAAGGAAGAAGATGCAACAGCAGGACTGCCTCTCTAGAAGCCTTCCCCAATCAGGAATGATTGCATTGTCTGTACCAGCAGCCCCCAGGAAGGCTTTCCAAATTGCAAGCCCTCAGATAGGGGTCCGAGTTACTCTTTTCTCTGGGCAATCAGACCTCTTCTGGAGGTTCTTCCTTGTATTACCCCATCCCCTTCCCCACAGGCTATGTCCACTCAGCCCCAGGGCTCCTCACTTTCTCTGTCTCCCTGAGCTCCCTGGGCTCCAGCTGAAAAAGGAGAACTTGAGCCTGGCTCTCCAGGGCAGACCCAGGTGAGCTGACCTGTGCAAAAGCCACCAGCTGCTCAAGTCAGGGAAAGTCGGAAGGCTGGAAGAAATCCTCTGGGAATCTATCCAGACAGGTGCACCGGATGCAGGAGGTGGTCCTGGGGAAGGACAAGCAGCAGAGTGAGTGGAGAGGCCATTTCTGCCACACAGCCCCCAATGGCTACCTCCCATGGCAGAACCCTAGGCCAGAGAAGCCAGACCTCCTTCTCTTCTGCCTCCCCGAGCCCTCCCATTGGAACGTGACCTCCATGAGGACAGGGAGGGATTCTGTCTGCTCTGCTCCTTGCACAGCACTGGCACACGGTGTGAGCTTCATACACATCTGATCCTTGAGGTACAAGCCCTGTCCTCCTGCCACAGCCATCCTGGTCCCTCATGACCCCACAGTCTTGTTGGTGCACAGCGGTCCTGCCTCTTCCTCTCCAACCCATTTTTGGGGTCTTCTTGCCCCTGACACTGGCCTCCCAAAGGGCATGGGCATAGCCCACCACAGCGCACCAGGAACTTGGTTCCCAGGACTGCATAGCAAGGCAGATGTGTAAGCTGCTGTCTCACCACACCTCCAGATTGGGGTCCTTGCATATGGTGGGGTAGAGGGGCCAGCAGATCTGGGTGGTTCCTGGGTAGGCTCAGAGCTTCCAGGGTGCCCTCTGCACCCTACACACAAGAACCCTTCCACAATCTCGATGCAGAGAATTGACCCCTGGCCTCTGTTCTCTAATGGGAATTATGGGAGCCAGGAGCCCCTCATCCTTAACCAGAGCTCACTCACTTTTTCAGACATTTCTGGCATTCTCCAGTCTCATCACCAACAGTGTGGTCATCTACAGAGCCTCTTCAGGTGGAGAGGAAATTTCTCTACGTGGACAAGCCCCCTCCCCCACAATCACCTTTTCTGCAGAGCAGGCACAGGGAAGCACCTTCAGTGGCTCAGCCCATTTTTGTCTTGACGAGTACCCCCAGAAAGTTGTTGCTGCCACTCCATTCTTCACACAAGTAAACTGAGGCCAGAGGGTGCAGTGACATTCCCCAGGCACAGCTGGTGGATGGCAGAGCCCTCACTATGAAGGAGGGTAGGGGCTTATCTGATAAACAGCTGCTCCAACACCTGTCTGATAGAGGTGAAGGCCCGGTATTTTGTCAGGAAGATGTTCAGGGAGGCTCGATCACCCTCCAGGATGTCAGGCACCAGGGGCTACATGAGCTTCTCCCAAGTGCCCACCTTGTCGGTGTGCTCCTGGCTGTGCTGGGCCCTCCTCAGTGCTAACTTGTTTCCACACTGGGGAGGGAAAGAGCAGGAGCACAGGGTCAGCATATGTCCCTGAATCCCAGAGCATGGGGTGGTGCAGACTGTCTTCCCCCAAATCCTTTGTGCCTTGAGGCCAGAAGTGGAGCAGGAGTGCCTGTGGCAGAGCAAGGTCCCAGCCTCAAAAATAGAATTGACCTGAGGGAATAAGTCAATTATTAGTCCCTTTCTGTCACTCCTTTAGCTGATGAGCAAGAGGACCTCCCTGCTTCACTGCCTGGAAAGACTATGATCCCCATGAGGGCCCTCAAATCACCCCCTTCCTGACTTTAGGAAATCCCCAGGGTCATGAGGTCAGAAATTGGAGCTATTCCTGCTGGGGCCACATGATACTCCCTCATTCTAATGGGAGGTGTGGTCTGCTGCAGGCATGGAGGGAAAGGGTCTGCTCACATATCATTCCCCCAGTTTGGAGAAGTGTGAGGAGAAATCAGAGATTATAAGAACAACTTTGATTTCTGAGCAACACACTGTTTCTGTCTTCTGAATTAAAGGAAACTCACAGAAGTTGCAGCCATGCTGACCCCAGCTCCAGGAAATGGGCAAATGCCAACAGTTTCCAGGTGGGAGAAAGACCCCTGCAAGGCTGAGGATATGAAGAGAAGCCTCAGAGAAGAGTAAACCCAATGGCTGGTTGGTGGGCTCCACCTTTCATTGGACAAAGCACCCAAGTGGCACCATTTCCCCCTGAAGCCAGGTTAGCCAGAATGAAAAGGAATGTTAATAGCTGGGCAGGGGGATGCAGGAACTGAACTGCTGGAGTCTTGTGGAGGGCCTAGGGCCCAAGCTGTGGAATTTCCCTGTGTGACCAGCCATTGCTCTACTGGAAGTCTCTCCTGGCAGGCAGGGAGGGGGAGCAGGTGATAGGACACATTCAAGATGTTCCCTCAAGCACTGAGGATTTGGTCCCAGAAAAGAATCCCTTCAAGACTGAGAGCAGGGAGAACCTGGACCACTGCTATATGCATCCTTCCTTCTGGAATATTATTCAACTGAATGAGGCCACTGTTCCTGGTCTGGAAAGTTCAAGGACATGTGTTATATGAGTGTGCATTTTGCACATGCACATGTCATAAAGTGAGCCCCTTTATAGCATAAAATTAGCCCTTTCCCTCAGAGGCAAAACCACCCTTAGGACATGAAGGTCTGTACTCTGAGGCTTAGAGAAAGTGTGAAGGACAGTCCAGTCAACTGCTCCAGGGGATACCTGGGATTAGGGTGTGACTATAAAAAAATAAAATGCAAAGCTACCCTTGGCTTCAGTGAAATGGGGGATAAGAGAGGAGTTCCTTGAGAGTACACAAGGATGGATATAAAACATGTAATATTACACCATAACATATAGGAGATGTCAGACTGATAATGTAAACCATAATGTAAAACATAGGATAACTAAGAATGTAAAGAACTGTATATCCTAAAGTATGCACCATAATGTAAGCACAGATGTCACCTTGTTAGAAAGCTAATGTCTCAGACTCTGTACATCACGTTAAGTAAATATGATATGAATAAGGTGTAAGAGTATCGCTATGGAAGGAAAAAGGGTTTGTGGTGGATGTATGGGAGTGCTGTATATTATATATATGCATTGCTGTGGTCTAGGACTCCTGTGAAGAGAAGCTGAATAATTAGGGGGGGGGGGAAAAAAAAAAAAAAGATATGATGTAGAATTTTTTCAAGTCAACATTCTTTATCTAAGTTCTTTATCTAACTTTATCCAAGTTCTTTATCTAACCTTTAAATCCATCGCTATATGCCATTCCCTGGTAAGGGACCATGACATTATATCGGGCTTCAAATTTCGGGGAGTTCTGGATCACAGAGTGTTTCAACAATGGCAATGGAGGGATACTGGTATGGGATACCAATGACAGGTAATATATGGCTGACAGGGAGCTGTACAGAACATGTGTCCAGGGTGCATGGTAATGTTTGGATATACTCATAGTGGCAACAACTAAAAACCACAGCAGGGGGGGTACTGGATTCCTGGCCAATGGTGTTCTGTCATGGTCCCTAGGGGAGCAGCGATAGTCTCCCAGGTACAGCGGCGGGGACCGGGAGGGAGTGAGGGTTCAACAGTGAGCCCCTGATGCTAATGACTATGCTTGTGAGCCGATAAGCCTAAAATAAGAACAAGGCCTAGAGCAACATTGTGCCTGGGAATTTCCTCCTGTCAGCCTTCATGTTACTCAAATGTGGCCAGTCTCGAAGCCAAACTCAGCATGTAAATGCAATGCCTTCCCCCCAGCGTGGGACATGACACCCGGGGATGAGCCTCCCTGGCACCGAGGGACCACTATCAACTACCAACTGATGATGAAACTGGAAAATGACCTTATATGGAAGGTTCAATGTGGATCAGCAGAATATCCCTGTCTACATAAAATAACATGACTTTAAAATGCTGTTTGACCTAAAGTAAGGGGGAAATGGAAAAGAGAAATGAGTTTATATGGCTACGAGTTTCTAAAAAAGAGTCTGGAGGCTGGCAGAAGGATTGCCCTCATGCACAACTGAGCAGAGTCAGAGAGACAGATAAAGCAGATACAACTCCCAGATATCGGTTCCTTCGAGGGCTAAAGAGACCCATGGGAGTTATGGTCATGGCCGATGGGGTTAAATACCAGGTCACATGGCCCCTTTTTGGAACTGGTGTTTATGTGTGATGAATCTGGACTCAGATGGGATCTTCCTTCATAAGACTTTCATGCTAAGGTGATGGAGGTGCAGTTAATGTTGGGGTTTAAGATATATTTAGGGGATTTGAATCTCTGGGCTGACAATGTGATAGCCAGGTCCTGAGCCTCCACAGACTCCAGCACCTACAATCTGATTTATTGGACTTACCACACTCAGCTAAGATGGAGTTGAAGAAGGACAACCACCACACCATGGAGCCTAGAGTGATTACAACTGAAAGTGGGAGGATTGCATCCAACATCCATGTGGAATCTGAGCCTCCTCTTGACATAGAGGTGCAATGGACACAACCAATCCAATGTCCACATAGAAGAGGTGGCATTGGATTGGGAAAAGTGGACATGGTGGCTGATGGGTATGGGGAAAGGCAGGAAGAGATGAGAGGTGGAGGCGTCTTTGGGACATGGAGCTGCCCTGGATGGTGCTTCAGAGGCAATCACCGGACATTGTAAATCCTCACAGGGCCCACTGGATGGAATGGAGGAGAGTATGGGCCATGATGTGGACCATTGACTATGAGGTGCAGAGGTGACCAAAGATGTACTTACCAAATCCAATGGATGTGTCATGATGATGGGAACGAGTGTTGCTGGGGGGGGGGGGGGGAGAGGTGGGGTGGGGGGGTGGGGTTAAATGGGACCTCACATATATATTTTTAATGTAATATTATTACAAAATCAATAAAAAAATGTAAAAAAAAAAAACAATATTGGTATCTCTTTTCAGGGAAGCAGCTGTGGTTCAATCGATTGGGCTCCTGTCTACCATATGGGAGGTCCTGGGTTCATGTCCTGGGGCCTCCTTTTGAAGGCAGGCTGGCCCACACCCACAAAGAGCTGACAGCCTGCACCCACAGAGAGCTGACAGTCCACACTTGAGAGCTGACAGCCTATGCCTGTGAAGAGCTGATGGCCTGTACCCATGGAGAGCTGGCACAGCAAGATGATGCAACAAAGGGAGACAAGCAGACAAACAGAAGAATGCACAGTGAATGGACACAGAGAGCCGAGAGCAAGGAAGCCACAAGGGGGGGTGGGGAATAAATAAAAATAAATTTTAAAAAAGAATTGTATCTCTTTTCAGATGCTTCTACAAATGTGTAAAGAGTGACTTTTCACCTGCCTGAGAGCAGCTCTTCCCAGAGTGGTAGGGTGGAGCCCTGGGAAGATGGACTGTGGGCCACACAGATGGCATACCTATGGGAGGGTTTTAGAGGAAGGTGACAGGCAGGAATCAGACCCTCTTGTCTACTCCAGTTGTCTCAGGACCTGGTGTGGCGCTGCCACCCACATGCTCTCACCTGGATGCAGCACTGGCAGGCTCCCTAGGGCTGCTTCTTGCCGACCTTGTGTGTGGAGCTCTGTAAACACAATGCCTGGTAGTCAGGCAGGAGGTGTCAGGAGGATGCCTTGTGGTTACTCCAGGGTAAGTACCCCCTACGACTTCTGTGACCAGATGAGGCACAGAAGGGTGTCTGAATCTGCCTCCAGACCACTTGGAATGGGCCCCAGGTCTAACATTTAAAATGGTCATTGCCACTCCCCACACTTGCCTTCTCACCAGTCATCCATGGCCTGGGATGTGAACCCGAAGGGCCTGATACATTTCCAAACCCTGACAATGAGCTCCTGCCTAAGATTGTCCTGTTCCTCATGCCTCTCACACACTGAAAGGAGGGGGTATTTGGGATGCCCAGGTAGGAGGAAAGTGTGGCATGACTTGTGTTGGATGACCCTGAGCCACTCTGTGTTACCTTTGGCTGAGGACTAACCCAATGCCTACATCAATGATAAAAGGTCTTATTCCCAGTATTCCTGAGGCCAGGACTTCTGGAATTACACACACAGCAGGAGAACATTCTGCTCTCTCCAGCATCTCCTGCTAAGTCAGGTGGGTAGAGGGCTGTCTGTGGATTCTCGGTGCCTGGTTACAAGGCTTTCAAATTCTGTTGTGTTCCTTTTCCAAGGAAATGATGTCATTCCAAGGAAGTGAGGTCGCTACACTTAACTGACAGTCCTCAATGGATAAGACTTCCATGAAGGTCCCTCAGGACTGCTGGCTATTCATCCTCCTAAACCATGTCATCGTATAAACTGGACAGTTTCACCACATATCCCTTCCTACAGCTACCTTAGATGGGCTGGGTGCAGACAGCGCTCCTGGCATGAAGAGATAGATCTGCCTTCAAACCTCACTACTACTTCTTCTCAGTTTAGTGACCCTGGTATTTTCATCTTACCTCTCGACACCTCCCCAGTCTTCTCACCAATACAATGGGGAACATTCTAGCTTCTTATTCCTGGGTCATCAAGTGTATGTGAGATAATAACTGTAAAAGTCATGGGCTGGTGTCTCAATAGGTAAAACAATTTTATAGAAGGATGAATTATAAGGGATGTTTCATAACATGGACTACCACACCCAACAGGACTGAGTACTGACTGTGTGGTCTTGAGAAAGATAATTTCCTTCTTGATCACATTTCTCAGTTTGCACCTTGAAGAGGTTGAAATTAAATGAAAATCAGATATGATTACTCTCTCACATGAAACCTTCCAATGGCTTCCCATTATAATTAGAATCAGAGCCAAGTGGCTCAATTTAACTGATGTTGTGTATAGTCTTGGTCAAAAAATCCCATGAAAAAAGGACCAATACCACCAATATTGCCCTAAGCAATAATGGTCCCTAAAAACATATATGCAGTTTTAATTCACACAAACGGAGGAGAGAATAAAATCAAGATAGTACTAGCAGTGTAATTACACAAGAGACTCTGAAGTTATTCACTCTCACTGATGGGGACACTTTCATCCACTGATGTCTTCATGGTTCATCTCAAAAAATAAACCTTACAAAGGTGTATTTCTTCTTTGTCTTGAACTGTGAACAATGTGTCCTTTCGGCGATTTTCTTCAAAGTCTGCAAGTTTTTTCTAAATCATAATTTTTCTAAAGCAAGACCTAATTAAGGATTGGCACATAAGAACAATATAGGAGATTCATTCTTCTGGGAGCCTCAGAATAAGAGCTTCCCTTCTGAGAAGATATAAGATAGGCATTTCCATCTGTGCCTTGGATGTAGACAGCCCGCTGCAGGTGATGAGTGAAACATAGGCAGGCAGCATGGAATGAGGAGAGGAGTCAGTGTCACAGGAAAAACCAATGCACCTCAAAGGAGAAAGTGAGAAGATCTAGAGGAAATCATGTAGACTGTGAATCAATCAACCTTAGGGCAGCTCAATTGCTACCATATGCCTTTTTAAGTGAATGCTGTTCTGAGCCTATTGTAGACCCCCCAACAATTTTGTTCTTCATGCAAGCCCATTCCTCTGCCAGTAACCAATTATACGTGGGCTTTAAAAAAAAATTCTCTCCTCCTCCCCCCCACACCAGTTGTTTGTTCTCTGTCCATTTGCTGCATGTTCTTCTTTTTGTCCGCGTCTTGTTGTCAGCGGCACGGGAATGCGTGTTTCTTTTTATTGCGTCATCTTGCTGCATCAGCTCTCCATGTGTGTAGTGCCACTCCTGGGCAGGCTGCACTTTCTTTTGTGCTGGGTGGCTCTCCTTATGGGGCACACTCCTTGCATGTGGGGCTCCCCTACGTGGGGGACACCCCTGCGTGGCAGGGCACTCCTTGTGTACATCAGCACTGTGCATGGGCCAGCTCCACATGGGTCAAGGAGGCCCAGGGTTTGAACCACAGCCCTCCCATGTCGTACATGGATGCCCTATCCACTGGGACAAGTCCACTTCCCCATACATGAGCTTTTCATTAGATTGCAGGACCAACGGTGTGTCTTAATCCTCTTACTGGAGTCTGTTTTAAACAGAAGACTAAACAGCCACAGACAAGACAAAAGCAGCAGAGACAGAGAAACCCTGAAAGGCTGAGTTATATGTCCTGGGGCCAGAGTCTGGAATCAGCAAAGCTCAGAGTAATGGAAAGAGGTTCCTTAGTGGCTGAGGAGAGGCTGGAGGAGAGGGGGGATCAGCATATGCCTGACAGCCACAGGTGAGCTCAGGGAGAAAGTGAGCCTGCAGGAGCAGGAGAAGCCCAGGGGGCAGAGCCACCACCATGTCTTGCTCCATGGCAGGAGTCCAGGGCTACCAGCAGCCCACCTTCAGAGAGACAGCACCTTTGATGATGCCTTGATTTTAACATTTTCACATCCACAAAATTGAAAGCTTTTAACTGAATAAATGCCCATTATAATAGCCAACCAATTCCTGGTATATTGCTCCCAGCAGCTTTTAGCAAACTGAAATTAGGGGAGACACCAAATCTTCCTGTCTGGTGGAGTGAATTTCATAGGGGTTTTATGTTGCTTGAAGCTACAAGTCTCCAGATACAAAAATCTAATTCTAATCTCTTTCCTGTACATGATTTTTCATTTAGCTTTCTTCATGGTTGTGTCCCATTTTGTGTTAACATGCTCAAGCATGAAAGCTTATGGTTGTTAAAAACAAAAAGAAATTATCATGGCAACAGGTGTTTTTCTCATGTGCTTTTGTCATAATTGTCAGATTGAGTTGAATAAGATAAACTGGGAAGTGGAAGATTAGAATAACAAACAAAATTCTTGATGTTTTGGATCGAGTAGAGGTCCAAGAACGATGGCCTTAGTTAGACTCAATCTGCTTTGCTGTTCATTTTTGTAAATAACATTTATTTGGGGACACCTGTTCCTTCTTCATGTATATATGTTCTATGCTTGCTTCCTGCCAAAACGGCAGAAAGCAATAGTCATAACAGTCTTCAGAACCCCAAAGCCTAAACTACTCAACAACTTGGGTGGGTTTTACAGAATATTTTTGCAGATCCCCATAGATGGTATAGATAAATAAATAGAAAGGTAGGTAGATATGCACACAGACATGCAGAAGTCCATAAATGCATGTGGAGAAAACAGCAGGAAGTACAGAATAGAAATACATATGCAGGGACTGCCCACATTGCCCTGTAGTAAGCCACATGGGCATCCTGGTCCCCAAATTCACATATAAAGAGATGTAAAAGAAAACACCCCAAGGGTACCTAATCCAATCATGCCACAATCTGTGATGCAATCATGCATGGGTCTCAGAAGATCATTTGCTTAATTTGGAGATTGACAGGTTCCTGAAAGAACGAAGGGAGAAATGTTTCAAATGGTGTAGTTAAAATTGGTTCTGGTACTTAGGAAGGGTACAGAATGGACTTTAGCCTCCTCACTGTAACCCTTTCACTAAAGAGATGGGGAAATGAAACCTTACAGTATCAAGATTAGCCCTGAGCCTCAACAGACTTCAGCTCCTACAATCTGATTTATTGGACTCACCTCACTCAGCTAAGATGGAGTTGAAGAAGGACAACCACCACACCATGGAGCCTAGAGTGCCTACAACTGAAAGCAGGAGGATTGCATCCAGTATCCATGTGGAATCTGAGCCTCCTCTTGACATAGAGATGCCACAGACATAACCAATCCAAGGTCCACAGAGAAAAGGTGGCATTGGAGTGGAGTGGGAAAAGTGGACATGGTGGCTGATATGGGTATGGGGAATGGCAGGAAGAGATGAGATGTGGAGGTGCCTTTGGGATTGGAGTTGCCCTGGATGGTGCTGCAGGGGCAATCACCGGACATTGTAAATCCTCCCAGGGCCCACTGGATGGAATGTGGGAGAGTATGGGCCATGATGTGGACCACTGACCATGAGGTGCAGAGCTGCCCAGAGATGTACTTACCAAATGCAATGGATGTGTCATGATGATGGGAGTGTTGCTGGGGGGGGGGGGGGGGGAGTGGTGGGGTGGGGGTGGTGTGGTTGAATGGGACCTCATATTGTTTTTTTAATGTAATATTTTTACAAAATCAATTAAAAAAAAAAAAGATTAGGTTTGAAATGTTGGGAAATGGTTGGGGAAATTTCTTTCCTAGGCCAGGCCATTTCACCTGTCCACTCATCTGCTTCCCCTACCTGGCCCTAGAAAGCCCTTGGATTTCCTCTTGCAGGTAGACTGAGCCCCAAGAAACTGTCACCAGGTCTGAGCAATCTCCAAGCGTGGCCCTTTTAGCAATAATTGGGCAGACCAGAAGGGGGTGCTGGAGGGCAGCCCCCCAAGCCTGTAGAGTGAAAGGTCCAGGACCTGGGGGTTGTGATTGGAGGTGGGAGTTGCTAGAGGAAATCAGACACTTGGAGGGGGGGCACTGTGGGCTTCTGGTCCCATTGTTGTGGAAGCAGAGTCAGCAATCACATATGGAAGGCCAGGACTCAGTAATAATTTTGGGAAGAAAATTTTATTAACAACCGACCAGGCGTGGGAACTCCAGTTCAAAACCCAAGCCCTGAATAGGATTTTTGGGTTCCTTTTATACAGAGGATATAGGAGTGGGGAGTTAAATGGTGCTTTGTTTGAGTACCAGGTAAGCTTGAATTAACACATATCCCCCACATTCCAGGTAAGCTTGAATTAACATATTTAGTTTGCATCATTTCTGAATATTCAGTCTATAGAGCCTATATCACTTAATTGGCTTTCCAGGACTGGAGTGGTTGGCATGGTAACAAAAGGCAGGCCTGCAGTTTTTATTGTTGAACACACACAGCCCAGGTTATTCATGAAGAAATACACAGCCCTTACACATAGCCTGTATGATCATGTGGAGCCTGGGGTGACCATCTCTCCACCAGACATCCAGAGATGGATCAGGGACCACTCACTGTCTCTCAGCCAGGTCACCACAGTCAGCACCAGGCAGGGTCAGGTGGCCAAGGAGTCCAGGAACAAAGGGCAGAGAAGTCCCAATGGATCTTCTAGCAGAGCAGTTGGGATACATTGGAGAGAAGCTGAAGGGATGACCATCCAGAGCCCAAGGCAGAGGGGAGGACAAGACGGAGTCCAGCTGCTGAGACCAGCTCAGCGATAGGTTTGCACAAAGGGAAGGTGAAGCAGAACTGAAATAAGAGGACAGAAAGAAAGATGAGAGGAGATAAAGAAGGAACCAGGGGACTCACA
Organism: Dasypus novemcinctus; assembly: GCF_030445035.2. NCBI lineage: Eukaryota > Metazoa > Chordata > Mammalia > Cingulata > Dasypodidae > Dasypus > Dasypus novemcinctus. The sequence continues at coordinate 2,373,335 of NC_080683.1, forward strand.
GCTTCTGAAACTGAGAGCCTCAAACCTAGTTTCCACATCATATTTATTTAGGAACAAACAAGCAGCTGCCTTTTATTTACTATACTACTGGACAGGTTCAACATTTACAATAATAAGGTACAAGTCATACAAAGTTCAAATGCCTCCTCATGCAAACATTTTTTTCATACTGACCAGATGGTGTTCCATCTAGTCAAGGCCCAGTGTTCCTAAGCCTGCACTTTTGTCTGCGTTGTGGAAACATTTCAAATTCAAACCATGTTCCTACTGTTTTCCCACAACAATCCCCCGTTTTGTTTTGCAATGCAATGATGACACATTTGGCGATTTCTTGCTGCTTGAAGGGCCTTTTACAATGAACACATATAATGGTTTTGAACGAAGTGAGGGATGGAAGATTTTTAGTATTCCAACAATATAGTAAATTTCATTAACATAAGAAAACACTGTACTTTATCAATTACAGTAGATGGTATAGTTTTGTTTTACCCAACTAAACTACATTTAAGAATTTGATAGAGTAGCAGGGACCTTACAGCTTGTCCCAATTGTTTGCCTATTCCAGGCCCTTAAGATACCATTGTCTCTGATGTTTCTTAGTAACGTCACTGCCACAGGTTTCTTCTACGCAGCCAGGTTCATTCCAATCAGGCCAGGGCAGAAAGCCTTGAAGAACTGCAAAAGTCCATTGTTGACCTTTTCACACAGTTTTTGCACTTTTTGTATTCATTCAGGTTTGTTTTACAAAAACACATTTTTTCACTGAAAGCTTCCACAATCTTGCCACATGTATACTAGTTCTGTCCCACATATGTCCATTTCTGATTTTATAAAACTAACCATTTTATTTTAGGATGAAATACACCTTATTAAATTTCAGTTAGCATTCCCACAAACTTTTTACCTTTTTCACTATTTGCTTAACTTGTAATCTTTCATTTTATCCTATGAAAATAAATTATTCATTTTAAGAACTATTTTTTTATGAAGAGATAAAGATGGGACCAGGGGACTCACAGTTTCTGAAACTGAGAGCCCCAACCCTAGTTTCCACATCATATTTATTTAGGAACCAACAAGCAGCTGTTTGTTATTTACTATAATAGAGGACAGGTGCAACATTTACAGTAATAAGGTATAGGTCATACAAAGTTCAAACGCCTCCTTACACAATTTGTGTGTGTGTGCGCTGACCAGATGGTGTTCCATCTAGTCAAGGCCTCATATTCCTAGGCCTGCACTTTTTGTGTTATGGAAATGTTTCAACTTCAACTCATGTTCCTACTGTTTTCCCACTACATCCAACAGTGCAAGAGGCCTCTCCAAGGAGCCAGGTTGCTGAACTGGATGGTGGAGCCCTGCGGGGATGTGGGTGAGGAGCGTGAGGGGCTCACAGAGTGCTCAGGGACTGGAGGGTCACATGGAGACACGGCCCTGGGGAGATGCGGTCAAAGACCTGAGGATGACGCTTCTAGGCCTGGCACGGGTTTTCATAGAGCTGGGAGGAGCCAGCACAGTTGAGCAGGAGGAAGTACTGAGGGAGGGGTGAGGGCAGGGCTGGGGTGCTGAGGCTGGAAAGGAGACCAAAGAGGCTGTGGGCTCACAGTGGCATCTCTCCTTACTTCTCCATGGCAGGTGCTGCAAACCCCAGCCCACACCTCCAGGTCCAAGGACCAAGCCCAGCGCACCAGTGAAGGCCACCGGCAGGGGGCGATGTGAAGGGAGCCAGGCGGCTGGGGCACCCAAGGAAACCCCTAGACTTTCCTATGGGCTCAGATTATTGGAGACTTTCATTGTTTGGATTCTTCTCACCCATGCATTTGTTTTTGTTTGTTTGTTTCATCTAAATGCAAACCTTACAAAGGAGTATTTCTTCTCTTGACCTGCACCAGCACAGGAAATCTATTTAATTGTGGGGTTTGCTTTAGACTGTGGTTCACCTTAAAAACCTAGTTGGGATCAATATTTAAGGTAAATGATTAAACTGTATTCACTGGGGGATCTAGGAAGTGTTTTGGTGATGAAATTAAATCCATATATTCTTTGACTCATGAGCAACAAGTTTCCTTAAAACTTAAAATTTAATTTAAGTAAATTTCCTTCCAAGTGTTCAGTTGCTCTCTGAAAATTTTCAATGATTTTTATTTTACTATTTCTAGGATTCTTATTTTACTTTCTAATAATCAACTATATTGAGATTTAATTCATATAGATATGAGCCACACCATTCACATGTTCACACCAGTACACTTTGACAAAGGCCTACCCCAGTGAAACCAACAAACCAAAGAATTTTTCCTTCATGCCCCTTTACAGTCAATACCTGCCCACCCCCAGCATTTCTCACACCTGCTCGGAAGAGACAGAACTTGGTCCTCTTCTTTTACAGAACACGATTTTTTTTCAGTCATAATGAGCTTTGTAAGTTCAATCCATTGTGCCTACTCATAAAGTTTTCTGCTTCCATTGCAAACTCCTCCTTCTTGTTTCTGTTTCCTTTGATAACATATAATTTTAAAATGTTCAAAAAATATGTTTTCAGGAGTACAGTAGAAGCATTATCATTACATTGAGAAAACTGGCACTGAGAATTTAACTGAATCAAAGATGTTCACATGAAAATGGTACTTGGGATTGAAATCAGGAGCTGACCAATTTCAGATTTCATGCTTGCTACTTATTTTTTTCTCTAATACTCATTTTCCTCACCTTTGAATGGCAATAATTACATGTGTTTATGAGGACATAAATATGAATTTCCTAATGGGTCCAGGCAATCAGTGAGTAGTTGATACTGCTTCTATTATCTTAATAGGAGTCAGAGAAAATTGAGAATGTTTATTGTCACATACACATACAGTCTATCCCTCTCTCCCTCTCCCTCTCTCTCTCATACCCACCCACAGACACACATGTGCACAAACACAGAAACACACACAGCTGCTTTCTGAAAGGACATGGCAAATAATGCAACTCCTGCTGTTCCTGTTTGGGCCATTGGAGTGTGTCCTGGTGCTTAGAAAGACCAGGCGCAAAGAGGAATCCCAGAGAAACAGAGCCATGGCCTAGTCAACTGGTAGCTGCAGGAGTCTGCTGGGGATGGTGGGACCTCTGTGAGGACCAAGTGATCCTTGCACTCAAGTCCTTGTCTTCTTATCTCCAGCAGCATCTCCATGAGCAAGTCCTAAACATGACTCATTGTTCCAGTGGCCATCAGGTCCCTGGGCAAAGGGTAAAATGATCCCCCTCAGATGTCATCTTCCAGAGAAGAATGATAGTTCACAGAAGCATATGTTTTCTGAAAAACAATTCATTTAGTGTAGACTTGCAAATGGAATGAATAGAAATATTTGTAATGTCCTTCCTACTCTGTTACTTACCTACCCCAAAGCCATAACCAAACCTTCTAGAAGGCTTCAAGTGGTTTTTGTCTGAATTACAGTTTTTCTAAACAGAGACCTAACAGGAATCAGGCATATAAGGTCCTATAGGATGTGTAGATGGAAGGCAATCATCAAGTAATCTTGGAAATTTCCATCTGTGCCCTGGATATAGACAACCCCCTGAGTGTGAGGAGTGAAGTTCAGTAGGCAGTGTGGGGTCAGGAGAAGGGAAAGCCTCACAGAATTAAGGAACACACCCAGGCTGTGGAAATGAAAATTGAGACATGCCTGAGACCTAGAGGAAACCATGCAGGCTGTGAAAGGATCACTCCTACATTGGATCTACTGCTACTGGATTCCTTAAGTGAGACTGATAACTAGAATATACACTTCATAAAAATTTCTTCACTTAAGCAGCTCTGGGTCTTCCCAGACGTAACTGAACTAATTATATATTAGTCTAATTTTAGAAGTTTACACTTTGCACCTGGTTCCCTGAAGAATATTAACCAAACCTTCTCAGTTTTGCTTACTGGAAAAAGAAAAAACCTCAAAGCAAAACCAAACAGAATGGTGTCAGGAGTATCTTGTGACCCAGGAAATCTGTAACTTACCTCAGAAGGAAAAAACCTTGATATTCTTGAGTGCTGATGGAGAAAGGAGTCATGGAGTCTGGCATGTAGGCACCTGCACAACAGTATCTAAACTCTGGCTTATTTGGTGCTAAAACCAACAAGGTGAATGTGCTTGAGAGAACACAGGCCTGAGAAATTGCATGCATCCTCCTCACAAGACCCCTGGAATATCTAGTCCTCACTATGTTTGTTTTTTTTACTTGTTTTTCTTCTCCCCTAGCCCTCCCCTTTGCCTATAAAAACCCTGGCTCCCATTCTCACTTTGAACAGGTTTTGGGAAGATCCCCCAGTTCCTTGCTTGTGCACTCACATAAATCACCTCACAGAGACCTGTATCTCCCTGTGGCACAGGACTGGGGGGGGGGGGGGGCGGGGAGGCTTCTGTTGGAAATGCCCCTGCACAGGGTAACAAGATCCCAAAAGATTCTGTTTCGTGGTGTTAAGTTTACAGCGGTTTTCTTTTTGTTGCTCACAGCTGCAAGTCTCCTGAACACAGTTCTCAGCCCACTTTCATGTCATGATTTTTCATTTAGCTGTGTTCCTGGTGGTGTCCCAACTTGAGTTACTATGTTTGAGCATGAAAGTTGTTTTATGAAATATACAAATAAATTACCTTGGCAACAGGCTTCTTGGTATTTCTCAGGTACTTGTGCTAAAATCATCAGATCATGACTCAGAAAGGAAATTGGGAAGGGGAAGGTTAGAATAACAAGCTAGGAGAGGCAGGGCAAGATGGCGTCTGAGTGCACCTTACAGTCTTTCCTGCAAAGAGGTGGCCAAGTGGGGTTGGAGTCTTGCTGGAGCGGGCTGTCTTGGGGGCTTGCAGGGCAGAGGGTGTGTGGATGTCTATTTGGAGAGACAGTGACAGAGGTGGCATTTGCTAAAGGTAGAATTGCGGGTTACAAGTACAGACGTTGGAAGCTGTGGGCTGGCAGGACCCTTCCCTCTGGGGCTGGCAGCCACGGTATGCCCTGAGAGCTGTCAGTTGTGCAGCAGTGTTCCTGGGCCCCATGGTCCCTGGATGCATGGTCCCCAGGTCAGTGTCCCCTGAGGCCCCATAGCCTGTGTTCCACGGACCTACATACCCTGGGTTTGCAGTGTCCCAGATTTCCCTTTCCCTAGTCCAGCATTCCTGGAGGTCCAGGATTGCCCTAGCCCTCCAGTTTTGGACTGATTCTGCAGGTGGGAGGGATTTCCTGGGGGGGGGGTACAGCAGGGGGGCCTGGCTAATACGGGTTCAATATTCTGGTGTTTCCCCCCACTTTTGTTATTTTTTTTTTCCACTTGGAGGAGCATACCAGCTAGCTTGGGGAGAGCCTGGGAAGAAAGGAGTGGTGAATCTGCTGAGAAAGCCCGATTCAGCTAAATACCCTGGGATAGGAAACTTGGTCTGGGAGAAGGTGGACTCAGAAAATCAACTAGCCCTCTTGTAGCACACCTTAAGGAGAGGGACTGAAGGAGGTGCTTTCCAAGCTTCCAATAGCATACTTGGGGTTCCTGGTGAGGTGTGGGTGCTCTCTCTCTGGAAATTAAGTCATTGTTTTCTGGGTGGAGCTGGTTCAATAAGAACCCACTTGAATCTCCTACCACACCTCTCAGGCAGCTTTCCTGCTGTCCTGGGAGAGACAGAAGTGAGAAGGGAAAAAGGCGGAATGTCAGATCCCTAAGCATTTTATTTAACTGAAAAAAAAAGGATACCTTGCTTGAAACTTTGTCTGGTATTTTCATGGTTTGTGTTCTTGTTTTTCCTTCCTCTTTATCCCCTCAAGGCCCTTTTTTCTGTTTTTCTTTTTCTCTCTTTCTTCTTGTTGTTTGCTTCCTCCTCCCTTTTGTCCCTTTTTCTCCTTTTCTTTCTCTTCTTTTTTATTCTTTTTATATTAGGTGCTGCAGAGAGCACATTTGCTGTATTTCCTCATCCTCCATTTTCTCTTTTCTGTGTGTATTGATTTTGGCCACCAACACTATCCCCTTTCCTCTACATTTTTCTATCCTCCATCATTTATTGTTTCTCTTACATTACACCTCTCTGTTTGCCCCATTTTTCTAACTTTATTTCTAATACCTTTGTTCTGTTTTCTGTCTTATATTCGCTCTTTATATTATTGTCCTTTCTTTTCTCTTTCCTTCTCTCCTGAACACATTGGCATTTTAATTCACAATATATTCCTCCCTGTATTCAGTTTCTGTCTCACTATACATTCTGTTTTTCTTACTGTTATAACTCTGCAGAGCTTATATGAATCTAATATCCATTCTCCTAGATCTCACATGTTTCCTGTTAATATTTACTATCAATACTACTATTATTCATTTTCTTTTCTTACTCCATTTGCTTTCTCTGGCCCTAATATTTTCCTTCAAGTGAACTTAGACAACAACAAGTAAATAGAATAAGAAGAACAAAGTGACAAAGAGAAGACTTAACACACACACACAAAACAACAACTAATTAAACCCCTAGACAAAGAAGTTAAGCAACTGATTAAACCTGTCAAGATAAAATGATGACCAGACAGCAACAAAAAACTACAAACCAAATCAATAATGAGGAAAGCATGCACCAATCCAATGAACACACTAAAAAACAGGAAGAGGAGCAGAAAATAGAACAAGTAATTAAAGCTCTCAAAACATATATTAGGGACCAATTCAGTGAAGGGTAGAAAGAGATTAACAATATGAAAAAAACATCTGGAGAGAATACAGAAGAAATTGATATACTACAAAAAGATAACAGATATGATAGTGATGAACAGCACAATTCAAGAAATCAAAAATACACTCTCAGCAAATAACAGCAGACTCAAAGAGGCAGAGGAGAGAATTAGTGATGTGGAAGACAGTACATCTGAAATCAAACAGATAGTAGAACTGATTGATAAAAAGATAGAAAAAATCCAGCAGGGATTCAGGGAATTGAATGATGATGCAAAACACGCAAACATACGCATTATAGGTATCCTAGAAGGAAAAGAGAAGGTAAAAGGGCAGAAGGGGTGTTGGAGTAAATAAAGGCTGAAAACTTCCCATATTGAGGGAAATGGATGTACATTATCCAGGAAGCACAAAGCACCTCAAACAGCATAAATCTCAACAGGCTTACCCCAAGACATATATTTGTCAAATTATCCAATGCTCAAGACAAAGTGAAAACACTAAAAGTAGCAAAAGCAAAGAGAGCCATCACATACAAAGGAGGCTCCATAACATTAAGCGCAATTTCTCATCTGAAACCATGGAGGCAAAAAGGTATGACATAGGCAAGGTCCTAAAAGAAAAAAATTTCCAAACAAGAATACTCTATCCAGCAAAGTTAGCATTCAAAAATGATGAAGAGTTCAAAATATTCACAGATAAACAGAAACTAAGAGAGTATGCCAACAAAAATCCTGCCCTTGAAGAAATACAAAAGGGAGTTCTGCAGGAAGAAAGAAAAAACCAGAAAGACAGAGTTGGAGGAGAGTGTTTTAAGAGCAACAAAAAAAGACAAACACAGATAAAGAAAATCAAACAAAATATGACAAACACAAATCCAAAGAAAATGTGGCTAACAGAAGTAATTCCTTGAAAGTAATAACACTGAATGTCCATCAATTAAACTCACCTGTCAAGAGACTAGAAGATTGGATAAGGAAATACGAACCATCTATATGGTTTCTACAAGAAACACATCTCAGACCCAGGAATTCATGGAGGTTGAAAGTGAATGGTTGAAAAACAATCTTACAAGCAAACAATGGCCAAAAAGGGTAGGAGTAACTATATTAATATCAGACAAAATAGACTTTAAATGTGAAACAATAGTGAGAGACAAAGATGGACACAACATATTAGTGAAAGGGATAATCTTTCAAGAAGAAAGAATCATAAACATTTATGCTCCTAACAAGGGTGCCTCCAAATACAAGAGGCAAACACTGGACAAACTAAGTGAAGGAATAGATGCCTCTACCATTATAGTGGGGGACTTTAATATACCACTATCAAGTTTGGACAGAACATCTCAATATAGAATCAATAAAGAAACAAGACTTTTGAACAATATATTAGAGGAACTGGACGTAACAGACATATATGGAACATTACACCCAAATATAGTAGGATATACATTCTGCTCAAGTGCACATGCATCATTCTCCAGATAGATCACATGCTAGGCCACAGAAAAAGTCTCAGTGAATTCAGAAAGACTGAAATCATACAAAATTTCTCTGACTTCAGTGCAATGAAGCTGGAAAACTGCTAGGGCCAGGGATCCAGATTTGGCACCAAGAATGGAACTTAAACAACACACTCTTAGAAAAACAGTACATCAAGGAGGAAATCCCAAAAGAAATTAATAACTACCTTGAAACTATTGAAAAGGATAACACAACATACTCAAACTTATGGGATGGAGCAAAAGCAGTACTAAGAGGGAAATTTACAAACATAAATTCATACATCAAAAAAGAGCTAAAATTGAAGAACTAACTGCACACTTGGAGGAATTAGTAAAAAAACAACAAACTAACCCCAAAGGAAGAAAGAAAGAAATAACAAAGATAAGAGCATAAATAAATGAAATAGAAAATAAGAAAGCACTTGAAAAGATAAAACCAAGAGCTGGTTCTTTGAGAAGATCAATAAAATTGACAAACCCTTAGCTAGACTAACAAAGAAAAGAAAAAGAGATGATGCAAATACACAAAATAAGAAATGAGAAAGGAGATATCACCACTGATCCCACAGAAATAAAGATTATAAGAGGATACTTTAAAAAATTATATTCCAACAAGAAGGACAATTTAGAGGAAATGGACAAATTCCTAGAAACACATAAGCAGTCTACATTGACAAAAGAGGAAGTTGATGATCTCACCAAACCAAACACAAGTAAAGAGATAGAATCAGTCATTGAGAACCTCCCAACTAAGAAGAGCCTTGGGCCAGATGGCTTCACAGGTGAATTCTACAAAACATTCCAGAAAGCACTAACACCAATCTTGCATAAACTCTTCCAAAAAATTGAAACAGAAGGAACATTGCCTAATTCATTCTATTATGCCAACATTACTCTTGTACCAAAGCCAAACAAAGACACCCCAAGAAAGGAAAATTACAGACCAATCTCTGTAATGAACCTAGACGTGAAAATCCTCAAGAAAATACTTGCTAATCGTATTCAACAACACATTATACAAATTATACATTATGACCAAGTAGGATTCATTCCTGGTATGCAAGGATGGTTCAATATAAGAAAATCAATTAATGTAAGACATCATATAAAAGATTGAAGGGGAAAAATCACATGATCCTATCTATAGATGCAGAAAAATATTTGACAAAATACAACAGCCTTTCTTGATAAAACTGCAAAAGATCGGAATAGAAGGAAATTCTGAACATGATATAAAGAGTATATATATGAAAAACTCATAGCTAACATCATTTACAAAGGTGAAATCCTAAAATCTTTCCCTCTAAGATCAGGAAGAATACAGGGATGCCCATTATCACCCATTCTGTGTAACATAGTCTTAGAAGTACTTGCTCAAGCACTGAGGCAAGCAACAGACATAAAAGGCATTCAAATTGGAAAGGAAGAAGTCAAAATTTCACTATTTGCAGATGATATGATCCTATACATAGAAAACCCTGAGAAGTCTACAGCAAAGCTTCTAGAACTTATAAACGAGTTCAGTAAAGTCACAGGTTACAAGATCAATGTGCAAAAATCAGTAGCATTTCTATACACCAATAATGAGCAATCTGAGGAGGAAACCAGGAATCAAATACCATTTACAATAGTAAATAACAAAGTCAAATACCTAGGAATAAATTTAACTAAGATGTAAAGGAAATCTATGATAAGCTGGAGGTAAGTATTTATACAGGGAAGGGATAAAATGGGGGCATAGGGATACCTTTGAGTGGGGCTTTGTGGGCTCAAGGGGGGCTAGGGATGGGAGGATGGGTCAGATGGCCCAAGAAATTGGGGGTACATTTGAGCATAGGAGATTTTCAGGTATGTGGTTAAAATTATAATGTAGAAAAACTCTTTAGAAAATATAATATGGAAGGTTACCTGTTTAAGATGCTTAAGGGGGGCATCTGACAAAGGGCAGGCTTCTAGGGATTGTGTGAGTGCTCATTTTGTCACAGTGGGTTATATCATTGGGTGGAGACTCATACAATGAGAGTGAAGGTATACGCACATCCTGGGGAGGACTGATGTTCTCAAACAGAGGGAATTGTATCTTTCAAGAGAATTGGTGGCTCCCAATGGGTTAGTGTAGTCAAGTATGTTAAGTCCTCAACATTGTTGCAAGTAACTCTGAATACGGTCTTCAAGTAATGCAGATTGATTGTTGTGGTGGGCCCTGATGGGAGGGGGAAAGAGGTGTTGAATAGATGGAATCAGTGTAACTATGGGGCAATAAGGGTGTTCCACAAGATCATACAATGATGGATACAGGACATGTTAATTTACACCAAAAATGTATAAAAGTCTATAGGCTAAAATGCAAACCATAATGTAAAACATAAGATAACTAAAAATTTAGAAAATTGTATAGTCAAAAATATAAAGCATAATGTAAACTCAAAAGGAACCATATTTGAAAGCTATTGTTTCAATATCTGTACATCAGCTGCAGCAAATATAATATGAACACGTAAAAAGATCATTGCTGGGGAAGGGACAAAGGGTTTGATGTTGGATATGTGGGAGTACCATATACTGTGTATGTGAATTACTGTGATACAAAACTTATGTAAAGACAAACTTAATAATTAAGGGGAAAAAAGAAAGGATGTAGACACCGAGGAAGAAATGGAAAAAATTGCCTTGCCACTGTACATACAGGGCAATACCTATAGCAGTGATGAAAGGCAAAATGTCAAAAACAAAGCTTTTCCATTTTTTGATACCTAATTTATTTTTTTATTTTTAAATTTTTTTTAATGTTACTTAAAAAAATATGAGGTCCCCATATACTCTCCACCCCCCCCCCCCCCATCCCATTCCTCCCTCATCAGCAACCTCTTTTATCATTGTGGCACATTCATTGCATTTGGTGAATACATTTTGGAGTACTGCTGCACCACAGGGATAGTGGTTTACACTGTAGTTTACAGTCTCACCCAGTCCACCCAGTGGGCCATGGCAGGACCTATGATGTCTGGCAACTGTCCCTGCAGTACCACCCAGGACAGCTCCAAGTCTTGAAAATGCCCCCACATCATATCTCTTCTCCCCTCTCCCTACCCTCAGCAGCTACCATGGCCACTTTCTCCACATTAATGCTACATTTTCTTCCATTACTAATCACAATACTTTCAGAATAGAATATCAGTAAGTCCACTCTAATACATACTCTCTTCCTCCATCCTGTGGACCCTGGGATGGTTATGTCCACTCCACCTCTATATTGAGAGTGGGCTTAGATTCCACATTGATGATGGATGCAATTTTCCTGCTTACAGTTGTAGGCACTCTTGGCTCCCTGGTGTGGTGGTTGACCTTCTTCACCTTCCTGTTAGCTGGCTGGAGTAAGCTCATTAAACCAATTTATTTTTCCTTTATTTAATTTTTCTAGATTACTATTTATTCAATATCTAACTTTTAAACCCATCACTATATTCCATTTTACTATTAATGGAACCTGGCAATACATTAGCCTTCCTTTTTAAAGAAATTTTGGACTACAGAGAGGTTCCATTATGGCAGGGAGGAACACTGGTATGGGTGTTATTGAGAGGGGGCAAGTGGTTGGGAGGGAGTCCTCCAGGGCATGAATAAAGGGTACATAAAAATGTTTGGATATTTTCATAGTGGCTTCAGTTAAAAATGACAACTGAGAGTACTTAGTTCCTAGCCAGGGGAGCTCAATCACATTCCCCAATGGAACAGCAACAATCCCCCAAGTGCAATGGCAAAGACCAATAAAGACAGATGGTCCAACAATGAGCCCTTGATACTGATGGCTCCAACTATGTGCCTGTGTGCCTGAAATATGAACTCAGCCTAGAGCTGCAGGGTGCCCAAGAGTTACTTCCTGAGAGCCTCCATGTTGCTCAAATGTGGCCACTCTCTAAGCCAAATTCAGCATGTAAATGCCTTACCTTCCCCTCAGCATGGGACATGACTGCTGGGGATGAGCCTCCCTGGTGCCAAGGGATTACTACCAAGCACCAGCTGATGACCTTGAAGAAAAGGGTCAGCTCAGACCAGAATATTTCAGCCTACATGTAGTATCAGGTGTTAAAACCTGCTTTTTGACCTTTGATAAAAGGGGGAAATGAAAAGGACAAAGAGTTTATATGGCTATGAGTCTCCAAAAAAGAGTTGGGAGGGCATCAAAGGGTTGTTTATGCATGCCTCAGCAGGGTACCAGAGACAGCCAAAGTAGACAGAAACCCAGGTACTGGTTCTCCTGAGGGCTACAGAGACCCACAGTTCTATGGTCATGGCAGATGGCTCTGGAGTTCAGGGCCATGTCAGCTGGCCCTACTTTGGAATTTGTGTTCCTGAATGTGATGGAGTTGGACTCAGATGTTACCTTTCTACACATGCCTCTTCTGTTACTTTTACCAGACCTATGGCTAGTGCTTGGGTTGGTGTATACTCAGGAGACCTGAATCTCTGGACTGTCCATGTGACAGCCAGGTCCTGAGCCTCAGCAGACTTTCAACTCCTACCCTCTGGTTTATTGGACTTACCCTGGCCAGCTAATAAGGAGGTGAAGAAAATCAACCACCACACCACGGAGCCAAGTGTGCCTACAACTGCAAGCAGGAGAATTGCATCCATCATCCACATGGAATCTAAGCCCCCTCTTGATGTAGTGGGGGACTGGACTTAAGCATCCCAGGGTCCACAGGATGGAGGAATATAGATTAGAGTAGAATTACTGGTGGTCTGCTGGGTAACCATAGTGATTAGTAAGGGAAGAAACAGTAATATTGAAGTGTAGAAAGTAGCCACATAGCCGCTGATGGTAGGAAAAGGGAAGAAGAGATATGATGTGGGTGCATTTTCAGGATTTGGAGTTGTCCTGGGTAGTGCTGAAGGGACAGATGCTGGACAGTGTGTGTCCTGCCATGGCCCACTGGGTGGAATGGGGGAGAGTGTAGAATACAATGTAGACCACTGTCCATGTGGTGCAGCAGTGCTCCAAAATGTATTCACCAGGTGCAGTGAATGTGACACAATGATGGAAGACGTTGATGTGGGAGGAGTAGGGTGGTGGGTGGTGGGGGGTATATGGAGACCTCATATTTTTTTAATGTAACATTTAAAAGAAAGTGAGGGAATTAAAAAAAAAAAAGAAAAAGAAAGAAAAACAAGCTAAATTCTTCATGTGTTGGAATGAGCAGAGGTCTGCACATTATGACCCTCAGTCTCAATCTACTCTGCTGCTTGCTTTTTTTTTGTCTTTATTTTTTTAGTATTACATTCAAAAAATATTAGGTCCCCATATACTCCCCAACCCCTTCACCCCACTCCTCCCCTCATAGCAACAATCTCCTCCATCATCATGAGACATTCATTGGATTTGGTGAATACATCTCAGAGCACCGCTGCACCTCATGGTCAATGGTCCACGTCATAGCCTACACTCTCCCACGTTCCATCCAGTGGGCCATGGGAGGACATACAATGTCCGGTAATTGTCCCTGCAGCATCATTCAGGACAACTCCAAGTCCTGAAAATGCCTCCACATCTCATCTCTTCCTCCCATTCCCTACCCCCTGCAGCCACCATGGCCACTTTCTCCACACCAATGCCACCTTTTCTTCGATTACTAATCACAATAGTTCATGAATAGAATATCAGTAAGTCCACTCTCATCAATATTCTATTCCTCCATCCTGTGGACCTTGGAATGGTTATGTCCACTCCACATCTATACCAAGAGGGGGCTTAGATTCCACATGGATGCTGGATGCAATCCTCCTGCTTTCGGTTGTAGGCACTCTTGGATCCATGTTGTGATGGTTGACCTTCTTCACTTCCATAGTAGCTGAGTGGGGTAAGTCCAACAAACCAGAGTGTAGGAGCTGAAGTCTGTTGAGGCTCAGGGCCTGGCTATCATATGGTCAGTCCAGAGATTCAGACCCCCTGGTTATATGTTAAACCCCAGCACCAACTACAGTTCTGGTAAAAGTAACAGGAGAGGCTTGTGAAAAAAGATCACATCTGAGTCTAGCTCCATCACACAGAAACACAAACTCCAAAGAAGGGCCAACTGACATGGCACTGAACTCCATCTGCCATGACCATAGAACCTGTGGGTCTCTGTAGCCCTCAGAAGAACCAATACCCAGGGTTGTATCTACTTTATCTCTGGGACTCTGCTGAGGTGTGCATAAGGGCAACTCCTCTTATAACCTCCCGGCTCTTTTTGGAGACTCAAAGCCATATAAACTCATTTGCTACTGCTTGCTTTTGTAGGCAACATTTATTTGGGAACAAGTGTCACTTGCTTATTTATTTATGCTGTATGCCTGCTGGTCTGTAGTCAGGACAGAGACTGCATAACCCAGAAGCCAATAATAGACAATAGCTTCTATGGGCATTACATAAAAAATGTGCAGCATCCTGGCAAATGAAATATATACTGACATGCACACAGACACATGAAAATGCGAGGGTAGAGAGCACTAGGACATAGAGGGTATCTTGGAAATACACACACAGCACTGCCCACACAGGCTTGTGACCTTCTACATGCTGGTCTCTAAATTCACACACAAAGGATTTGTAATGAGCAAGGAGGAAAGTATGACATTCCAAGGGTGCCTAATCCAAATAAGTCACAGCCTGTGATGTGATCATACAAGGGCCTCAGAAGGTCATTTGCTTAATTTGGAGATGGACATGTTCCCTAAAGAACTGAAAAGAAAAATAGTGCAAGTGACGTATGTAAAATTGGAGCCTCTACCTAGGAAGGCTAGAGGAGGGACTCTACCATCTTCACTTCTTGTCTTCACTAAAAATTATGGGGAGATGATATCTAACACCATCAATATTAGATTTGAAATAGATAACGTCTGGGAAAATTTTTTATTTTAACATTATTTCAAATTAAAAAATAAAATAACAGATAAAAGGAAGCTTCAGTCACAGAACTATCCAAAGAGTTATGTCCAGGCACTTATATCTTATTAAATCCCCAAAACAGATTTAATTGCTGCTCCCATGCTCAGAAAGATACACGGATGAGCACACATTGGCAAAATGGTATGACCAACACCTTCTCATTAATGAAGAAAAAGAAGAAGGGGGTAAAATGCTTATAGTCTATGCAAAAAACTAAACCCTGTAGTCTTTTTACCTTTAGCATTGATGTAATACCTTCTTTGCTGTTAGTACAAAAATAATATTGTTAGCTATAGTCTATAATTTACATAATTTATATTTTCCCTTGTATCATCATATTATTAACACCTTGTAGAAATTCCTGTATTTATATTAATATTAGCCACACTTCTCATCTACTGCCAAAAATCACCATTAAACATTCCCTATATTATCCTCCATTTCTCCTCTAATTAACCCTATCCTCCTCAGACTGTTTGAGCCACAATCACATCCATAAATCAAGTGTTTGTTACACTCATTGTAATGGGCCACATCAACTCCACCCATTACCACATATTTACAATTGACCTTACTGTGCATTCTTTATAGGTCCAGCATCAGCTCCCTCTTCTCAATCCACATTGTTTCCCACCAACCTACACTCTGAATCCAACTCCATAAGTCTACCCATTAAATCTACCCACTGGATTTAGTTCATGTCAATGAGACCATAGAATATTTGTCCTTTCTGTTTGGCTTGTTTCACTCAATGTCTTGAAGATTCCTCCACGTTGTCATGTGCTTCACAATCCATTTCATCTTACACCTTAATAGTATTCCATCTCATGAGTGTATCACATTTTTTTAATCCATTCCTCAGTTGATGGACACTTAGGTTGTTTCTACCTATTAGCAATTGTGAATAATGCTGCTATGGATATCAATGTGGAAACAAAAGTTCATGTCCTTACTTTCAGTTCTTCTGAATATATTCCTAATAGTAGGATTGGCAAATAATATGGCAGTTCTATACTTTGCTTCCAGAAGGACTGGAAAACCAAATTCCAGAAAGGTCTCACCATTTTAACTTACAGCAACAGCGAAAGAGGGTTTCTATTTCTCCACATCCTCTCCAGCACTTGAAGTTTTCTGTTTTTCTTAACAATGGCCATTCTACATGGTGTAAAATGATATACAATTGTAGTTTTGAGCTGCATTTACCTAAAACTAGTGATGTTGAGCATCTTTTCACATGCATTTTGGCCATCAGTATTTCCTCTTTGGAAAATTTTCTAGTCTTTTGGCTTTTTAAAAATTGGGTTGCTTGCTATTTTGTCAAGATGTGTGATCTCTTTATATATATATGGAAATCAACCCTTGTCAAATATGTGGTTTCTGAAAATATTTTCTCATTGATTTCTCATTGATGGTCTTCTCACCATCTTAATAAAATTTTTTAAGCACAAAAGTGTTCAATTTTGAGAAAGTGCTATTTACCTATTTTTTATTTATTGCCGGTGTTTTGGGTGTAATCTCCATGGAACCACCATGTACCACAAATTACCGAAGATGCTGACCTAATTTTTTTGTTCTAGGAGTTTTATTGTCCTTGCTTTTATATTTAGTTGTTTGATCTATTTTGAGTTCATTTTTTAATAAGGTGTGGGATAGGGGGCACTTTCTTTCTTTAAGCTAAGAATATCCAGTTTTCCCAGTACCATTTGTTGAAGAGGCTGTACTGACCTGGCCGAGTGGCTTTGACAGCCCTATGAAAAATCACTTAACCATAGATTTGAAGGTCTTGTTTTGAGCACTTGGTTTGATTCCATTTGGCAATCAGTCTGTCTTTATTCAAGTGCCAAGCTGTTATTACCTCTGTACCAAGATAGTATCTTTTAAATCCTGGAAGTGAGACTCTTTCATCTTTATTCTTTTTAAAGATATTTTTGGCTATTTTGGCCCTTATCCTTTTAGACATTTTTAAAAATTGGCTTTTCCAATTCCACAAAGGTGACCATTAGAATTTTTATTGGGATTGTGTTAAAACTGTAGCTCAGTTTGCATAGAATTGACATCTTAATGATATTTAGTCTTCCAACTTATGCACCCAGAATATTCCTCCATTTATTTATATCATCATTCTTTCTTTTAGCAATGTTTTATAGTTTTCTGAATATAGGTAGTTTATGGTCTTGTTTTAATTTATTCCTGAGTATTTGATTATTTTAGAAACTATGGTAAATGAATTTTTTTCTGACTTCCTCCTCAGATTTATCATTAATAATGTATATAAACACTATTGATTTTTGAGAATTAGCCTTGTATAAAACCACTTTGGTGAAATTGTCTATTAGTTCTAGGAGTGTAGTTGTAGATTTTTTGGAATTTATTAGTTATAGGATTATATCATCAGTGAATAGTGAAAGCTTTACATCTTCCTTTCCTATTTGGGTACCTTTTTTTCCTTGCCTAATGGCTCTATCCAGAACTTGTAGCACAATATTGAATAACAGTGGACAGAGTGGACACCCTTCTCTTATTCCTCATCTTTGCAGGAAAGTTTTCAGTTTTTCATATAAATACTTTATTGTTTTAAGAATGTTTCCTGCTATTCCAATCTTTTGGAAGATTTTTATCAGGAAATTATGTATTTTGTCAAATGCCCTCTTTTGCATGTATTGAGATAACCACATGTTATCCCAAGACAAATCTTTTTTCCATTTTGTTCTCCCACGACAATGTGTAAATAGATGATACAACAAGGTACTGTTTTTACTTAGCTTTGTGTGTTCTGTTTATATTATAGATAATCTTATTGAGACCTGAGACTGTGGCTTGGTTTTGAATATGGAATACAATTAAAATCCAGCAAAAAGTAGATAGGGAACAATTTGAATTTAATTTAATAATACAAAGTCAATCTGGGTTCTTTCATTTTTCACCATTCTTGTCTGGTTTTTTGCTTATTATTATTATGAAAATAATTAAAATATTTTAATAATGATTGAAGTGATGGAGACTGCTCATCTGCAGAGAAGATTCATAAGTAAACACCCTATGCCCTAGAGGCCAGTGCCCATCCTCCACTGGAGGCACAAACCACTTCAAGGGCTATTCTGCAGTTGGAAATGGGAGCTCCAATTCCCAAAAATGCGCAGGAAGATACAACTGGGCACCAGCTTCAGCTACTGATTAGTAAATTTGGCAGGCTAAAGTATAATCCTTAGAATGGCTAAAATTTAAACATATCCAAGTCAGAAGAGGCTGGTACCCACCATTTTAACCCCACCCCATGCACGAGGGAGGCAAATGGACTAAAAATCCCAGTGCTGGTAGGGACCAGCTTCTTTCCATCCAGATTGGATTGCAGCTCTAGCCCAAGACCCAGTCCCACTTCCAGAGAAAGTTGGTGGGACCTTTGCCAGACTCTCTGGAAAAATACAGGCCACACCGTGGATGCCAGTAATCATACTACGTTGGTGGTGCAAGCCATCTCAGGAGCTCCTCTGTGACTGGAAGTGGAAGCTCTATTTCGCAAAAACAGGGAAGGAAGAGATGGTTGGCCACTGATTTCAGCTACTAATAAGTAAATTCTGCTGCCTAAAGTACAACCCTAAGAACAGCTAAAGTTTTAACCTATCTAAGTCAGAAAGAGGCCAGTAGACAACTTTGACTTTGCCCCCAGCAAAGATGAAGCTGGGCTGACTGAAAATCACCATGCTGGTAGGGACCAGCTTCTTTCACTCAGATCAGCCTGCAGGCCAAGCCTTCAGCCCCACCTCTAGCAGGAAAGAAGCAGATGGGTCCTCACCACCCTCTCCAGGTAACTGCAGGTACATTCAGTGGGGAAACTAAATAGTGGGAACTCTACTAGGGCAGATACAATCATTTTCGACATGCATGGCATAGATTATTGCCCATACCTGCAGGTCTGTCCCTCCATAGGCAGGGGAGAAAAGGACTTGAGACTTCATCAGTCTCTCTGGGTGTCTACAATTAAGGCCTGCAAAACTTGGATTATCACACAGAGCTGTAGCTCTGTTCCTACAACTGGCAAAGGAGAAAGTTGGGAGATGCTTCATCAGTTCCTGGGGAAATGAGGACAACTTGAGTCTCACAGCTTAAAGCACCAACTACATCCTTGGTTCCTACTATACAATAAGCAAGGGAGAAAGGGCAAGAAGCACTAAACTAAAGAGAAAACTGCACCCAGAATAAATACTTCTAGTAAGCCAGATGCCAAGACACCAACAAAGAACTGCAATCCATACCAAGAAACAGGAAGCTATGGCCCAGTTCAAGGAACAAGGTAAGCCTCCAGATGATATAAAGGAGTTGAGACAACTAGCCAGAGATGTTCCAACAAATCTCCTTAACTAATTCAATGAGATGCCTAAAGAGATTAAGGATATTAAGAAGATACTGCAGGAGCACAAAGAAGAATTTGAAAGCATACATAGAAAAATAGCAGATCTTATGGGAATGAAGGGCACAATAAATGAAATTAAAAATACACATGAATCATAAAATAACAGATCTGAGGAGGCAGAAACATTGGTGAGCTTGAGGAAATGGCCTTTGAAAGCAAACATACAAAAGAACAGATTAAAAAAAAGAATGGAAAAATTGAACAAGGTCTCAGGGAACTAAATGATAGCAAGTGACATGCAAACATACGTGTCATGGGTAGACCAGAAAGAGAAGAGTAAAAGGGCAGAAGGGATATCTGAAGAAATAATGGTAGAAAATTAATCAACCCTATTGAAGGACATGGATATGCACATCCAAGAAGCATAACACACCCCATCTGGATAAATCCGAATAGCAACTGAGACACATATTAATCAGAATGTCAAATGTCAAAGACAAAGAAAGAATTCTGAGAGCAGCAAAAGAAAAGCAATGCATAACATATAAGGGATACCCAATAGGATTAAATGCCAATTTCTCATCAGAAACCATGGAGGCAAGAAGACAGAGTTATTATATATTTAAGATACTGCAAGAGAAAAACTGCCAGAAAAGAACCTTATATCCAGCAAGATTGTCTTTAAAAATTGAGGGTGAGTTTAGAATATTCACAGATAAAAAGAAATGGAGAGAGTTTATAACCAAAAGACTAGCTTTGCAGGAAATATTGAAGGGTGTGTTACAGCCTGAAAAGAATAAACAGAAAAGAAAGGTTTGGAAGAGGGTCTAAAAATGAAGATTATATTAGTAAAAGTAACTGAAAGTGTAAAAAGAGTGGTGAAAGTAAAATATGACAGATAAAACCCCAATATTTATGAATAAACTTAACCCATGTTGTAAAGCACTTGTATAAAGAAAACCACAACTCATTGTTAAAAGAAATAAAGAAGACCAAAATCTTTGGAAGAACATTCCATGCTCATAGATTGGAAGACTAAATGTTACTAAGATGTCAATTCTACTCAAAACGATATACAGATTCAGTGCATTCCTGATAAAAATTCCACCAGCACTTTAAAAATGAATGGAAACTTATTTGGAAGAGTAAGGGGTCCTGAATAGCCAGAAACATCTTAAAAAAGAAAAGCAAAGTCGGAGGACTCTCACTTCTGGACACTCTCACTTCTGGACTTTAAACCATATTACCTAGCTACAGTGGTTAAAAACAGCATGGTACTGGCATAAAAACAGACACATAGACCAATGGAACTGAATTGATTGTGATAAGGTGAGGTATGAGACCTCTGTATGATGTTATATATGTTTGCTTTTTAAGTTCACAACTATTACAATAAACTTATTGCCTATATATTTTATGTATGAGTGATATACTTCAATAAATGAAGAAAAATGGGGGGAAAAATCCACAACCCCTCAATCAGCACATCTGCAGGCTTGGTTTCCTGCCGTCATCCAACCTTGGAGTCACCCTGATGAATATCACATCCCCCTCCCCCTACTGCTCTGTTGGCCTCCAGCTGGCTCCAGTGCCACCTTCTTCCCATCTGACCAGGCCATTCAGACACCCCAAGTGGCAGCACTGCCTCAGCCACAGACACCCCTAGCCTGCCCACACTTGGGTTCTGCAACCCCACCCCAAAGTGTAAAGACCCCTGTAGCCCTAGAGTCACCCCCCAGTCCCTATTTGGAGTCCCTGGTGGGCAGCCTCATGGAGCCATCAGCTCTAACCATTCTTTCCAGTTTGCAAACCTGGCAGCTCCCACCTCAACCTCTACTCAAGGCCAGCCACCCCTGGCCAGCACCAGTTAGCTTCAGAGGGTTGATATCCACAAGTTCCACCTTGGGCACCCATGTCAGGGTCCAGCTGGCCTATGGGTCCACCCCTACTGTGATCTCCTCTGGCACAGCCAATGCGTCTGATTTTGCATACACCACCAACGTGCCCTGTGCTGTGACCAACATGAGGCAGCGATGCTCAACATTTGGCAGCACCACCCCAGCTGGCTCCAGGTTGGGGGTTTCAGCAGCACAAAAGAGCTTTGGGAGTCAAGGGGAGGACACAGATCTGAGCTCCAACACTGAAGCACTCAGAATAAAAGCAGAAAGGGGGGGGCCCACACTACAAACTGCTATGGGGTAAGCTTAGGCCTGAAGCCCTGGGACCCTGGAGACAGAGCACCCCTATGGATATCGTGGGAGCCAGCATCCCTAAGAGGAACCTTGTGTTTGGAGACACTAATGCCCCTACAAGCTGCCCAACACCCAGGGACCTGCCATGCAGGGCCTCTTACTTCCAGTGGGGGCCCAGCACCTCTCAAACCCATACTGGATTTACATGCACATCCATCCCTTTATTCCCACCAACCCACCAGGAGCAGCTTTGCCTTCAGGGTTCAGTCATCACAAGACAGGGCTTTGCATGAGACAGAACTGTGGGCCCTCAGCTCATTCAATTCTCTCCAGGTGGGGCTCCACTATCTCAGGGTCTAAGAGGCAAAAGCTGGCCTGAGGGAGTGGAAACTCAAGAAGCAGCCTTGGGAAGTGGACACGACTCAAGCAATTGGGCTCCCATCTACCATATAGAAGGTCCAGCGTTTGATGCCCAGGGTCCCCTGGTGAAGACAAGCTGGCCCATGAGGCAAGCTGGCCCATGTGGAATGCTGCCCCATGTAGGAATGCTGCCCTGTGCAGGAGTGCTGGCCCACGTGGAGAGCTGGTGCAACAAGATGACACAACAAAAAGACACAGAGGAGAGACAATAAGAGACGCTGCAGATCAGGGAGCTGAGGTGGCACAAGAGAATGGTCACCTCTCACACTCTGGGAAGTCCCAGAACTGGTTTCTGGAGCTGCCTAATGAGAATACAAGCAGACACAGAAGAACACACAGCGAATGGACAAAGAAAGCAGACATCGAGGTGGGGGGAGAAATAAAATAAGTTAATAAAAAAAAAAAAAGAAGTCTTGTCCACTTTCCTTCAGGCTACTCTGGGATTGCCCAATTTAAATGTGTTATATAAACCAACCCCTGTTCTCTTCACTCTAGAGCCAGTTGGAGCCCCAAAGATAAAAGTTTCCATTTCCTCTGTATTCCCTGCAGGTTTGTTCCTGAAGTTGGGGGTTTGGGCTGTCATCTGTTAGGATCCCAGCAGCCAGATTACTTGGGCAGGAAAGGAGGTGATGGCCTGACCCCTCCAGACATGGAGCTGGCTGAGCCCACAGCTGCCCATAGGTGCCTCCTGCCCTTCCCATTTTCCTTGTCAGTCTTACAGAAGTTTTAGAAATAAAACCTGTTTTTTTTTCTTTTACATAATATATCTCTGCTCTGTAAATCAAGTATAGAGAAGCCATTGACTTGTACAACTGGAGACAGATGAAGCCAAGTTTAACTCTTTAAAATTTCTGATGTCCCAGCTAATGGGGTGGGTAAAGCAGCAAAACAAATGAAACCTGAGTATGAAGCCTGACACTTAAATATTAAAAATGTGATCTGAGGTGGGGGGGGATAAATAAATAAATAAATAAAACCTTTTTTAAAAATGTGATTTGACTTTAAGGTCTGGGAGTCCAGATATAGTGGATCCAGGGAAAGGATAGATGGGGTGCCCAGGGTAAAAGTGGCCTGGGGAAGGGATTGGTAGACAGGGAGCCTGGGGAGAAGAGGGCCCTGGGGAGGGGGAAGAGATAGGTGGAGGACCAAGACAGTGGGCCCAGCGAAGGGGACTCTGACTGTGCAGGCTGCATCATCACTAGTACACCCATATATTTAGTGTTTTGAAGCTGGTGATATATATATATATATATTTTTTTTTTTTTTTTTGCTTCTAATTAAGGTTTAGACAAATCACAGCTTCATCTAAAGAGTGTGGACCTGGCATCAAGGCCCTAGGACCAGAGTGAACAAGGGAAGAAAACTCACCTCTGCTCTGTAAGCAGTGAAATGCATATGTCCAAGATATGAAATATTCCTGGTCAATTTGTCTTTAAAAAAGCATAGGGCTGGACAACCAGCAAGATGGCAGTGGAGTAAGGAGCTCCTAGAGTCAGCTCCTGCTACAGAGCAGTTGTAAACACCCAGAGCTCTCTGGAGCTAGCTGAAACACCTGTTTGGGGCTCCAGGAGACCAGAAGAGCATCCTGCAATATGCTTGAAGGAATGGAAGGAAGAGACTGCCCATCTGCAGAGAAGGCTTGTAAGTAGAGCAAGTCACACCATGGAGGCCAGTGCCCATCGTCCACTGGAGGCACAAGCTGTTCCACAACTGGAATTGAAAGCTCCACTTCCCAAAAATGCAGAGGAAGAGGTGGTTGGGCACCAACTTCAGCTACTGATGAGTAAATTTGGTGGGCTAAAGGATAATCCTAAGAACAGCTCAAGTTTGATACTGTCCAAGTCAGAAAATGGCTGGTAGCCACCATCTTAACCCTGCACCTGGCATGAGGGGAAGTGGGGCAGACTGAAAATCCCAGTGCTGGTAGGGACAGGCATCTTTCCATCCAGAACAGATTGCAGCTCTAGCCTAGGCCTCAGCCCCACCTCCAGCAGGGAGGAAGCTGGGGGACCTGTGTTAGGCTTTCCAGGAAATTACCAGCCAAGCTGCAGAGGCCAGGGAATATCTTACTATGGCAGCACAAGCCACCCCAAGAGCTATTCTGTGGCTGGAATTGGAAGTTCCATTTTCCCAAAAACAGGGAAGGAAGAGACGGTTAGCCACTGATTTCAGCTACTGATTAGTAAATTCAGCTTGCTAAAGTCTAACCCTAAGAACAGCTAAAGTATGAACCTATCCAAGTCAGAAAGAGGCTGGAAGCCAGCATTTTGACTATGCCCCCAGCATGAGGGGAAGCCAGCCTGACCGAAAATCACTGTGACCATAAGGAGCAGTTTCTTTCACTCAGATCAGCCTGCAGCCCTATCTAGGCTTCAACCCCACCTCTGGCAGGGAGGACACTGGCAGGCCCTGTACCAGCCTATCCAGGTAACTGCAGGTACCTTTGGCTGACACAGACTGGATAATCAGAAGTCTACTAGGGCAACTGCAGTCATCTTGAACCCGCACTGCATAGACTGCTGCCCACACCTGCAGCTCCATCCCTGCCCCAGGCAGGGGAGAAAGGGATGTGAAGCTTCATCAGTCTCTCTGGGCAACTACAGTCTAGGTCTGCATGACTTGAATTATTCCACACAGCTCTGATTCTGTCCCTACCCCTGGCAACAGAGAAAGTTGGGAGAAGACTCATCAGTGCCCTCATCAGTAAGGAGGGCAGCTTAAGCCTTCAAAGCTTATTGCACCAATTATATCCTTGGCTCCTACTGCACAAACAGCAAGGGAGAAAGAGCAGGAAGCCCTAAACTTAAGAGAAAAATTGCACCCAGAATAAATACTCTAGTAAGCCAGATGCCAAGACAGCAACAAAAAATTATAATCCACACCACGAAACAGGAAGATATGGCCCAGTTAAAGGAACAAGATAAGCCTCCAGGAGTTGAGACGACTAATCATAAAAGTTATAAAACTCTTAATAAAGTCAATGAGATGACTAAAGAGATTAAGGATACTGAGAAGACATTGCATGAGCACAAAGAAGAATTTGGAAGAATACATAGAAAAATTGCAGAATTTATGGGAATGAAAGTCAATAAATGAAATTTTAAAAACATTGGAATCATATAATAGCATATTTGAGGAGGCAGAAGAAAGGACTGGCCTCTGAAAGTGAACATAAAAAATAACAGGTAAAGAATTGAAAAAATTGAACAAGGAATCAGGGAACTAAATGACAGCAAAAGATATGTAAATATACATATCATGAGTGTCCAAGAGGAGAAGAGAAGGGAAAACAGGCAGAAGGAATATTTGAAGAAATAATGTTAAAAAATTTCCCAAACCTATGAAGTACATAGATAATCCATGTCCCAGAAGCACAATGAACGCCCATCAAAAAAAATCTGAATAAACCTACTCTGAGACATGTTCTAATCAGAATGTCAGATGCCAAAGACAAAGAGGAAAGCAATGCATAACATAAGGGATACCTAATATGATTACATACTGATTTCTCACCAGAAGCCATGGAGGTAATAATACAGTGGTCTGATATATTTAAGATATTACAAGAGAAAAACTTCCAGCCAAGAATCTTATATTCAGCAAGACTGTCTTTCAAAAATGAGAGTGAGGAAAGTGGACTTGGCCCAGTTGTTAGGGCATCTGTCTACCACATGAGAGGTCCGTGGTTCAAACCCTGGGCCTCCTTGACCCAAGTGGAGCTGGCCCATGTGCAACGCTAATGTGTGCAAGGAGTGCCATGCCACACAGGGGTGTCCCCATGTAGGGGATCCCCATGCACAAGGAGTGCACCCCATAAGGAGAGCCGCCCAGTGTGAAGGAAAGTTCAGCCTGCCCAGGAATGGCACTGCCCACATGGAGAATTGATGCAGCAAGATGATGCAACAAAAAGAAACAGAGATTCCCATGCCACTGACAACAACAGAAGCGGACAAAGAAGAACATGCAGCAAATAGACACAGAGAACAGACAAAGAGGGTGGGGGAGAGGGGAGAGAAATAAAATAAGTAAATCTTTTTTAAAAATTGGGGTGAGATTAGAATATTCACAGATAAACAGAAACTGAGAGACTTCTAAGCAAGAGACAAGATTCTCAGGAAATATTAAAGGGTGTGCTAGAGCCTGAAAAGAAAAGACAGGAGGGAGAGGCCTGGAAGAGAGTCTAGAAATGAAGATTATATCAATAAAAGTAACTAAAGTGTCAAAAGAATGGTGAAAATAAAATATAACAGATAAAACTCAAAAAGTCAAGAATAAACTTAACCAAAGATGTAAAGCACTTGTATTCAGAAAACTGCAATTCAGTATTTTTAAAAAATCAAAAAAGGCCTAAATAACTCAAAGAACATTCCACACCCACACATTGAAGACTAAATATCATTAAGATGTCAATTCTACTCAAATTGATATACAGAGTCAATGCAATCCTGATAAAAATTCCACCAGCATTTTTAAAAATTGAAATCATGAATATCAAACAATTTGCAAGGGTAAGGGGTCTTGAACAGCCAGAAACATCTTAAAAAGAAAAGCAAACTCTCATCTTCAGACTTTAAATCATATTTCCTAGCTATAGAGGTAAAAAAAAGCATGATACTGGCATAAAGACAGACACATAGACGAATGGAATCAATTTGATGGTTCAGAAACAGACCCTCATATGTATGGTCGAATGATTTTTGACTAGCCTGTCAAAAAGGCAGAATAATCCATTCAACAAATGGTGCTGAAAGAAATGGATAGCCATAGCCAAAAGAAGGAAAGAGGACCACTATTTCACACCTTACCCAAAAATTATCTCAAAATGGATCAAAAACCTAAAAATAAAAGCAAGAACCATAAAGCTTCTAGAAGAAATTGTGGGAAAGTATTTTCAAGACTTGGTGGTAGGTGGTGGATTCTTAAAGGACATAAGAGGAGGACTGAGATGTGGACTAGTGATGGTTAATGTTTGTAGAAGTTTTAATTAGCTTTGCTATAAAAGTGTGGAAAAGTATAGGGTGGATGGTAATACACAGTGAGTAAAAGCTAGTTTATAAATGAGGATGTGGTTGAAAATGTTAGTCTAGGTATGAAATGCCAACTGACAGAATGCTAAAGAATAATCTAGGAACTAAATAGCACAGTAAACCAAGAAGTGGATGAGAATTGTGTTTGATGGTACAGATGCAAGAGAGTCCTTTGTTAGCTAAAGCAAATGTACATCACTACTCCTAGGTGGTGGGAATGTGGAGAAGCATGGGAAAAATACAACTAGAAGGACCTATGGACTGTGGTTAGCAGCAATAATATAATATTCTTGCATCTATGCCAAAGATGTACTGTGTTGATAATAGGGCAGTGTGGAATATGTGTGCCAAAAGTACACTTTGGACATGGTAACAAACAGATGATATCAGCTTGTCTGTAACAAATGTTCAGATAGAGGGGTGTAGTTTGGTAATTCTGCACATGTGCATGATTATTTTATAAGTCTACAACTTCTTCCATAAAAATATACTTTAAAAAGTAAGAATAGGGTGGGTTGGGAGGAAAATACACTGAATGTAAGATAAGGACTATAAGATTTTGACAATAATCTTTCATAATTTGTGACAAATGTCTCATGAAAATTCAAGGTGTTGATGGAGGGTTGATGTATGTGACCCCTATATGATGTTATACATATTTGCTTTGTAAGCCCACAATTTTTACCATACTTATTGTTTATGAATGACCATATATAAATGATATAAAGATAATGATAGGATGGGTTGGGGGGAAATACTTTGGCTAGTTGTAGTATTTTGACAATGTCCTTTAGTCATTAGTTAAAAATGTTTAAAAGCATTTCAAGTTATTGGCGGTAGGGTGAGGTATGAGAGTTCTGTGTGATGTTATACATGTTTGTTTTGTAAATTCCCAAATATTATTATATACTTATTGTTTATGTATGCTTATGTATGGGTGATATACTTCAATAAATTTTTTTTTAATTTTAAAAAGCATGGGACCCCTGAGTTGTTCAGTCTCCTTTCAGCAGAATAGGGAAGGAAGGAGGCTATCTGGGGAGTCAGGAAAGCTAAAATTAGATTTCAATAATAAAACAAAGTCTAAAAATTAGGCATGGCTTTTTTTATCACCACTTTACAGATGAGGGATAGGTACAAAGATCTCAAAGCACTTTCCCTGAAGTGACTCACCAACACATGTCAGGATCTAAGTACAGGGAAGTCTGACTTTAGGCTAACCCACTGTGGATATGACTCCACAAGAGTCACAATTCCACCCAAGTTGGGCCACCCTCAAAGCCCATGGTGAGCCTCAACTACATCCAAGGGCTGCAAATGTGATGGTCTGAAACCACCTCCCCAGCCAGGAGACTCATCGTAGAGACAGTGGAAAGAGCCACCGTCTCCACTCTTTATACTCTATTAAACAGTGAGTGAGTGATGACTGTTTATGTGACCCTGTACTAGGAACAGGGCAGGGAGAGAAGAATGTAAACCTTATGGGAGTGATTTACAATCCAGTGAGCAAGAAATAAAGAATTAGCAAATACAACCTGAGGGGTCAGTGTTAGGATAACAGAGCAGGTAAGAAAGATGCTGGGAGTGGATGAGGTTCAAGCAGTTGAGCATCTGCTTCCCACACAGGATGCCCAACTCAAGGGAGTCTATGTGGCTCAGTGGTTCAGTGCCAGCTTCCCACATACATGGTCCCGGGTTCAATGCCCAGTCCTGTTACCTAAAAAGAAAAAAAAAGTTACCTAAGTCAGAGAACACAAGACTGGAGCTGGAGATCAAAGGAGGAGGAGGAAGCAGCCAAGTGGTGAGAGGCTATTTCCACCTCAAGGAAATAGGCAGTGACAAGTGTAGAAGGAAGACAGAGCTTGAGTCACTGGGCAACCTCCAAGGGAGGAGGGCATGGCAAAGAAACTCATTAAAAATGGGCAAAGTATTTAAATAGACATTTCTACAAGGAAGATATACTAATGGCAAATAAGCATATGAAAAGCTGCTCAAGTCCATTAGCCATTAGGGAAAGGCACATCAAAAGCATGATGAGTTATCACTTCACACCCATTCAAAAGGCTATTATTTTTAAAATTGGAAAATAGCAAGTGCTGGTGAGGATGCATATAATTAGGAAAACTTGTACACTGTTGGTAGGAATATAAAATAATGCATTGGCTGTGGAAAACAGCTTGGCAGTAACTCAAAAAGTTAAACTTAAAATTGCCATATGACCTGGCAATCCCACTGCTGGATATGTATCCAAAAGAACTGAAAGCATGGATTCAGACAGGCATTTGCATGCCAATGTTCAGAGCACAATAGAGAAAAGGTAGAAGCCAAGTAACCATCAGCAGATGAATGGATAAACAAAATGTGGTAAATATATATGATGGAATATTATTCAGCTCTAAGAAAGAAGTCCTGATGCATGAGACAACATGGGTGAACCATGAGGACATTACATTCAGTAAAATCAACCTGACACAAAAGGACAAATATTGTATGATCTCACTGATCTGAAGTAATTATAATAAGCAAAATCATAGAGTTAGAATCTAGAATGTAAGTTACCAAGAGATAGAATGGGGTAGAGAATGGAGAGCTGATGCTTAAATTGTGCAGAATTTCTATTTAGGTTGATTATAAGTGTTTGAGATGGATAGTGGCGATGGCAGGACCCTTCTGTGAATTATGTTTGTGAATGTGGTTGAGAGAAGAAGTTTAAGGTTATGTACGTTACTAGAAGGAAAACTGGAAGCCAAATGATGGGATTGTTTAACTAAGTGAACACTGTTGTGGATGATGGACTGAGGTTAATAGTACATGTATAAAATTGTTCTTTCATGAATTATATCAAACGTCTGACACTATTATATGTTGTTAATAATAGGAAGGTAGATGGAAAAAAAACACACCTACCTAATGAAAACTATGGATTATAGTTATCAGTAATATCTTATATTCTTTCATCAATCCTCACAAAGGTAATACACTAATGCAAAGAATCAAAAATAGAGGGAAACATGAGAACACTATTTTTATATGAATTTTCTGTGAACATACAACTTCCCTAATTTAAAAAAATTGCAATAATTAAGAAAGCATTATACCAAGTGAAAGAAACTACACACAAAGTACTACATAGTCTATGATTTCATTAATATAAAATGTAAAGATAAATAAATGTATAGAGATGGAATGAGATTAGTGGTTATGTAGGGCTGGAGATTGATAGAGGGATGGAGAGGTGATTTCTAAGGGACATAGGGCTTTTCTCATAGGAGTGATTAAAATGTTCTAAACTTGATTGTGGGGATGAATGCACAAATCCATGATTATACTAAAGTATACTTCAGATAGATTGTATGGTATGCAACTGTATCTCAAAACTGCTTTTAAAACTTGGGGCACACATTGTGGAGGTTCTTGTAGTCCAGGATAATACCCTTGCATTTTACTGTAAGCTGGGAAGGCGTGGGGGTTTCAGTAAAGAGAAACAAGAGACAAGGCCTGCCTTAGGTTTCAACAGGGTCATTCTGGTTGCTAGGTAAGAATGGACCACAGTGGCAAGCAGGTGAAAGGCAGACCAGTTAGGGAGCTACCACAGTAGTCCAGGCAAGTGATATGGTGGATGAGACAGAGCAGCAGCAGTTAGGGAAATGGGTGGTCAGGTTTTGCACATATTTGCAGTTGGTGATGGATTGATGTGGGGTGAGAAAGTGACACAACCTCAACTCCAAAAGATAGAGGGATGAACAAACAGGAGGAACACAACAATGGACTAAAGTAGACTATTATTATTCTAATAATGTAAGAACTTGTAACACTAATAGAAAGACAGTGGACACAAGAGGTTCTGAGGGGAGGGAAAGGGAAGAATAGGTATAACATGCAGTATTTTTTAAACACTGGAATAATTTTGCATGATACTGCAGTAATAAATACAAGTCACTATACATTTTCTCAAAACTTATAAAAATGTGCTGTGCAAAGTGTGAAACATAATGTAAGCTATAGACCATGCTTAGCAGCAATGCTTCAATATGTTTTCATCACGTGAAACAAATGGACCACATTAATGAATGATGATGTTCTTGGGGAAAAGTGTTAGGGGGAAGGAGTAGGGTATACGGGTATCCCCTATATTTTTTATGGAACATCTATGTCATTTAAAGCTCCTATAAAAATAATCAAAAATTTTTAAAAATCGTGACACTGAAGCAGAAGAATCAAAGGAGTTGTCATGCTAGGCAAGGGAAAGACTGGGGTATCATCAAAACTGTTTGATATTTGAAAACATGGAAAGAGATTCCAAGGGAAGAGTACTTTGGATGAGATCCATAAAAAATAAAAATGATACATTGGTCTTCACCAAATTTTAAAACTACAGATCTGGAAAAAAAGAACTATAAAGGTAAACTACAGGCGAGGAATAATATTTGCAAACTTAACTATGACAAAGAAAGAACAGGTACCTAGAATATCTGGAGCTGATATCTGGAACAGGTACCTAGAATATTGGGAATGGATGTGGTTCAAGGAATTGAGTGCCTGCTTCCCACATGGGAGGTTCTGAGTTCAGTTGCAGGTACTTGCTAAAATAAACAAAAAGAAAAAACAAGCAAAGAAATGAAAAAAAAATTCAGGGGGCGCCAATGTGGCTTAGTGGTAGAGCACTGGCTTCCCACTTACAAGGTCCTGGGTTCAACCCCTGGCACTGACACCAAAAAAGATTAAAAAAAAAAAACACATTAAAAAAACATAGAATAAGTTAAAATAATTTCCAATATTGTCAAAATTCAACCATGAAAAAACAATCCTATTAGAAAATGGGCAATATATATGAGCAATCATTTCACCATAGTAGATAAATGGATGGGAAATAACTACAGGAAGAGATGCTGTATATAATTAGCCATTAGGGAAATGCAAACTACAACATTATGATATATAACTACACACAATTAAAACAACTAAAATGCTGTTGGTGACAACACCAAATGATGAGAATGCAGAGAAACAATCTCTCATACATTGCATAAGGGAATGTAAAATGGTATAGTCACTCTGAAACTAGTTAACAGTTTCTTATAAAACTATATACTTATCATACAGCCCAGCAAGTGCACATTGACCACATAGAAATGAAAATTTATGCCAAACTAAAGCATTAGTTTGTTGTTTGAAAAGATTTAATCAAACTGATAAGCCTCTAGCTAGGCTAACCAAACATAAAATAGAGAAGATAAAAATGACTAATACCAGGAATGGAAGCGGGGTCATTGCTACTGGTTCAACAGACATTAAATGGATAATCAGACAAGACTATGAACACCCCTATGTCCAATAATTGGATAACTTAGATGTAATCACTCAAAAGTTCTTGAGAGGTGCAAACTATCAAAACTCACAGAAGAACAAATATATAATCAGAATAGCCCA
Organism: Dasypus novemcinctus; assembly: GCF_030445035.2. Classification (NCBI taxonomy): domain Eukaryota; kingdom Metazoa; phylum Chordata; class Mammalia; order Cingulata; family Dasypodidae; genus Dasypus; species Dasypus novemcinctus. The sequence continues at coordinate 2,405,863 of NC_080683.1, forward strand.
ATAGCCATTAAAAATTTGAATCAATAATTAATAACATTCCAAAAAAGAAAGGACCTGGTTCAGATAGTTCACTGGCAAATTCTACCAAACATTTAAGGAAAAATAAAACCAATTCCCCACAACCTCTTTCAGAAAGCCTCTTGGCCCAGGGGATAGTGCATCTGTCTACCACATGAGAGTCCTGTGGTTCAAACCCCGGGCCTCCTGACCCGTGTGGAGCTGGCCCATGCACAGTGCTGATGTGTGCAAGGAGTACCCTGCCATGCAGGGGTGTCCCCCACATAGGGGAGCCCCATGTGCAAGCAGTGCACCCCATAAGGAGAGCTGCCCAGCATGAAAGAAAGTGCAGCCTACCCAGGAATGGCGCCACATACACTGAGAGCTGATACAACAAGATGATGCAACAAAAAGAAAGACAGATTCCTGTGCCGCTGACAAAGACAGAAGCAAATAAATAAAAGAACATGCAGCAAATGGACAAAGTGAACAGACAACTTGGGCGGGGGGGGGCGGGGGGAAGGAGAGAGAAATAAATAAATCTTTAAAAAAAATCAAATGTTGAAAAAGCTACACAATGAAAGGTAAGCCTCCCTCTCATCCAGCCCCTGTTCCTTCAGTTCTTCCCCTGCCCAAACACCCACTTACCAATTTCACACATCTCCTTGCTGGATAGGCTGTCCAGGCAGAAGTATATATGCCTGTATCTGATTGTACAGCCTATTTTTTTAATTTTTTTTTCACTTAAATTAAATTATTCAGTCATTAAGTCAAGCTTTCTTAAAGAAATGTCCAAAATAGACCTACCAGCATGACCATGTAACATAAAGTCACATCAGGAAACTCTTAGTGAGAGGGGGTGACATGAAAAGGCAGAACAGACATAAACAAGGACTGCCCTAGACAAGTGGGAGCAAACAGTCATCCTGGAGCACATCCACCAGTTTAACAGCTCTATGGTAATCCAGTTCATGGACTTACTTTAGTTGACAAATCAGTGATCTGGAGTCCCCCAGGTCCATGCAGACAAATGCACCACCTCCAACTCCAGCAGCAGGAGGTCCCGTATTAAAGGATGAGAAACTCAGCACAGGGGTCTGCAGCTTCCCCAGTGCACAGGACTAACACCTCCCATGAACACCCCAGGGTGCAGAGCTCGAGGCAGCCTAGCACCTGAGGAGCCACAGTCACCACCAAAGGCCTGGCAGAAGGAGCCTGGACACCACCTTCCAAGGCCTGCAGCCTGGAGCTGAGCATCATGGGAGGGAGGGGCAGGACAGCTTCCAGCACTGCCCATGTGCAGGCCCTGCCCAGACCTCAGTACCCAGCCAGGCCTCAGACTGGGATAGTCACAGCAACTTCCTGGTTCAGGCACCCAGTGTTCAGCTATTGAATCATCTGAACCATTCCTCAACTTCTGAGGTTTTCTTCAAATCTTTAACATTCTCCATTTAATTTTTAGGCCAAAATTTGGTGTTGGATCCTCTTGGCAGAGTGAGTGAGTTCTGGCTTGTGTGGTCACCTTCAAAGCTATTAATTATTCCCCCCCTTACTAATACTAATGGGAGGGCCCAAGCAAATATTGGTTATCCCACTAATGATGGGGGCCAGAGTTGCATACTGTTTGGAATATGCAGTGCCTCCCCTCAGCCCAGGAAAGAGTCCCAACTGGACCCTCAAGGTCAAGGTCAAAGACTCAGTAAGGTCTCATGGCCACATAGTCTGTTGGCCATGTTGTGGCTCATCTTCACCTCATTTCCTTGTACTAAACTGCCTCAACTCCCCCTGAGAGAGTTCATGCCATTATTCTTAAGGGGGTGCTGAGGGACAATGTCATTCTTCTGTAGTTACTTCCTGCTGGTTAGGGGAGTAGTCCCTGCCTGACAAGGCATGAATCTGTCTATTCTATTGTGTTTGAGGGAAGATGGATCCGGCACCCTGGTTGGAAATGGATGAAATCCCAACGTGACTAATAAGGCAATGAGTCTGTAAAAAATAAACTTAAATAGAATTTTGAAGATCCATAGTCCCACTAAAAGGATAAAGAAGATGGTGGTAAACAGATCCAAAAAGGGGGCCAGTCATGACATACTGGACCACAAGAGTGAGAAAGACCAGGTGCCTTCAGAGGCTGCTTCCTCTCAAAGTAGATGGGAACAGCATTCTTCTTTGACTTCTTTTTTTTTTCCCCAAATTCTACTCAATTTATTCATTTTTTTAAAAGACATTACATTGAAAAAATATGAGGTCCCCATTTGCCCCCACCGCCCACACCCCACCACTCTCCCCCCAATAACACTCTCCCCCATCATCATGTCACATCCATTGCGTCTGGTGAGTACATCTCCGGGCAGACTTCTTTTATGCTGTTGGTTATCTCTAGGGAGAGACTGTGGTAGACCTGCTGGGTCTGGGTATAAACTGTCAATCCCAGCGCCCATAGCAGCAATTATGCTAGGACAGCTAGAAAAGGGATGAAGAGAGGCACTGCCCTAAATATAAACAAAGGCAGTACAGGCAACAACAAGCCAAGCATATGGCAAACAAAATAAAGATGGTACTTAAGAGAGCCATTCCTTTATCTTAAAGCTATGTTCCTTAATTACTTATAAAATGAATTAAGTTTACCAAGATTTTTAATATGTTCAAAACCTTTCTGCATATGCTCTAGAAGAGACATTATCATATTCATCAGATATATAGGTACAGTACTTGATACTAATCAAGGCACTAATCAATCCACAAGTTTCTCTTTGAGCTGCAGTTATTAGATCTAAGCTCTAGGTTTGCAATACCACATAAGTTTTCTCTCCATGGGAGGAGGCCATAATGCTAATAGTGTTGCAGTTCTACTCACTGTACTCTGGTAATTGTTGCTCCACATGGTATGTCCTCCACACAGCCAGCATGCTGCAGCACAGCTGATCCTAGAGAGACTAGGAAAGTAAGGCTCCAGTGTTTCACCCACCTGGTGCATAGTGCCCTTTGGCACTAAGAAAGAGAGCCTGTCTGAAGGCAATGTCCACTGTACGCCTGGCCGTATCAAGCCCTCATTGGCTGCTGCAGGAGTCTGAAACTGCAATGTACTCTTCATCCACTTCAGGAGCATAACCAGAGATGTGGTACTATCTTTATTTTGTAGAGGTCAGTGACCAACTTAGCCAATAATTCAAATGAAGAGGCAACATGCAGGGTATTTCGGTCAGGTTTGGATGCACAGAGATTTTAAAAGAGATGGATGACAGTACTGTTGGTCTTTGTATACTTTCTAAATGCTTCCACAGCAACATATATTAAATGATATTACTTTTGCCACTATTATGTAAACTAATGGGTATTTTACTTTAGCAGTACAGGAGAAACTACTTTCTCTGGTATTTTATGAAAACTAAGGGTTCCCAATGCAATCAAGATTATCTTGCCTTACCACCTCTAAATATGAAGATTGAGGTGGCCTCTGACAGGCTTCCCTGCTATGAAGTTACTTTTCATTATTAATATCAACTATCTTAATGATTAACCATAACCACATGGAATGGATACTTTACATTGAAATAAGCTTATTAAATTACAATTAAGGAGGCATATGTGGCTCAAGTGATTGGACTCCTGTCTACCATATAGGAGACCCCAGCTTCGATTCCCAGGGCCTCCTGGTGAAGGCAACCTGGGCTGAGAACTGTGGAGAGCTGACAGCCCATTGCCACAGAGAGCTGATGGTCCACACAGCAGAGAGCTGACAGCCAGCCCAGGCTACAGACAGCTGGTGCAGCAAGATGACACAACAAAGTGATACTCACAAGGAGACAGTGAGAGATGCAGCAGACTGGGGAGAAGAGGTGGCTCGTATGACTGAATGCCGCTCTCCCACACAAGAGGTCCTGGGATGGTTCCAGTGCCTCTTAAAGAAAAAAGCAGACACAGGAAGCACACACAAGGGCAAAAACAACAAGGTAGGGGGAATAAATAAATCTTTTTAAAAAAAATCACAATTAGCAACCAGTGAAGTTTATTTTATTCACTGAAGCAAGGGCAGATCTACATTTCCTCCTTTTAACTTAATTCCATTAAACATGAATTTAGAACTTTCATCATCTTAATTTAGTTAATTGGTATTCTATAATGTAGGGAGATTACACATAAGCTAAATAAAATTGAAACCATTATAGTTTATTCCAGGAATGTTCTTTTTCCTTAAATTACATGAGGTTTAAAACTTCCTTTCTTTAATAAAATTCTAAAACTGTGAATAATCTTAAAAGCATACTGAATGCTAGGTTCTGGAATACACTACAATTGTTTAATTTGTTTTAATTATAATTTAGAAAGGATCTCTCCATAGAGTTCATGGACTTTTCCTTTACTTACTTAAATATGTTAATAGGATTATTAACCACCCTTATTTTAAGGCTGTTAAAAAGGTTTAAATTGGGGGAACTACAGGACAAACTGATTCTTAATTCCCCAGCCTAGATGACTGTTTTAATCTGCCATGCCTAGCCTCTCCCTCAGAGCTCTGGCAAAGAGAAGGCCCAGAGGGCTGGGAAGGTTAAAGGGCTCAGGAAAATCTTTCCCTTTTCCAATTTCCATATACCTGACTCCCTCCCCTTTCCACACTTTCCCACATTAAAAACATCCGTCACTAGGGTGGTACATTTGTTACAATTGATGATCACATATTGGAGCACTGCCATTAAGTGTGGATTATAGTTTATACTATAGTTTAAATTCTCTCCCACACAATTTTTTTAAGTTTGACAAGACATATAATGGCCTGTACCTGACAATGCAACATCATTGAGAACAATTCCAATGTCCTGAAAATGCCCCCATATTATGCATATTTTTCCCTCTCCCTCCCCTTAGATCCTCTGGTGGCCACTGCCACTACATCAATGATGAAATTTTTCCATTACTAGAATCACAATAAGTCTATAGTAGAATAGTAGTAAGTCTACTGTAGTCCATCATTCATTCACCAAACGTGAGGATTCTGGGATGGTGATGCCCACTCTGTCTCTAACTGAGAGGAGGCTTAGATCCAAGGGGCAGATGGATGACATTATCTTCTTGTACTTGTAGACTCTCTCTGTTCCTTGTAATACTTGCTGTCCATTATCATCTCCTTGTCAGTTGTCCTTGGTGAGTCCAACGAACTGGAGAGTAGGTGTTACAAATCTGTTGAGTTTCAGATCCCAAATGGCACATGGAAAGCCCAAAAGTAAAAGCCTCTTGGACATAAACCTATCGATTCTATTAGGTTCAAATGGAACTGGAAGAAGAGCCATGTGTTTGGAAACCACAACTGAGTCCAACTGTCACACTGGAGAGCATAAATTCCAAAGTAGGACCCACTAGCACGGTGCCAAACTCCTCACATGTCTACCCTGCCTATAGTATCTGGATGTCTCCAGAGCCCTCAGGAGCCCAGTTATTTGAGGCAATATTTACTGTGGCAGTCAATGAGATCCTGCTGAGATATGCATAAGCATAATCTCTAGAATGTCCTGCATGCTCCCCACATCCAACACCCTAAACCAATAACTCTCCCTTCCCTATTTGCCAAAATACATTCCCAATGTTGTCATTTCAACCACACACTCACAAATCCCCAGTGCTCACCTGCATCCTTCCCCAACCTTCCCCCCAGTTCCATGTACAATCTAACCCACCCTCCCCTCCCCAACCCCTCACAAACCAGCACCACCCATCCCAACATCACTGTACCGCTGTCACACCCATTCACTACCCAACTAATCCCCAGAGTTCATCTGCTTCCTCCCCCAACCCTCGCCCCAGTTCCATGGACAGTGCAACCCACCCCCACCCTACCCCCTCACAGACCAGCACCACCCATCCCAATAGCCTCACTGCACCACCGTCATGCCCAGCCACTGCACAGCTACACCCTTCCACCTTATCATCAATTTTGCCCATAAGGGCACTGGCTCACATCCCTCTACACCATTTCTGACAGACACTTAGATTTAAGAAAGAATTAAAATAAAGTGACTGTTTATTGGCAAAGCAGCTATGTTTCATGGGTAGGGCACTGACCTTGGAGTTTCCACTCCCAGATATGAATCCAGCTCTAAGTCTTATTATGTGTTGAGAACTCAGGCAAGACACTGGACCTTTAATTAACCTTCCCGAGCATCTACACTACACACTTTACATACATTAAGCCATTCATAGACATGTCATGGTTGATTTACTATCCTACTCCTCAGGTGGAAAAACTGAAGCACAGAACTTATGTGCAACAACGACAAAAAATAGAAGTGAACTTCATCAAATGTCAAAAGTTTTGTGAATCAAAGGACATTATCAAGAAAGTGAAAAGACCCTACAGAAATAGTTGCAAATCTTACATCAAGTAAGGGTTTCAATAGCCAGTATGCATAAAGAGCACCTACAACTCAACAACAAAAAGAAAAACAACCCAATTAAAAATGGGCAAAGGACTTGAATTTATTCTCCAGAGGATATATCAATTACCAATAAGTGCATGAAAAGATATCCTAAGTCATCATTCATTAGGGAAATTCCTATCAAATATATGGTATATGCAGGGTCAGCATTTGTGGATCCATGGAGTTTGAAATGATCCGGAAGATGTCAAGAAGACACTGGCAATTTTGGAAATTTAGGTGAAATACAGAACAAACAGGAGGAACCATGGGACCCTATCATTGAATTAGTACCATTTGTAGAATGATTATTACAAGTTACTTTAGGTTGCCTTTAATTACAATTCTTTTCTCCTACTGTCTTTGCTATTCTTCTTACAGTAAGAAAGATGGTCCAGCAGTAGCTCATACTATATTTGTTAATCCACAAACTCCAAACACTCTACCCTCCTGTCCAATGCCAGAGTATTCCCTTAGTAATTCATGGTTAAACACCAGTATGCTCAGAGATCTCTATGCCCTCCTAGCTCCCAAGGAATAAATGATGTGGAGCTTCCCCATAATAAAGATTATGAGGTGGCCCCATCTAATGCAGAGGGTGGGGTTGCTATTCTTTGTCTAAGATATGTTACCTTTTTGTTTCTTTCTCTTTCCACTGACTTCAGACAAGGATATCTAATTATGTACATTATATTTGATGTATACAATTTCCTAGGAGAGGAGAGTGTCAAGTGGGGTCATCTTCAAACTGACCACTTTTTCAAAAGGGCATCCACAAAGGGCAGCAGCAGATTCTAAACTACATGCTAGGGGTCTTTACCTCAGCAACATTTTTTCCTCCACTGAGCAAAATGGACTTGAGAGATTTATGTTCAAGCAAAGCATGTGCCCTGCCACAGATGTCCTCCACTTGTTTATGGGGCCTTTGACTTAACCACCATTTCCCATCGGTTCTTCTAAGCACCAAGGGAACAAAGTACCTGAGCAAACACTACACAGCATGATCCAATATGGAGTTTTCATTTCTGTAATTGGGAATGACTCTAAGAGGAAGTAAAAACAGCACATTTTTTGGAATCACTCACTCTTGAGGAAATATCTGCATAAGAAAACCAGACCATTCTTGCTGGTTTTGTCTGGAGAGTCATTCTGGTTCCATCTCCTGGAAGAAATGAGGATTGGGGTATGGTTAAAGGATTTTCCAGGTAAAGAACTAGGTCTTACAAGCATCAGTGTTTGCTTGGGTGGCATGGACTCTGTGTACAGGGCTGGGGACTGTCTATGTGCAAGTCTGAGTGGTGTGCTTGTGAATGTGGGGGCAGGGGAGGGGGCGTGAGTGTGTGTCCTGGAGAGGGACAGTGGGGTGCATATCCTTGAACACACTTATAGCCTCCACTCTACACCCAGATCCAAAATTCAAGGATTAGGAATAAAACCTGAACTTGCTCTCAGTTGAGAGGGATTGCTGTCCAGCTGCCCCTCAATACTTCCCAAGGCCTGGCAGGCTTTCTGGAGGACTTGTGTGAAGGGGCTACTGCCTGGCTTGTTTCACACCCTGGCTCTCACACTCCTGCTGACCTGGTATCCTGGAATGAACCAGGCCCACCACAGTCTCTCTGGACCACAGGGCCCAGGGCTCCCTGCTCCTCTCAGAACCCACAGCTCCAGTGAGACAGGTCAGCCCTGTCCCCCAGATTCTACCAATGCCCCTCCCTGTGAACTTTCCTCAGACCACACAGTAGTTTTCCTGCACTGAGTCACGCAGACATGCATAAATGTTTTCTTCCCTCTTCCCCCAGCTGTCAACACTGTTCCAAAACAAGTCTGGTACCAGAAATTATCCTGTACTGGGTTCAAGAGAAGTGATTTGGGAAGTAAAAAGACCTGAAGAGGAAGAAGAGGAAATGTGCAGCAGGTCAGAAGAAGAGGGGAAGGGAAACAAGTATATACGGAATCCACTGCTTTTCCAGCTTTCTTTTTGGCATTTCAGGAAATTCAGCAAAACAGGGGAACACTAGGTAGCTGCTATGAATATTTTATGTAAACATGCAAGTGGAGATAAGAACTAGCTGGTAAAAAATAGGCACAGAAGATAAAGGATATCATGACAACTTCTACCCAGGGAACAGAAACCCTTTCCATAAAAGCCCTAGGTTGCTCGGTCATCCATCCAATGGCTCCTTAACTTGAGAAAGAGGGCTGTAGATGAATGGAGGGTCACCATGTACAGCTTTCTCCTCCATTCATCTTTTTGCCTTCCCAGAGTCCGGAACTTGTGTTTGTGTTACAGATTCTAGTATCAACAGCTACAAAGACCATGCCTGAACTGAAGGTCTTTGCTGGAGCCTCAGAGGAGTTGGTGTTTGCAGACTGAAAAAAGGCATAATACCAATGAAATGGAGATGCCTCAGTACTCAACCCCTCATACCCATTTTCTAATCAGCTGGTCTAGTGAAAGTTTGGTTTTTAGTTTGATAGATTTAGAGTAAGTTTTAGAAACAGTCTTTACTTTTAATGTTAGGTATTATTATATTAAACAATATTTATCTCCTGCAAGTTGTTTTTCTTAATATTTATCAAAATAAGCACACATACAGATAAGATAAGCACCCCAAAGAGAGAACTTTTTGAAGTCTGTCTCCCTAGTGGCTTCCACCAAGGACACTCCCTCTCTCATAGAACCCTCATTTAGTCATAGCTGAGCAAGTGTAAATTTAATACTTAGCTCTGTCCTCAGGCCAATGTCTTTTTAAACACTACCTTTCCTGAACTCTGTTCAATCAGCTGGAAGGGAACATGGGAACAATATTACCATGGTCTAATTGTATAACTTGGACTTCCATGCCTTTTATATTTGCAAATCAATTTTGTTGGGTATAAAATTAATGACCCCATTTTCTTATGACACAATGCATTGTTTTCAAAAACCTTGGTGAGAATCTAATTTTCTATTATGCCACTTGCTTTTTTCTAAATGCAAAAAGGATTTTTCTTTTTTTTTAAAGCTATCAGTTTTACTAGAATATATATTGCCATTATATTCATTCTCATTCAGGGCTCAGTACGCACTTTTTAAAAAATTTCTCTCCCACCCACCCTACCCCTTGTCTGCTCTCAGTGTCCATTCACTGTGTGTTCTTCTGTGTCTGCTTGGATTCCTGTCAGCGGCACTGGGAATCTGTCTCTTTTCATTGCGTTCTCTTGCTGTGTCAGCCCCCCTGTGTGCAGCGCCACTCCTGGGCAGGCTGCACTTTTTTCACGTAGGGTGGCTTTCCTTATGGGGTGCACTCCTTGCATGTGGGGCTCCCCTACTGCTGAGACCAGCTCAGCAATAGGTCTGCATGAAGGGAAGGTGACGCAGAACTGAAGAAATAAAAGGACAGGAAGAAAGACACAAGAGAGGAAACAAAGATGAACCAGGGGACTTCACAGCTTTTGAAACCGTGAGCCTCAACCCTAGTTTCCACATTGTATTTATTTGAAAGCTAATGAGCAGCTGTTTGCTACAGGAAGCAACTTGCAACATCTTCTACAATAACAGGAAGCAACTTGCAACATCTTTTACAATAACAGGAAGCAACAAATAGGTAAGCCAGTTTCCCACAACACCCTACACAGGGGACACCCGTGTGGCATGGTACTCCTTGCTCACATAAGCACTGCGCATGGGCCAGCTCACCACATAGGTCAGGAGGCCCTGGGTTTGAACCCTGGGCCTCCCATGTGGTAGGCGGACACTATCAGGTGATCCAAATCTGCTTCTCAAGTATGTACTTTTAATAAGCAGCTTTAAAGCATTCCTTCTATTTCCAGGAAAAAAAAATGATTATTTTTTTATTTGTTTCAGGTCTCTGCTTTGATTTTGCCTGTTCATGCATTCCAGAATTCACATATTGGCTCTCCTGTACCTATCAGTAACTTCTGACACTTTTTCTCAAATCTTTTACAATTTTTGTTAATTTCTCTTGAATATATTTTTCTCTTTTCAACTTCTATTTCTTATAAGACATTATCATTCACTGTGATTTTTCTAGTTTACAATTTTGAAGTGATTTTTCCTTTTTTTTTTTCATATTCTTTCCTCATTTCTGTCCCTTCATTTTTTGAGTATTTGTCTGATGTCTTTTCATATCTTGCTTCATTTTTTTAATATCTTATATACCTTGTTTTTTAAAAAAAGTACATCATAAAGGACACTGAAATGAAGATTTTTCATTTTGTTGTATGCTGTTATTCTGTATTTCTTTTTTGCCCTATATTACCTTTGTAATTCATTTCTGAATTAAATTTTCTTTGTAAGTATTTTATCTAACAATTAACTTTTAGTTTCTTATTATTACTGTTGAAACTGAAGGTAAGTTCAAGTCAATTCAAAGAGGATTATTATCAATTTGTGATGTTTATAAACTCCAACATAACCCAACAAATATGTAAAAAATACACAGAAAAAGTAATAAGAATGGGATCAAACTTTTACTACAAAAGATTAATTACACACAAAAGAAGGCAGCAATGGAGGAAATGAGAGTAAAAAGGTGTAAGATGTATAAGAAGTGAATTTAAAATGCCTAAATAAATCCTGCTTTTCAAAGTAATTGCTATAAAATAAATAGATTATAAAGTGTACATCCAAGAGACTTAAGTCTTTGGGCTGTCCATGTCCCAGCTGGGCTTTGAATCTCACAGAGTTGTAACACCTACTCTACAGTTCATTGGACTCACCCAATACAACTAACTAGGAAATGATGATGGACAACAACCATCCCAAGGAACATAAAGAGTCTATAACTACAAGCAAGAGAGTCCCAAAACCTGTTCTATGGGAGCAAAGCCCCCTCTCAATTAGAGGTGGAATGGGCATCACCATCCCAGAATCCTCAGGACCGGCGAATGAACGACAGACTAAAGTATCCTACTATAGACTTATTGTGATTCTAGCAATGTAAGAATTTATATCATTGATACGCAGGTAGTGGCCATTGGAGGTTCTGAGGTAAAGGAGAGGGAAAAATTGATGTAATATACGGGCATTCTTGGGACTTGGGAATTGCCCTGAATGACATTGCAATGACAGATATAGGCCATTATATATCTTGCCATAACCAATAAAATTGTGTGGGAGAGAGTGTAAATTACAATGTAAACTATAATCCATGATTAGAGGCAATGATCCAAAATGTGTTCATCAATTGTAACGAATGTACCACACTGATGAAAGATGTTAATGTAGGAAAATGTGAGAGGTGTAGGGAGTGGGGCATACAGGGATCCCCTGTTTTTTAAACATTTATGTAATCTAAGTAGCTTTTAAAAAATTAAAAATTAAAAAAATAGATTAAACTCACCAATCAAAATACACATATTGGCAGAACATATTGAAAAAAATACTTTGAGGGAAGCAGACTTGGCCCAGTGGTTAGGGCATCCGTCTACCACATGAGAGGTCCACGGTTCAAACCTCGGGCCTCCTTGACCCATGTGGAGCTGGCCCATGTGCAGTGGTGATGCGTGCAAGGAGTGCCCTGCCACACAGGGTGTCCCCTGCATAGGGGAGCCCCACGCACAAGGAGTGCGCCCTGTAAGGATAGCTGCCCAGTGTGAAGGAAAATGCAGCCTGTCCAGGTATGGTGCCGCACACATGGAGAGCTGACACAAGATGACCCAACAAAAAGAAACACAGATTCCTGGTGCCCTTGATAAGGGTAGAAGGGGTCACAGAAGAACACACAGTGAATGGACAGAGAGCAGACAACTGCGGGGGGGAAGGGGAGAGAAATAAATAAATAAAATAAAAATACTTTAAACACCTGTTATTTCTTTTTTTTCCTCCCCTTTCCCACCCCCACCCCCCCATCTGCTCTCTGTGTCCATTCACTGTGTGTTCTTCTGTTTCTGCTTGGATTCTTGTCAGCAGCACTGGGAATCTGTGTCTCTTTTTGCTGCATCATCTTGCTGTGTCAGCTCTCCATGTGTGTGGTGCCACCCTGGGCAGGCTGCACTTTTTTTGCACTGGGTGGCTCTCCTTATGGGGTGCACTCCTTGCGTGTGGGGCTCCTGGACTCCCCTTCAGGGGGACACCCCTGCATGGCATGGTACTCCTTGCGTGCATCAGCACTGCATGTGGGCCAGCTAGCTCTGGGTTTGAACCTTGGACCTCCCATGTGGTAGGCGGACACTCTATCCATTGAGCCAAGTCCACTTCCCATGTTATTTTAAAGACACCTTAGATCCAAAGAAACAAATAGTTTGAAAGTTTTGAAATGAATAAAAATATTACATACTAAAAGTAACTAGAAGAGAGTAGGGGTGGCTATACTACTATCAGAAAAAAATAGCCTTTTAGTCCAAAACTACAACAAAAGAAAATGGAAAACACCATATGTTAAGAAAAGGGTCAATCCATCATCAACATATCTGCAGAGAGCCACAAAATACATGAAACAACATTGGCAAAACTGAAAGAATAGACAGTTATACAATAAGAGTTGGGGACTTCAAAACCCCACTTTCAAGAATGAATGAATCATCAAGACAGAATATCAGAAAGGAAACTGAGAATGTGAACAATACTATAAACAAGCTGCACCTAACAAACATATATAGAACACCACTTAACAGTAGTAGAATACACATGCTTCTAAAGTGTCCATGGATCATTCTCCAGACTAGACCATATGTTAGGGCACAAGAAAATAAAAATTAAAAGATAGAAATCACACAAAATTTCTCTCCTACCACAATGAGTTTATATAAAAATCAATAACTTAAAGAAAACTGGAATTGTACAAATAAGTGGAAAATGCATGACCCATTCTTAAAAAGCCAGTAGGATAATTTTCTGAAATCTACCTACAAGGGAAATCAGAAAATTCTTAGAGAAAAATTTAAGGAAAAAAAATTAAAACCATGTGCAAACAACTATGGAAAGGAGCAAGGCACTGCTCATTGGGAAACTTATAGCTATAAATTCCTACATTAAGAAAGAATGATATCAAATCAATAACCTAACTTCTTATCTTGAGGAAAGAAGAGTAAACCAAACTTAACATTAGTAGGGGACAGAAAATAATAAAGATTATAGGGGAGATAAGTGAGATAAAGAATAGAAAAACAATTGAGAGGATCAATGAAACCAAAATTTGTTTCTTTGGAAAGATTAATAAATTGACAAATCTTTACCCAGACAAACAAAGAAGAATGAGAGAAGATGCAAATAACTATTTAAGGAATGAAAGTGGGAACATTACCATTGGCCTGGCAGAAATTAAAAGGTTTATAAGAGAATACTATGAACATTCATATGCCAACAAACTAGATAATCTAGAGGACATGAAGAAATTGCTAGAAACATAAAAATAACCTGCTCTGACTCAAGAAGAAATAAAAGATCCTAACAGACCTATGAAAGCAAAGAGATTGAATAATCAAAAACCTCCCAACAAGGAAAGGTCTAAGACCAGATGGCTTTACAGAGAATTGTACCAAACATTCAAATAACAATACTAATCCTTCCCAAACTCTTCCAAAAAACTGAAGAGGTGGGAATTCTTCCTACCTCATTCTATGAGGCTAGTATTATTGTGATACCCAAACCAGATAGAGACATCAAAAGAAAACAACAGAACAACTTCCCATATGAATATAGAAGCAAAAAATCTCAACAAAACACGGGTAAATCAAATCAAACTACATATATTATAAGGATTATACCTATGGCCAAGGGTGACTTATCCCCAGAACACAGTCATGGTTCAACATAAGAAAAACAGTCAGTATAGTAACACCACATTAACAGAATGAAGGAAAAAATCCATATGATCCCTTTAGTAGCACAGAGAAGGCTTCTGATGAAACCTGCCACGATATCATAATAAAATCACTCAGAAAAACAGGCATAAAAGGTAACATCCACAAAATGATAAATACAAAAAATTCACAGCTAGCATCATAGTCAATGTGAGAAACAATGAAAGCTTGAAATGAAAAGAATGAAACCTGAGGTCAAAAACAAGACAAGGATGCCCACTTTTACCACTTCTATTCAAAATTATACTGGGAGTTCTAGCCAGAATAATGAGGCAAAAAAGAGAAAGGCATAGAAATCAGAAATGAAAAAGTAAAACTAACACTATTCTCATATGATATGATCCTTCGTACTGAAAATCCCAAAGAGTCCACAAGAAAACTATTAGAGGAAATAAATTCAGAAAAGTTGCACAGTATAAGGTAAACACTAAAAATATCAGTTTTGTTTTTCCATACCAGGAAAGAACAACCTGAAATGGGCCTTAAAAACCAATTCCATTCATTGCAACACCTAGTCTGCAGTTCACTGGCCTCACCCAGGACACTAACAAAAAGGTGAGGATGGACAACCACCACACCAAGGAACCAGGAGAGTCTACAACTGCAAGCAGGAGAATCCCATCCATCAGCTATATGAGAATAAAGCCTCCTCTCAGTTAGAGATGGAATGGGCATCACCATCACAGAATCCTCAGGATTGGAGAGTAAAATATGGACTAGAGTGGACTTACTGGTATCCTACTATAGACTTATTAGTATTCTAGCAATGGAAGAAATTATATCATTGATGTGGAGACAGTGGCTATTGGAGGGGAGAAAGAAAAAGAGGTGTAACATGGGGGAATTTTGGGGACATGGAATTATCCTGAATGACACTGCAATAACAGATACAGGCCATTATATATATCCTGCCATAACCTACAGAATTGAGTGGGAGTGAGTATAAACTACAATGTAAACTATAATCCATGTTTAGCGGAAATGCTCCAAATGCGTTCATCAATTGCAATGAATGTACCACACTAATGAAAGAAGTTGTTAATGTGGGCAAGGGTGGGAGGTGTGTGGAATGCAGCATTTGGGAATCCCTTATATTTTTTTTGTAACATTTTCAGTAACCTAAATACCTTTGAAAAAAATTTAAAAATATATTTGAAAAAAATTCCAGTCACTATAGCATCTAAAAGAACAAAATACCTGAGAATAAATTTAAATAAAGAGATGTATGATCTATACACTGAAACTGAAAAACACTACTGAAAAGAAGACCTAAATAAATGGCAAGATATTGTGTGTCCATGTTTTCAGATTTAATACGGTTACAATATCAGTACTTCCTAAAGTGATCTACAGATTAAATGCAACACCTATCAAAATCTCTGCAACCTTTTTTTGTTGAAATGAAAAAAGTCGATCCTCAAATTCATAAGGAATAGCACAGCCCCAACTAGGCAAAACAACCTTTCAAAAGTCTTTAACTAAATAATAAGCACACACAACCGGGAAATCATCCCAAGTTATACAATATAACAAAGAACTAGAAAAATCCCATCTATTTTCTAGGGGAAAACACAAACAGCAAATACAGTCCCAAATCAACCACAGAAGGAATTATCAGACAAAGCAGTTATTAAGTCTCTGCTCAATGAGAAAGGTAAATCCTCTTGGAATGAAAGAAAAGATAATTCTCAACAAAGAAACATAAACAAAATTATGTAAAAGGAAACTTTAGACCTAGATATAAAATACCCAAAATTCAAGAACAACCAGCAAGGTGGCAGCAGAATAAGGGGCTCCTAGAGTCAGTTCCTGCTACAGGGCAGCTAGTAATCACACAAAGCTAGCTAAAGCACCTGTTTGGTAGCTCCAGGAAACAAGAAGAGCATCCTGCAACATCCTTGACAGAATGGAAGGAAGGAGACTGACCATCACAGAGATTCATAAGTAGAGCACCCCATGCCCTGGAGGCCAGAACCCATCCTCCAATGGAGGCGAAGCTGCTTCGGGGGCTATTCCGCAGCTGGAATTGGAAGCTCCACTTCCCAAAAATGGGGTAGGAAGATACAGCTGGGTACCAACTTCAGCTACTGATGAGTAAATTCAGCAGGCTAAAGTATAATCCTTAGATCGGCTAGAATTTGAACCTATCCAAGTCAGAAGAGGTTGGTATCCACCATTTTAACTCCACCCCAGACACAAGGGAAGCAGATGGGCTGAAAATCACAGTGCTGGTAGGGACCAGCTTCTTTCCATCCAGACCAGATTGCAGCTCTAGCCAAGCTCCAGCCCCACCTCCAGCAAGGAGAGGGTTGGGAGGACCTGTGCCAGTCTCTCTGGAAAAATATTGGCCACTCTGTGGATGCTGGTAATCCTACACTGGTGGTGCAAGCCATCTCAGGAGCTCTTCTGTGACTGGAATTGGAAGCTCTATTTCCCAAAAACAGGGAAGGAAGAGATGATTGGCCTTGGATTTCAGCTACTAATTAGTAAATTCAGCTGGCTAAAGTACAACCCTGAGAACAACTGAAGTTTAACCCGTCCAAGTCAGAAAGAGGCCAGTAGACACCATTTTGACTTGGACCCCAGCATGAGATAAAGCTAGGAAGACTGAAAATCATAGTGCTGATAAAGACCAGCTTCACCCAGAGCAGCCTGCAGCCCTAGCCTAGGCTTCTGCCCCACATCTAAGGTCATTTTGGACATGCACGACCTACACTGTTGCCCACACCTGCAGCTCCATCCCCGCCTAGGCAGGGGAGAAAGGACTTGAGCTTCATCAGTCTCTCTGGGTGACTACAGTCGAGGCCTGAAAAACTTGGATTATTACACACAGCTGTGGCTCTGTCCCTACACCTGGCAAAGGAGAAAATTGGGAGACACTTCATCAGTCCTTGAGGAAATGAGGGCAGCTTGAGCCTCCACAGCTTACAGCACCAACTACATCCTTGGCTCTGCTGCACAACCAGCAAGGAAGAAAAGGCAAGAAAGCCCTAAACTAAAGAGAAAACTGCACCACGCATAAATACTTCTAGTAAGCCAGATGCCAAGAGACCAACAAAAACCTGCCATCCATACCAAGAAACAGGAAGATATGGTCAGTTAAAGGAACAAGATAAGCCTCCAGATGAGGTAAATTAGTTGAGACAACTAATCGCAGATGTTCAAACAAATCTTCTTAGCAACTTCAATGAGACGGCTAAAGAGATTAAGGATATTAAGATATTGGATGAGCACAAAGAAGAATTTGGAAGCATACATAGAAAAATAGCAGATCTTATGGGAATGAAAGGCACAATAAATGAAAATAAAAATACACATAAATCATAAAGTAACAGATTTGAGGAGGCAGAAAGATTGGTGAACTTGAAGAAATGGCCTTTGAAAGCAAACATACAAAAGAACAGATGAAGAAAAGAATGGAAAAAATTGAACAAGGACTCAAGGAACTAAATGATAGCAAGAGACATGCAAACATATGTGTCATTGGTGTCCCAGGAGGAGAACAGAAGAGAAAAGGGGCAGAAGGATTATTTGAAGAAATAATGGTAGAAAATTAACCAGCCCTATTGAAGGATAGGGATACCCATGTCCAAGAAGCACAACTTACTACAATCTGATTAAATCCGAATTGACCAACTCTGAGACACATATTAATCAGGATGTCAAATGCCAAAAACAAAGAATTCTGAGAGCAGCAAAAGAAAAGCAATGCATAATATATAAGGGATACCCAATAAGATTAAATGTTGATTTCTCATCAGAAACTATGGAGGCAAGAAGGAAATATTATATATTTAAGATACTGCAAGAGAAAGACTGTCAGAGAAAAATCTTATACCTGGCAAGACTATCTTTAAAAATTGAGGGTGAGTTTAGAATATTCACAGGTGAGGGAAACGGACTTTGGCCCAGTGGTTAGGGCGTCCGTCTACCATATGGGAGGTCCACGGTTCAAACCCCGGGCCTTCTTGACCCGTGTGGAGCTGGCCCATGTGCAGTGCTGATGCACGCAAGGAGTGCCGTGCCACGCAAGGGTGTCCCCCGCGTGGGGGAGCCCCACGCGCAAGGAGTGCGCCCGTGAGGAAAGCCGCCCAGCGTGAAAAGAAAGAGCAGCCTGCCCAGGAATGGCGCCGCCCACACTTCCCGTGCCGCTGACGACAACAGAAGCGGACAACAGAAGCCGACAAAAGAAACAAGACGCAGCAAATCGACACCAAGAACAGATAACCGGAGGAGGGGGGGGGAAATTAAATAAAAATAAATAAATCTTTAAAAAAAAAAAAAAATATTCACAGGTGAAAAGAAACCGAGAGAGTTTATAACCAAGAGACCAACTTTGCAGGAAATATTAAAGAGTGTGTTACAGCCTGAAAAGAAAAAACAGGGAAGAGAGGCTTAGAAGAGAGTCTAAAAATGAAGATTATATCAGTAACTGAAAGTGTCAAAAGAGTGGTGAAAATAAAATGACAGATAAAACCCCAATATTTAGGAATAAACTTAATCAATGTTGTAAAGCACTTATATTAAAAAAATCACAACTCATTGTTAAAAGAAACTTAAAAAGGCCTAAATAGTTGGAAGAACATTCTATGCTCACAGATTGGAAGACTAAATGTCACTAAGATGTCAATTCTACTCAAATCAATATACAGATTCAGTGCATTCCTGATAAAAATTCCACCAGCATTTTTTAAATGAATGGAAATTTATTTGGAAGGGTAAGGGGTCCTGAACAGCCAGAAACATCTTATAAAAGAAAAGCGAAGTCAGAAGGCTCTCACTTCTGGACCTTAAACCATATTACCTAGCTACAGCAGTTAAAAACAGAATGATACTGGCATAAAGACAGATACATAGACCAATAGAACCAAATTGAAGGTTTCAGAAACAGACTCTCACATCTAACGTCAAGAAATTTTTGACTAGCCTGTCAAACCCACCCAGGTCAGGCAGAACAGTCCATTCAACAAATGGTGCTGGAAGAACTGGATATTTATAGCCAAATGAAGGAAAAAGTACCCCTATGTAACAATTTATATAAAAATTAACTCAAAATAGAACAAAAACCTAAATATAAAATCAAGAACCATAAAGCTTCTAAAAGAAAATAAAGGAAAATATCTTCAAGGCCTGGTGGTCAGTGGTGGATTCTTAAAGGAGATAAGAGCAGGGCTGAGGTGGCGGACTTTGCCCAGTGGTTAGGGCATCCGTCTACCACATGGGAGGTCCGTGGTTCAAACCCCGGGCCTCCCTGACCCGTGTGGAGCTGGCCTATGCACAGTGCTGATGCACACAAGGAGTGCCGTGCCATGCAGGGGCATCCCCCACGTAGGGGAGCCCCACGCGCAAGGAGTGCACCCCGTAAGGAGCGCTGCCCAGCATGAAAGAAAGTGCAGCCTGCCCAGGAATGGTGCCGCACACATGGAGAGCTGACACAATAAGATGATGCAACCAAAAGAAACAGATTCCCGTGCCGCTGACAACAACAGAAGCAGACAAAGAAGACACAGCAAATAGACACAGAGAACAGACAATCGGGGGGAGGGGGTGGGGAGAGAAATAAATAAATCAATCTTAAAAAAAAAAGAGCAGGGATGGACTACTGATACTGATGTTTAATGTATGTATAACTTTTAATTAACTTACTGGAAATGTATAGAGTTGATGGTAACACACTGTAGTAACAATTGGTGTATAAATGGGAATGTGGCTAAAAAGGGTAGTCTAGGAATGTAAATCTCAATTCACAGAAAGCTAGAGAATATTTGAGGGACTGAATAACACAGTAAACCCAGAGGTGGATGAGAATTGTGGTTGATGGTACAGATGCAAGAGTGCCCCTTGTGAACTAGAGTAGATATACATCACTATTGAAGGGTGGTGGGAATTTGGAGAAGCATGGGAAAAATACAACTGGAATGACCTATGGACTGTGGTTAACAGTAATAATGTAATATTCATGCAACTATGCCTAAGATGTACTGTTTTGATAATGGGATGGAAAAAGTGTGCCAAATGTAAACTATGGACCTGGTAATAATCCGATATTATCTCATAATCTGTAACAAATGTGCCACTATAGTGTGCTGTATTGACAGGGGTGTCATATGGGAATTGTGCACATATGCATGATTGTTTTGTAAGTTTACAAATTCTGTCATAAAAATATATTTAAAAAGTAACAATAGGGTAGATTGGAGGAATAATACAACAAATGTAAGATAAGGACTATAGTTAGTAGTAAAATTTTGACAACATTCTTTCATAACTTGTAACAAATGTCTCAACAAAGCAAGGTGTTGGTGGTTGATGTATGGGACCCCTATATGATGTTATGCTTGTTTGCTTTGTAAGTTCACAACTTTTACTATACACATTATTTATCTATGTTCATGAATAAATCATATAAAAATAATAATAAAGTGGGTTGGGGGAAAAGTACACCAAATGTAAGATACTTTGGTTAGTAGTAATATTTTGAGGATGCTCTCTAATCATTAGTTATAAATGTTTCGCAACAATGTAAGGCATTGGTGGTAGGGTGAGGTATGAGACTACTGTAGGACATCACGTATGTTTGTTTTATAAGTTTAGAACTATTACTATACACTTTCTGTTTATATATTTTATGTATGAGTGATATACTTTAATAAATGAAGAAAAATGAAAAAAAAAAATCCATGACCACTCAACCTGCCTATCTGCAGGTTTGGTTTCCTGCTGTCTTCCAACCCTGGGGTCACCCTGATGAATATCACATCCCTCCCTCACCTACCGCTCTGCCAGCCTCCCACTGGCTCCACTACCACATTCTTCCCATCTGACCAGGCCCTTCACACACCCCAAGTGGCAGCACTGCCTCAGCCACAGACACTCCCAGCCAGCCCACACTTGGGTTCGGCAACCCCACCCCAAAGTGTAAAGACCCCTTTAATCCTAGAGCCTCCCCCCAGTCCCTATTTGGAGTCCCTGGTGGGCAGCCTCATGGAGCCATCAGCTCTGACCATTCTTTCCCGTCTGCAAACCTGGCAGCTCCCACCTCAACCTCTCCTCAAGGCCAGCCACCCCTGGGCAGCACCAGTTAGCTTCAGAGGGTTGATACCCACAAGTTCCACCTTTGGCACCCGTGCCAGGCTCCAGCTGGCCTGTGGGCCCATCCCACCCCCAGTCCTGTCCCATATTCTCCTCTAGCACAGCCAATGCATCTGATTTTGCATACACCACCAATGTGCCCTGTGCTGTGACCAATTTCAAGGCCAATATGAGGCAGTGATGCTCAACATTTGGCAGCACCACCCCAGCTGGCTCCAGGTCGGAGGTTCCAGCAGCACATAAGAGCTTTGGGAGCCAAGGGGAGGTCACAGATCTGAGCTCCAACACTGAAGCACTCAGAATAAGAGCAGAAGGGAGGGGGGCCCCACACTACAAACTGCTATGGGGTAAGCTTAGGCCTGAAGCCCTGGGGTCCTGAAGCCAGAGCACCCCTATTGCCATTGTGGGAGCCAGCACCCCTAAAAGGAACCTTGTGTTTGGAGGCACATACTGCCCGACATGCTGCCCGACACCCAGAAGCCTGCCCTGGCAGGGCCCCTTACTTCCACTGGAGGGCCCAGCACCTCTCAGAGCCATCCTGGATTCACATGAACATATATTCCTAGCTTTATTCCCATCGACCGACCAGGCACAGCCTTGCCTTCAGGGTTCCTTCATCATAAGCCTGGGCTTTGCATGGGCCCTCAGCCCGTTCCCGTCTCTCCAGGTGGGGCTCCACCATCTCAGGGTCTAAGAGGCTAATGCTGGCCTCAGGGAGCAGAATCTCAAGAAGCAGCCTTGTCCACTTTCCTGCTGGCTGGATCTGGGGTTGTGCAGTTAAAATGTGTTATACAAATCAATTCCTGTTCTCTGCACGGCTAGAGCCAGCTGGAGCCCCAAACATAAAGGTTTCCATTTCCTCTGCATTCCCTGCAGTGTTGTTCCTGAAGTTGGGGGTTGGGGCTGTCATTTGGTAGGATCCCAGCAGTCAGATCACTCGGACAGGAGAGGAGCCTCAGCCCATCCAGACGTGGAGCCGGCTGAGCCCACGGCTGCCCATGGATGTCCTCTGCCCTTCCTATTTTCCTTGTCAGTCTTACAGATGTTTTAGAAATAAAACCTGGTTCTTTTTCTTTTACATAATATATGTCTGCTCTGAAAGTCAAGTATAGAGAAGCCACTGACTTGGAGAACTGGAGACAGAAGAAGCCAGGCTTAACTCTTTAAAGTTTTTGATGTCCCAGCTAATAGGGTGGGGAAAGTAGCAAAATAGATGAAACCTGAATATGAAGCCTGACACATAAATATTAAAAATGTCTTTAGACTTTAAGGATGGCAGCTCAAGATACAGTGGATCCAGGGAAAGGATAGATGGGGCGCCCAGGGTAAAAGTGGCCTGGGGAAGGGATTGGTAGACAGGGAGCCTGGGAGAAGAGGGCCCTGGGGAGGGAGAGAGACAGGTGGAGGCCCAAGACAGTGGGCCCAGGGAAGGGCACTCTGTCTGTGAAAAGGGCTGCATGCATCACCACGAGTACACACAATAAAACACAAATAATATACTTAGTGTTTTGAAGCTGGTGATTTTTTTGCTTTTAATTAAGGTTTAGACAAATCAGCTCACCTGGAAAGTATGGCCATGGCATTAAGGCGCTAGAACCAGAGTGAACAAGGGATGAAAACTCACCCCTGCTCTCTAAAAAGTGAAATGTGTATGTCTAAGATATGACATATCATTGGACAATTTGTCTTTAAAAAAGCATAGGACCCACTGGGCCCATCACTCTACTTTTTGAGGATTAGAGATGGAAGGAGTTTATTTGGGGAGGCAGGCAAGAAAATTAGATTTTAATTATAAAACAAAGTCTAAAAATTAGGTATGTTTTATTATCACCACTTTACAGATGAGAGATTGTGGGAAACAAAGGCATGCTGTTTCCATGGTAGCAAGTTACTTTCTGACCACTGGGTCATGCTGTCCCTGGAGATGTACGTGCAGGTGGCTAATCTCTCTGGGAAACATAACATTCCAGCAGAACCCAGACTTGATATCTCAAGTAACCTGGGCAACAAGATTTATGAGTATACTTGGTTCAATAACATAATAGAACATCTTAGGCTTTAGTTACTCTCTTATCCACTGTGCACTGTGTTTTCATTAACGAAATTATGGGAATAGTTAGCTAGAATAGTTGCTGGTTCTCACGGTTGCTTGGGGTATATAAAGAAGCCCCTGATATTAATAAACTTGTCTGATGAGCTTGAGGCTTCAATGCTCTCAGAACGCCTGATCCCAATCTCTCTTTGTCTTTCATTCCCGATACCCTTCGGGTCCGTGACTCCGACAAGGGATAGGCACAAAGATCTCAAGTACTTTCCCTAAATTGACCCATGAAGTACGTCAGGATCTAAGTACAGAGAAGTCTGACTTTAGGCTAACCCACTGTGAACATGACTTCACAAGACTCACAATTCCACCCAAGCTGGGCTGACTCAAAGCCTGTGATGAGTGTCTCAAATACACCCAAGGGCTGCAAATGTGACAGTCTGAAAGCACCTCCCCAGCCAGGAGAGTCATCGTACAGACGGTGGAAAGTGCTGAGCACCAGGCGCTGTCCTCCACTCTTCACATTCTCTTACATGGTGAGTGAGTGATAACTGTACATGTGACCCTGCACTGGGCGCAGGGCAGGGAGAGATGAATGTAAACCTTACAGGAGTGGTTTACAATCCAGTGAGCAAGAGACAAAGAATCAGCAAATACATATTGAGCAGATCAGTGGTAGGATAACAGAGCAGGTAAGAAAGATGGCTGGGAGTGGATGTGGTTCAAGCAGTTGACCACCTGCTTCCCACACAGGATGTCTCAGGTTTGGTTCCCAGTGCCTCCTAAAAACAAGCAAGCAAACAAATGAATAAACCAACTCAAGGGAACCTATGTGGCTCAGTGGTTCAGTGGCAGTTTGCCACATACAAGGTCCCAGGTTCAATGCCCAGCCCTGGTACCGCAAAAAAAAAAAAAAAGAAAAAAAATGTTTCCTAAGTCTGAGAAGACAAGAATGCAGCTGGGATCAAATGAGGAGAAGGAAGCAGCCAAGTGGTGAGGGGCTACTTTCACATCAAGAAAATAGCCAGTGGCAAGTGGAGAAGGAAGACAGAGCTTGAGTCACTGGCTAACCTCCAAGGGAAGTAGGCATGGCAAAGAAACCCATTAAAAATGGGCAAAGTGTTAAACAGACATTTCTACAAAGAAGATATACTAATAGCGAATAAGCATATAAAAAGATTCTCAAGTCCATTAGCCATCAGGGAAAGGCACATCAAAAGCATGATGGGTTATCACTTCACACCCACTCGAATGGCTATTTTAAAATTGGTAAATAGCAAGTGCTGGTGAGGATGCATATAAATAGGAAACCTTGTACACTGTTGGTAGGAATGTAAAATAATGCACTGGCTGTGGAAAACAAGTTTGGCAGTAACTCAAAAGGTTAAACTTAGAATTACCATATAACCTGGCAATCCCACTTCTGGATATATATCCAAAAAAACTGAAAGCAGAGATTTGGACAAGTATTTCTTCACTGTTGGTAGGAATACAGAATGGTACAGCCACTGTGGAGGACTGTTGGGCAAAGTTGAATATAGATTTGCCATGGGACCCTGCACTATCACTATTGGGTCTACACCCAGAAGAAGTGAAAGCAGTGATATAAATAGACATCCTCACACCTATGTTCAGAATGGCGTTATTCACGACTGCCAGAAGCCAAAACAACCCAAGTGTCCATCAACTGATGAATGGATAAACAAACAGTGGTATATTCCCACCTATAAAAAGATACGAAGTCATAAAATATTTGACATGGATGAACCTGGAGGACATTATGTTGAGCGAAGCAATCCTGACACAAAAGGACAAATACAGTAAGACTGCATTACTATGAACCAAATATACCAGATAACATATCCTATGATTCCATTTATATAAAATGTAAATATAAATCAATTTTTATAGAGGAGAAAAAAAAAGTATTTGTGCAAGAATAGCCAGAAATGGAGGCTGTGAAGAGCAGGGGAAGCATAGATGGAGAAGTGATGGATTTTGTTTGCTTTTTTGGTTATTATTATTATTGAAATAATGAAAATGCTCTAACAACGATTGAGGTGATGAACACACAATTACGTGATGGTGCAGAATACCACTGATTGTGCACTTTGGATGAATTGTATGCTTTGTTGATAAGTACCAATAAAATTGATTTGTTAAAAAGAAGAAAAATAACAGCACTTAAAAATGGGAAAATATGTAAACACACTTTCACCAAAGACGAAACATTCAATTCTTTTCATTACTAGGGAAATACAAATTAAAATCTACTATGAGTTATCATATATACATACTAAATCGGCTAAAATCAAGAAAGATAATACAAACTCTTAAAGGAGATGTGGAAAAACTGGAGAATGCAAAACGGTGCTGCAGCTTTGGAAAACATTTTGTCAGTTTCTTGAAAACATAAACTTACCATAATTGTTCCTAATTCCACTCGAGAAATCTATCCAAGACAAATGAAACTATGTCTGTACAACGAATCTTAAGGCAAGCTCATGGGAGCCGAAACTGGGGAAAAAATACAAATGTCTATCAAACAGTGCATGAATAACAAAAGGTGGTACATCCATAAACAGGTTTGCAGCTTTAATTATCTAATTTCATTAAATTAACTTTTACAGAATAAACAAGTTATCCGTGTCTGAAAAAATTCCGAAGATTGAAGATACTACCTTTGCAGGCGCAAGTAAAGCCGGCGACCTCTTATTCTGACGGCGCCCCGCACACAGCCCAGCCCGCCCGCAGGCCCCCGCCGCCCACCGGCCGCCCGCGAAGGCAGCCCCTGCCTCCCTCGGCCCCAAGCCGCGTAGGGGACAGGACGGGCGCGGCGCCGCGCACAGCTGTCGGGACCCGCGCCCTCACACCCGCAAGGGCGGGCGGGCGCTCCCTAACGCCGCCGGAGAGGCCGCTAGCGGGGTTTGCCGCGCTGCCCGCGGGCTCCCGCAGCGCCCGCCCGCCCCGCCCCCAGGGCCGCGGACGCCCCCGCCCGCCCGCCGCCAGGTCGGGCCCGCACACGCCCCGGGCCACGCAGCGGCGCTCGACCCGGCACCTGAGGGGGCAGCCGCGCGCTCCGCCTGAGGTTCCGTCCCGGCGCTCGCCCCCGGCCGCCCGCCCTGCGGTCAGATAACATGGCCCTCCCCGCAACGTGGAGCCCCGCGCGCGTCCGCGCCAGGACCTGAGCAACTGGTCACCGAGGCCGGACCCCGAACACCTGGACCTCTGAACGGCGCAGCCGCGGAGCCGCGCGCTGGGCGGGGCCGGAGCGGGGGCGGAGCTGCGCTGCTGGGGCGGGGCTAAGAGCGCGGCCACGCCCCTGTCAGAAGCCCCGCCCCCACCGCGCTCGCGTCCCGCGGGGCTGTCCCGGGCCCCAACAGTGCGCCTTCCGGAGCCCAGCGTCCCCCGTCCCCCGTCCCCCACAACCGGTCCGCGCCTGACGTCCACGAGGATCCGTTGGCCAGGAGTGGGGACCCCTCGCTGGGAGAACTGCCGGCCCCCCGCAGGTTGTGAGTTAAATATTCTTCTACATAATAAAAGGCTGAACCTAGGATGGTAGCTCAATAAAGTGCAGAAGGGGCGCTGGGTGGGGGGGGAGCGCGGAGTCTCATTGTAAACAGATGGTTACCAGTTCCTTTTCAACTAACAGGTCATAACTCTAGGACCCAGTGTGATAAAAATAACTAAAATGGACAGAATTATTGTAGTTTCCCACGTACATAGGAATTTTAAAGTGGATCTTAAAGGGAAATTAAGACCTACGAAATGCTATGGTTATAAGTGAATCAGCACTTGGGACTATTTTAGAGCAGTACTTGGAACAAACTGTCGGTAATTCATCTTTTAGGACTTGTGTAATCACTCCAAACAGATTATTCCTGTAATGTCAAAAAACTATCATAATTACAATGCTCTTTGGTGCTTGAAAGGAACAGTTTCTACTATATCTCTCACCTGCACAGTTCTGAGTTGTCACCTGCTGATGGTAGAGTTCCGTGCCATCCAAAAGGAGAAGGTGTGCCTACATTGGAAAGGAGCCACAAAAATCCTGACTTGTTCCTGTTCAAGGAATAGGTTTCTCTAGTTCTAAAAATGGCTAAAAGCTAGGATATTAAGTTAAACAAATATTATCAACACAGACATACTCAAGATGAATTAGGAGGAAAAAGGAATTTTGCAATTGAGCAAGTCTCTTGCTAGTCTTCATTACTAGAACCAATTAAAGCATTTTTCTTTTCTGCTCTAGTACAGAACCTGGTCAGAGGGTTTTTCTCCCAGCTCCCTTAAGCTTCCCCTCTTCTACTAGTGCCTTTGCAGGGCCCTCTCTGACTGCAGGAACCTTCCCTGCCATTCTTTATGTCCCATTTCTCCCCTCCCTCCCTCCTGCTCCCCATCTACCTTCCTCCTCCCCCACCCCTTCCTCCTCCTCCTCTCTTCTCTCAGGCTTTTCTAAACCACAAGAGGCAGTGGACTCCTTTCTATCATCATAGAACCCTCAAATCCCAAATAACTGCAGAAACATTAATCAAAGTTTGCAAGTTTTTTCTTTTACTTGTATTTGACATTTGCCTTGTGCCCTCTCAAGCTAGATTATTTGCAGATAAACAGTTTAAAGATCCACTGACATATTATAAACTTGTATTGCAAGCCAGTTTTCAATTCTAGGGTAAGTCACAGTTGATTGGATTTTTAATGTGCTAGATCTGAATAATTTTTAATGCCACGAGAGAGCAACTTTAATTTCTTTATGAACACACAATAGATCACTCAAAACACTGCCGTTGTCTCACCTTGATCAACCAGGCAGTAAGGCAGGGACACTGCCTTTGATCATTAAAAACAGGACATTCTTTGTTGCAAAATCATGTCTAAAATCAGATGAAAAAGATTTCATAAATGCATCAGCTGATATTTTGTTCTTAACAAAATAAAAAGATAGCTAAACGGAATTCCTGATGTTAGCCTGTTCCGCAGTTACCGGTTAAAATAAATAGACCCATTTTCAGTAAATGAAGTTCCCTTTTCATTGTGTAGTTGCTTTTCTGGATCATCTGTCATCATCCTGGCAGTACCACCTCTCCCTGCCAAGGCTGGGCACCATGGCTTCCAGAATGCTCCTTCCTCTACAGTTCAGGATTGGACTGCTGCCCATGGGAGGAATGTGCATGGGGTTTGGAGTGCTAAGCCATCATCATTAAGAGGGCACGGTGGCCAGAGGCCTTGGCTCTTGGCCTTTGTGTTCACTCCAGCTTCCCTCCTGTTCCAGTCTTTCAGGCTGATGTGGGTTGTTTTGTTCATCCTCCGCTGCCCTGTGCAGACCTTCCCTGTCCTCCCACATAGGTGAAGCCCTAATTCCCATATCAAACCCTTTTACTCCCTGCATATTTGCGGTGGCTCCATTTTCCAGACCAGATACACTTCCAGTACTAGAAACTACACTGTGTATTATAGAATATCAGGCAAAGGTGAACTTACATAGAGTCTTGCAAAAGTTTGTCAAGTGAAAGGGGCAAACAGTAATTAGTAGAGCAAAGGGTAACTTTTCTACCTTTTACACACTTTGATGGCTGAATATATTTGAGTGCTGGTGAGGATTCTGTGTTAGGCATCTTTGCTGATAAAAACCCTTGGTTTTCCTTTTTTTTTTTTTTACAATTTTCTTAATTTTTAAAGAAGATTTAGGTTACATAAATGTTACATAAAACATATAAGGGATTCCCATATGCCCCACTCCCTCCCCCTCCTACACTTCCACATTAACAACCTCCTTCATTAGTGTGGCACATTTGTTATGATTGATGAACACATAATGAAGCACTGCTACTAACCATGGACTACAGCTTACATTATAGTTTACACTCTGTCACACCCAATTTTGTAAGTTATGACAAAATACACAATGACCTGTAACTGTCACTGCAAGGTCATGCAGGACAAATATAATGTCCCAAAAATGCCCCATGTTACACCTATTCTTCCCTCTCCTATCCCTCACAACCTCTGGTGGCCACTGCGTTTACATCAGTGATAAGAGTTCTTCCATTGCTAGAATAAGAATAAGTCTACTTCATTCCCTTTGGTTTTACTTTTGAAAGCCCTGCCCTTTACTGCTTCCTCTCCTATCCTCTGAGAAGGCTGGCTGCACTGCCCCAATTCCCAGGATTATTTACCATATTCCCAGCATGCCTCTTGCCTCACCCCAGCCCTATTGGAGCTTTACGTTCTGATTGCTAATACCTGAAAGAAAACCTCTACTGGCACCTCATACATCCTGCTGACATTGGCTAGTGGACATCTGTAATTGTCTAACCTTCTCATCCTCTCTGCATGTAAAATTACTGAGGAAGGATGTGCTAAAAGTTCGGTGCCTTGAGATTGTTACAGGAAAAGGTCACACAAATTCAGTGAACACACATTGTTTTAAATTGTTAATGAAGTCCATGATCCAGTACAACATACCCTGCAAAGAAAATGTGGAAAGCACTGAGCCTTCAGAAAGCCCTGGCAGGTCTCCCTCCAACCTCGGCATTTACCCACGTGTCAACCTATATTTGAATTAAAGCTCTAACCCTTGTTTTATGTGTGATTTTAAATTTAATAAATAATAAGGTCAGTAAAATTGAAATTTAAAAATAATTTCCAAAAATTATATTTGTGGCTCTTTCCTCCATCTTGGAGCCTTTGGAGGCCTGCTGGGAACAGGACTTCTAAAAGGGCAAATATGGGAGGCTGTGGTCCAAAGCCACTTTTGATCCACTCTAAGCGGGGACTCCAGAACCAGGGGAGCACACAGCCCTTCTTAAAATTGAAGGCGTTTATGCCCGAGACGAAACTGAATTCTATTTGGGCAAGAGATGGGCTTATGTGTACAAAGCAAAAAACAACACAGTGATGCCTGGCGGCAAACCTAGCAAAACCAGAGTAATCTGGGGAAAGGTAACTCGTGCTCATGGAAATAGTGGCATGGTTTGTGCTAAGTTCTGAAGCAACCTTCCAGCTGAGACTGTTGGACACCGAATCCATGTGATGCTGTACCCCTCAAGGATTTAAACTTATTGAAAAGTAAATAAATAAAATTGTGGATTTAAAAAAATACATATATTTGTGTATATTTTCCTCATGAGGGCTGTGTTAAATTAAAATTAAAATGGGAAAAGTAGCTAATTTTATGCATCCAACATTTTTTCCCCATGCAATAATGCTTTATCAGTCAAGATGGGCTACATGGAAGCAACCCCCCAAATCTCAGTGGCATTTCACAGCAGAAATTTCTTTCTCACTCACATAAACGATCCACTGTGAGCCATCAGGAAGCTCTGGATCATCACTCAGGGATCCTGGCTATTGGAGGCATCACCTCACCATGTGCTTCCATAGTCACAGGAGCAAGATGAAGAGAGGGGAGAATCATGCACCGGCCCCAAAACTTCTCCTTGGAGGTAACACAGGGCGTTTCCACTTATAGTTTATGTTAAAGCAAGTCATATGGCCTCACGTAGCTTTGAAGTGGGTAGAGGAGAAGTATAATGCTACCTTATGTCAGAGGCAGAACTGGGAATATGTATGTATGAGCAACAGATAGCAAAAGTTCTTCAGATTACAGAAAAAATAAATTTATTTCATCTACTGCCATTATCAAATTACATTAGTCCAGATTATATTACCAATGGAGGCAACATTGCCCCCCTGTGGGGTAAAAATTGATTCCTGGGGAGCGAATTACTTGAATATTACAATGCTCTGTGCCCTCCAAAGGGCCACTCTCTGTAAACAGATACACTGTGTATTTGTGGTATTAAAATTTCTTATGTGTGTTTTTGGTGGAGATAAGGAAAAAAAGGCTTTCTAGGGGAGCAATAATGGAAGTAAGCTGGGCACCACTGGTCTAGGTGAATGCCTGCTGAATTGCAGAGTCAGGAAGTATAATTTCTAGTTCTGTCATGTAGACAACTTAATCACTCTGAAATGCTAGTTCTACTTCTCACCTTTTGATTCCATAACTGAATATGTACATACTTTACTGTGTGTCTGTGTTCAAGATAGAGATTCTTGTATTCAATGCTTATTTATTTAGCCCTACTACGTCCCAGGCAGAGGTCTAGGCATTAGAGTTACAACCACAAAGACAAAACTAAACAAAGAAACACAGTCTTGGTGCCATGAGGCTTAAAATCTATGGAGAGATGGGAAATAAAGAGATACATACAATATGATAACAGAAAGAAGAAAGAAAAAGCTGGGTAAGATGAAACAGTAACAGGGTGGAGTGCGCCATTTTGAGTAGAGCAGGCAGGGTAGGTGAGGTGGATTTGAGTAAAGGCATGAATGAAGAGAGGGGGAGGTCATGTGACCAAAGGGGAAGGGAGTTCCAGATAGAGACCTACAAGTACAAAAACCTGACCTGGGTGTGAGTTGGTAGCAAAGTGGAATGTGAAGAAGGAGAGGAGGGAGAGGAAACTGGAGAGGTAACTGAGGGCTGGCTGGTCCAGGTCTTGAAAGTTATAAAAAGAACTTTGGCTGTTATTCCTAGTAAATGGGAAATAATTGGAGGATTTTGAGCAGGGGTATAACATGCTCTAACATGTTTAAAAGAATGCTGGACACAGCAAATGGACACAGAGAGCAGACAACTGGGGGGGGGGGGAAGGGGAGAGAAATAAATAAAAAATAAATCTTTTTAAAAATCTTTAAAAAAATAAATAATAGAATGCTGGGTCAAGAATAGTTTGTATTAGACAAAGAGCTTAAGTTGAGACACCAGTGAAAGCAACTCAATAGTTACAGCTGCTGGTTTGAACTGGAATGAAAATGGTGATAAGTTGTTGGGTTCTGGACACATTTTTGAGTCAATAAAATATGCTGATGGAGGTAAGGATGAGTCCAAGATTTTTTGGTCTGACAACATGGAATCTTTCAGTTGCCACTTATTTATACCGGGGGAAATGCAGTGTTCAATTTTGGAGATGTGAGTGAAATGAGAACTGAAAATTAGTCATAGTATTTTTCAATGTAGAGATCTTTTTTGTATCAGTTCAGATTAGGTTTGGGTCCATGAAACAGAGATCCCCAAATACTGAAGACTTAAACAAAGAAAGTCTGGAGGTGGGCGGTGCAGGGCTGGCATGGAGGCCAGGTTCTTCCAGCCGCCAGTTTCTTATCCTAGTACAGGGCTTCCATCCCCAAGGTCAGGATGATCACTGCAGCCCCTCCCAGAGAGCATGAAGGAAGAAATAGGAAAAGGACAGAAAGGCACATCTCCTGCAGGAGCTGACCGGTTTATTTCAGTTAACTATGGCCACAATAATGCTGTAGATGGCCACAAAATCTTAGTCACATGAAATAAGAAGTAATTTAGCTCAGGAGTCTGTGGCTTAATTGACAATCCACTGATCTGAGCAGGGCTCGTCTGGGTAGCTGGGCTTCAAGTTAGAGGTCTAGGCTTGGCTGCTCTCTGAGGTGGATTCAGGTCTGATGCATTTATCTTCTTTCTGGGGCTCAGGCTGAGGAGGCAACTCCTGTACTAGGACGGTTTACTTCTGGTTATGGCAGAGACACAGAGAACAAACCAATAGCACATGTCTGTTATATCCCATAGGCTAAAGCAAGAAATCACTGAGCCCAGAGTCAAGGGGTGGGAAAATGTACCCTGCTAACAATGGGAGGGCATGACAAAGACTGGGGCTGCATGATACATACACTGGGAGGAGAGTGAAGAATGGGGGCAATAATTCAGTTTTCTGCTACAACTGGAGTGGGTTCCCTAAAACTGCTTTCTTCAAGCTTATCAATGGGGACCCAAATTAACAAATTCCAAGATCACCATGATGTTTTTAATGGAAATTGCTAAGATTTATCTGGAAGAACTTGCAGTCCAGATAAGATGGTGTAGACCAGTTTCTCCCTGCTCCCCTCCGTTAAACATAACTAGAAACCCTGAAAATAATGCCAGAGACAATCTAAAGGAGAACTCTAGAAGGTGGTTAAAAGAAGGAGAAAAGGTTTGTGACTCCAGGACTGGAGGAACAACACATTGGCAGGGCATCTCGTGTAACCACCAGCCAACAGAAGAAGGGCACACACACCTAGCGTTTCCCAACCCCCAACATAGCAACAGAAGGCAGCTCAGATTGATCCCTCAGATAGTACCAGAACCCTGACCATATCAGGCAGGTGAGCCTGACTCATCTGTATGAGGTTAATCAGGAGTCTACCAATAAATAAGCAGCCAGGGAAAGTGCTCTTCTTCCTTGCTTGGCCCAAGACTCTCTTCTCCCACCAAGGTGGACCAAGATGAGTGGGCAAAACTGGCAAATAGGACCCAGTCACACAAGTGGCCCAACCTGGGATGCCTCTTTCTCCTTGGGCTCTGAAGGTCTAAGACTCCCTTCCCTGACCAGGATGTGCTGGCTAGGCTTGGAAGACCCCTGCCCTGACTAGAGGCACGGGGCAGGCAGGCAGGCCGGCAAGAAGACCTAGTCACACATGGCTAACGCAAGAACCCTCTTTGTCCCTAAACGTCTGAGACTGCCTTCCTTCCTAGAGGTACAAAGGCATTTAGGAACCCAAACAGGAGGGACCTGATAATACACTTTCTGACATCAAGAGATATGCTGTGGCCCAGCCCAGAAAAACTTCATCCACCCACCCCCACCCTGGATGGCACCAGCAGGGTCCAGGGGGAGCCCCAGCAGCACCAGGTAAGGCAAGAAGGCCAAAACTGTACTGCAAAAGCTCTGAAATTTAAACTACCATTAAAACCACAAAAGGAAGCCAAATACCCACATGGTAAACCTAAACAGCGTTGCCTACCTACTAAAAAATATGATTTAAATAGGACTCAGAGTCTCCTACCATAATACACAAAATATCCAGGGTACAACGTGTCATACCAAGAACCAAGAATATCACAACTTAAGAGAGAAAAGAAAATCAACTTATATCTACACAATAAAGAACCAGGTGTTAGAATTATCTGACAAGGATTAAATGCAGCTATCCTAAAAAAAGATTTCAGTAATCAATTACAAATTCTCTTGAAATGAATGGTAAAATAGAAAATCACAGCAAAGGTATAGCTGTTATTAAAAAAACAATAACAAAGGAAATTATAGAACTGATAATGCAATAGCAAAGAAAAAACTCACTGGATGGGCTCAGTAGCAGAATGGAGATGACAGAGGGTACAATTAATGAACCCAAGGACATATCAGTAGAATTCACACAATCTGTACATATGACAAAAATAGATTGAAAAATATTGAATAGAACCTCAGGTACTGGTGGGACAAGAACAAAATATGTTACATTTGCATCATTGAAGTCTCATAAGGAGAGGAGAAAGAGAGTGAAAATATTGAAAGAAATAATGTCTGAAAACTTCCCATGTCTGATGACACAAACGTACAGGCACAAGAAGTTGGGCATGCTCCAAACAGGATAAATCCAAAGAAATCAATGCCAAGATTGATTAATTAAACTTTTTAATTAAACTTTTGAAAGCTAAAGGCAAGAGAAAATATTGAAAGCAGCCAAATAGAAATAATTTATTAAGTACAGTAAAAAAGTTTAAAAATTTTTTTAAGAAGACAATTCAAATTATAGCTGAGTTATCATTGGAAACCATGGAGACCACAAAAAAGTGGCACAACATTTTCAAGTGATGAAAGAAGAGAAGGGTCAACCATGAATTCTATATCAAGCAAAATTCTCCTTTGGGGATAAATGGGAAATAAAGACATTCTCAGGAGAAGGAAAACAAAGACTTTGACACTAGTAGACATACCCTAAAATTTTGCTAAAGGAAGTTATTCAAACATAAAAGGAAATCCTTTAAAGAAAGAATTTGGAACAAGAAGGAGCAATTTTTAAAAAGTAGAAATAATGAGTACATATAAGTCTTTATGAGTTTTATATGGACATTTGATGATAGAAACAAAAACTAAACAAACTACATGTCCAACAGATGAATGGATAAGCAAAATGTGCTATATCCATGCAATGTAATATGATTCAGTCATAAAAAGGAAAGACATTCTGATCCAGATGACAACATGGATGAATCTTGATGATACCATTGGAGGGAAATAAGCCAGATGCACAAGGACAAATACTGTATGATCTCACTGATGTGAAATAATTAGAAAAATCAAATTCATAGAGTCAGAAACTAGAATGTAGGCTACCAGAAGCTAGGTGGTAGTAAGGAATGGGGAGTCCATGCTTATTTGGAACAGAGCTTCCGTTTGGGGTGATGGAAAATTTTGGTAATGAATGGTGTGATGAGAGCACAGCACCATGAAGGTTGACGCCACTGAATTATATGTGAAAGTGGCTAAAGGGGGAATTTTAGGTTGTATATATAGTACTAGAACCAAATATTTTTTTTAAGTTTTTTTTTCCTCTCCCCTTTGCCCCTCCCCCCCCCCCCCAATTGTCTGCTCGCTGTGTCCATTCCCTGTGTGTTCTTCTACGTCTGCTTGCACTGTCAGGCACCACTGGGAAACTGTGTCTCTTTTTCATTGTGTCATCTTGTTATATCAGCTCTCCTTGTGTGCGGCTCCCCTCCTGGGCAGGCTGGGTTTTCTTCACATGGGGCGGCTCTCCTGGTGGGGCACATTCCTTGCGCGTGGGGCTCCCCTACACGGGGGCGCCCCTGCGTGGCAGGGCACTCGTTGCATGCAGCAGCGCTGCGCGTGGGCCAGCTCACCACCTGGGCCAGGAGGCCATGAGTATTGAACCCTGGACCCTCCATATGCTAGGCGGATGTTCTATCAGTTGATCCATGTCCAGTTCCCCAAAACTTTTTTAAAAAACATAACTGCACAACAGAAACAGTGAGTCTTCATATAAACAATAATTGATGGCTATAGTTAAGAGTATAATTATAATACAAATTCATCAATTGTAACAAAAGTAACATACTACTGCAAAGTGATAATAGGGAAAACCGAGTCTGTATAGGGGGTTATATGGAAACTCTGCTTTCTGCATGATATTTCTGTAAACATACAACTTCTCTATAGAAAAGAAAAAGAATAGGAAAAAATTACAAAACCATCTTAAATTCAACACAAATGATATTTAAGAGCAGGGAAGGTTCAAGGACCTAAATGGGAGGAAGGTTTTCAACACTTCACTAAAAGAAATAAAGTGTTGATAGAAGTGGATTGATATAAATCTCATATATATATTTTGTAATACCCAGTGTAGCCATTAAAAAAAAAAAAACTATACAAAGAGACACTTTAAAAATGTCCCAGTACCCTGTAATAGTCAGGAATCTCCAGGGAAACAGAGCCAAGAGGATATACATAATATAAATACTGAAGTTTTTTTTAGATATTGGCTCATTCGACATTCAGATTCTCTGCTTCTACAAAGAGCAAGCTAAGGGGATGGGCACAGCAGTTTCTGACCCACTCTCACTGATTGTTCTGCATCTCAAGACTCCTGGTTCTTCACATGAAAACAGAGGATTGGGCTGAGGAGTTGTTGAGGACATTTGCTCCATAAGGAGTGACAGTTCAGGGTGCAAAGGAGTTTCCAGACAGAGTCCATATGTACTTGGGCAGCTGAAACGGTCTGCTTCATTAGGGTCCTCTGACGACCTCAATTTTATCATATCTTCTGTCCTCATGTTCTCTCCTCTTCATAGAGCAAAGTAACTGTTTATTTGGAAGTTTATTTGAAGGCTTTCCTCTACCCAAATCTTCAAGTCCACAGAAAAGTAACGAAGACCCAGGACCAAGCAACCTGGGCCACCCAGAGTGAACACCAGAAGGCGCTGTCAGCTACACAGTCCTGCACCAGGCTTCTTCTGGGTTATTTCATTCCAACCCAACATGGAGAAACTTCTTGAAAAGTACTGCATCCCATCTCCCTTCAAGATATAACCTGTGAACAACTAAAAAACTATGACCAATATGATAAACATTCTTGGTGTCAAAGCAAATCAATTCTCCTCATGTCTCATTTTTTACTACCTCCTTTGTCTCGAAATCTGCCGACCTCTTTTGATTTCTGTTAGTTTATCCTGGTTGGCTTTATGTAATTTTATCAATTCTTTGAAAATCTCTTCCCCATCAAATTGAGAGGCAAATGCTCTAATTTCTAGGACATAATCTAGTTTAAAAAGTTGCTAACAATCTTGAACATTGTAAAGTTCAAGGAAATGTGTTAGTATTTAAACTGGGCAATCCCCTCCAAACTAGGGAAAGCTATTCTGATGTCCAGAGAGTCCAGGGAAGTCAGATTGAATGGTTGCATGGTCCTCCCGGTATTTCACTACCGGTGTCCACTATATCCATATCCAGGATTCCTCCAGCTTATACCGTGGAGTCTGAGCATGGTTCCACCCACCAAGCCTGAATTAGGTCCTCCCATTGAGTGGGTGCACTGAAAGAATATCTGACACCATGACCTCATTGTATTAGTTTACCCACCAATCACTTGCTGGCAAGGCAATTACTTCAGCCTTACCAGAACTGCTGACTATTTGTCTCTGAGTTTGCTTTTGATAATCACTACATCAAGCTACTGAAGGACTGATGGCCTGACATGAAATCTTCAGCTACGTCATCTGAAGTCCAGGAATCTGGTTGCTGCTGAGGGATAGGACTGGGGAGCATGAGACCAGGTCCCAGTCACCTCCACCTTGTACATTTCACAGAAGCAGCTGGACCAATAGAACAAGACAAGTTCAAAGTAGACGTCCTACAAAGGGGCCCACGTATGGAACGTGAGCTGAAATCTAACCTCACAGGGAACATACAATAACAAATAAGAACAAGTAGAGGCTATTTAAGTGTAACTTGCTATGGCAAGAGAGTCATCTACCAACGCCTTTGGCAAGGACTCAGGTTCAAGTAGGGATGAAAGACAAAAAAGAAGGCTACAGGTATTCTCTCTTCAGAAGCCATTGTTTTGGGGAAGCTGGAAGTAGTCTAAGTAGAAATGGGGAATCTGTGATCTTTTAGGGGAGATTTAATTGATGGGTTGATTTGTCAGGAAGAATATGATGGGGAAGTACATCAGAAACCATCTGCACAGAGAAGTTCATGAGGGGTTTTTGGTATGGTTAATTTAGTGAGGGTATGGCATCCAGTTGTTTGGACATATTAGACTAGATTTCAAGGTTTAAGAGTCCTTGACTCTTAAATCTATGACTCGAGGCTTTGTGCTACTGCACTCCAAATATCTGTGTGGTGTCCAATTTTTCTCTGATCCCTGGAGAGTCAACCAAGCCCTCCTTGAATGCTGGGGAAGTGTCCCCATGCTCTTCAAACCCCAGGGTCTTGATCTCATAATCCACAATGAGCAGACTGAAAGCCCCTCTCTGTCATCATCAGGCAGTAAAGTGGCTGAACATTAAGTGATCACATACCTTATCACCGGACAATGTTTCAGTTCAGCCACACTTTACTCCCATCTCCAGGGAAATCTCTCTTGATAGATTGAGAATTTACCAAATCAATAAATGATGTTTCCTTTTATCTTAAAATCGCAGTCCTCAATGTATGTCTTTTCTCTTGTAATTTACTATAATGAACAGGAGAACAAGGCCATACTTTCCATGCTTTGCTTGGAAATTTTATAAGATAAATATCCAAGTTTGCCACTTAAATATTCTGCCTTCTTCCAATAACAGAACAAAATTCTACTACTTCCCCTGCCACTTTATAATAAGGAATTTCTTACTTCCTATTTCTAATAACACATTATTTCATTTTAAGACCACACCAGAATCACCTTTTTTAAAATAATAAACTTTATTTTTAAAGTTTTAGATTATAGAAAAGTTACATGAAAAGTATGAGGGGTCCCCTTCCCACTCCCACATCATCCCCTATCTTTTTTACAATGTAGGAATACAATTTATTATGAAGTATCCGTAAAATCCACTCATTACAGCAATGCACACTGTAAAAAAATGACTCACTTGTCGTAAGGACCAACCTACCTATACTAATAATCTAAAAAATAAAACCATCACTGTGACAGCAAACATCTAACGAATACTTGAAGGAGGCAACTACCACTGTTTCAACTTCTTTAAAGCCAAAAACCTTAAGCACAAATCAGAATTAAGAGAAACTGCACATTTTCACATTCGCATGCATTTTTGGCTGAACTTTCAAAGATTCCACAACTTTGAAACAAAACAACTATTAAAACATTTAAGCCTTGTGACAAACTTTCTCTTCAGAAGCAAGGAAAATAGAGTGAATAATAACAGCAATATATTTCTAGGAGAGAAAGCAATCACTTATTTCCTTTATCATAACTCAAAAGTCAAAGAGTCAACATTTTAATAACACCAACCAAGTTATTTACTATTCAAGAATTTGCTTTTCAAGTTGTGTCTTTAAAATGTATCCATACAACCCTGAACACTATTCCATCTATATCTGGAAGCGGCTCCTTGGGAAACGGAGGCTGGCTGTCACTGTGGGCACCAAGGTGGAAGGGAAAATGGACATTAAATGTGTGTAACCAAGGTAAATGGGGGGTAAGAGAGGAGTTTCGTGAGAGTACACAAGGATGGATATAAAACATGTAATATTACAGCATAACATATAGGAGATGACAGACTGATAATGTAAACCATAATGTAAAACATAGGATAACTAAGAATGTAAAAACTGTGTATCCTAAAGTATGCACCACAATGTAAGCACAAATGTCACCTTGTTTGAAAGCTATTGTCTCAGACTCTGTACATTACGTTAAGTAAATATGATGTAAATAGGGTGTAAGAGTATCGCTGTGGAAGGGAAAGGTTTTGTGGTGGATGTATGGGAGTGCTGTATACTATATATATGCATTGCTGTGGTCTAGGGCTCCTGCGAAGAGAAGCTCAATAATTAGGGGGGGGGGAAAGATAGGATGTAGAATTTTTTCCAAGTCAACATGTATTCTTTATATAACCTTTAAACCCATAGCTATATGCCATTTCCTAGTAAGGGACCCTGACATTATATTGGGCTTCAAATTTCAGGGAGTTCTGGATCACAGAGTGTTTCAACAATGGCAATGGAGGAATACTGGTATGGGATACCATTGACAGGGGATATATGGCTGACAGGGAGCTGTACAGAACATATGTCCAGGGTGCATGGCAATGTTTGGATATACTCATAGTGGCAACAATTAAAAACCACAGCAGGGGGGGGTACTGGGTTCCTGGCCAGTGGTGCTCTGTCGTGGTCCCTAGGGGAGCAGCGACAGTCTCCCAGGTACAGTGGCGGGGACCGGGAGGGAGTGAGGGTTCAACAGTGAGCCCATAACGCTAATGACTATGCTTGGGAGCTGATAAGCCTAAAATAAGAACAAGGCCTAGAGCAGCATTGTGCCTGGGAATTTCCTCCTGTCAGCCTTCATGTTACTCAAATGTGGCCAGTCTCGAAGCCAAACTCAGCATGTAAATGCAATGCCTTCCCCCCAGCGTGGGACATGACACCCGGGGATGAGTCTCCCTGGCACCGAGGGACCACTATCAACTACCAACTGATGACGCAACTGGAAAATGACCTCATACGGAAGGTTCAACGCGGATCAGCGGAATATCCCTGTCTACATAAAATAACATGACTTTAAAATGCTGTTTGACCTAATGTAAGGGGGAAATGGAAAGGAGAAATGAGTTTATATGGCTACGAGTCTCTAAAAAAGAGTCTGGAGGCTGTCAGAAGGATTGCCCTTATGCACAACTGAGCAGAGTCAGAGAGACAGATAAAGCAGATACAACCCCCAGATATCGGTTCCTTCGAGGGCTAAAGAGACCCATGGGAGTTATGGTCATGGCCGATGGGGTTAACTACCAGGTCAGATGGCCCCTCTGTGGAACTGGTGTTTATGTGTGACGAATCTGGACTCAGATGGGATCTCTCTTCATAAGACTTTCATGCTAATGTGCTGGAGGTGCAGTTAGTGTCGGGGTTTAAGATATATTTAGGGGATTTGAATCTCTGGACTGACAATGTGATAGCCAGGTCCTGAGCCTCAACACACTCCAGCACCTACAATCTGACTTATTGGGCTCACCACACTCAGCTAAGATGCAGTTGAAGAAGGACAACCACCACACCATGGAGCCTAGAGTGATTACAACTGAAAGTGGGAGGATTGCATCCAGCATCCAGGTGGAATCTGAGCCTCCTCTTGACATAGAGGTGCAATGGACACAACCAATCCAATGTCCACATAGAAAAGGTGGCATTGGATTGAGAAAAGTGGACATGATGGCTGATGGGTATGGAGAAAGGCAGGAAGAGATGAGAGGTGGAGGCGTCTTTGGGACATGGAGCTGCCCTGGATGGTGCTTCAGGGGCAATCACCGGACATTGTAAATCCTCACAGGGCCCACTGGATGGAATGGGGGAGAGTGTGGGCCATGGTGTGAACCATTGACCATGGGGTGCGGGGGTGCCCAAAGATATACTTGCCAAATGCAATGGCTGTGTCATGATGATGGGAGGGAGTGTTGCTGAGGGGGGGGAGAGGTGGGGTGGGGGAGGTAGGGTTCAATGGGACCTCATATATATATATTTTTAATGTAATATTATTACAAAGTAAATAAAATTAAATTAAATTTAAAAAATTAAAAAAAATTAAAAAAATTAAAAAAATTAAAAAATAAAATGTATCCATACAGGGCGGCGGACTTGGGCCAGTGGTTAGGGCGTCCGTCTACCACATGGGAGGTCCGCAGTTCAAACCCCGGGCCTCCTTGACCCATGTGCAGCTGGCCCATGCGCAGTGCTGATGCACACAAGGAGTGCCCTGCCACGCAGGGGTGTCCCCCGCGTAGGGGAGCCCCACGCCGAAGGAGTGTGCCCCTTAAGGAGACCGCCCAGTGCAAAAGAAAGTGCAGCCTGCCCTTGGCGCCACATACACGGAGACCTGACGCAACAAAACGAAACAGATTCCCATGCTGTGACAACAACAGAAGCAGACAAAGAAAACGCAGCAAATAGACACATAGAACAAGAAAACTGGGATGGGGGGGGAGGGGGTGTGGGGGTAAGGGGAGAGAAATAAATAAATCTTTTAAAAAAATGTATCCAATCTGATTTATTGGACTTACCACACTCAGCTAAGATGGAGGTGAAGAAGGACAACCACCACACCATGGAGCCTAGAGTGATTACAACTGAAAATGGGAGGATTGCATCCAGCATCCAGGTGGAATCTGAGCCTCCTCTTGACATAAAGGTGCAATGGACACAACCAATCCAGTGTCCACATAGAAGAGGTGGCATTGGATTGGGAAAAGTGGACATAATGGACAAAGGGTATGGGGAAAGGCAGGAAGAGATGAGAGGTGGAGGCGTCTTCGGGACATGGCGCTGCCCTGGATGGTGCTTCAGAGGTAATCACCGGACATTGTAAATCCTCACAGGGCCTACATGATGGAATAGAGGAGAGTATGGGCCATGATGTGAACCAATGTATATGAGGTGCAGAGGTGCCCAAAGATGTACTTACCAAATCCAATGGATGTGTCATGATGATGGGAACGAGTGTTGTTGGGGGGGGGGGGAGAAGGGGGGGTGGGGGGGTGGGGTTGAATGGGACCTCACATATATATTTTTAATGTAATATTATTAAAAAGTCAATAAAAAATAAAAAAATTAAAAATAAATAAATAAATAAAAATTAAAAAAAATGTATCCATACAAATATTGTATTAAATTAAATTTATACATCAAAAATATTTTGCTCAGAATTCTAATCTTAAGTATAAAGCATAGCTTAGCAAACATAGTCCAAACACTATACAATAATGCTACCATTTTGATTTATATACTTCATCTGAAAACCTTATCTTATGAACAGGAGTTTCACCCTATTTCTCCAGAATAAATGTTCCTGTATCTAAAACTTTAAATGATAATAAAGACAGATCCAAATAATTCATGCTATGTGTCTTCCTTCATCAGGCTTTGATAAAAACAGAGCCATCTGGTGGTGGAGCACCATCTTCTTTCTCAGCTACAGTCTCTGCAGTCCCAAAAGCAGACACAGTAACCATTGTTTTATTTGTTGAGGCTGTCTTCTGTGTCTCAGCAAAAGCTGCACAAACAGCAACAATCTCATCACTTTCAGAATCATAGTCAG
Organism: Dasypus novemcinctus; assembly: GCF_030445035.2. Lineage (NCBI taxonomy): Eukaryota > Metazoa > Chordata > Mammalia > Cingulata > Dasypodidae > Dasypus > Dasypus novemcinctus. The sequence goes on from NC_080683.1 coordinate 2,449,333, forward strand.
GAATTGACTTTTGTAAGAAATGTGTCACTTCTGCTGTTGATTCACTCTTTTTAATCCTCTGTGCCACTTTCTGCTACTCCTGGAGAGTTCTTGCCCAAGAATGGTCTTCTTTCCATATTTCAGGTTCATTGGATTGCTATGAAGAGCTACTTGAAAACTTTGAATTGCTTCATCCATTTTGTCCTTTAGCTCTCTGCTGTCATATTGTTCTGTTGTCTTCTTATCCTTTAGTTTACCCATCCTAATAATCTTTATTTCTAAATCTTCTCCAAATCTCTGTTTTCCTTTTCAGGCTGCAGCACCCCCTTTAGTATCTCTTGCAAATCTGCCTTTTTGGTAACATATTTTATCAATTTTTGTTTGTCCGTGAAGACTTTGAACTCACGCTCATTTTTGAAGAACAGCTTTGCTGGATACAGAATTCTTGGTTGGCAGTTTTTCTCTTTCAGTACCTTAAGTACATCATACCACTTTCTTCTCTCCTCTGTGGTTTCTGATGAAAGGTTGGAACCTAATCTTATTGAGTTTCCCTCGTATGTAATGTTTTGCTTTTCTCTTGCTGCTTTCAGTATCCTCTCTTTATCTCCGTTATTTGTCATTTTGAGCAGTAGGTGTCTTGAGGTAGGTCTGTCTGGATTTATTCTGTTTGGGGTGTGTTATCCTTGGATATTGATATTTGTGTCCTTCATAAGGATTGGGAAGTTATCAGTTATTATTTCCTCAAATATTCTTTCTGCCCCTTTTCTATTTTCATCTATTCTCAGATACCAATAATGCAAATGTTTATGCATTTTGCATTGTTATTCAATTCCCTGAGACTCCGTTCCATTTTTTTACATTCTCTTCTCTTCCTCTTCTGTCTTTTCCAGTTCTGATGTTCCATCTTTGAAATCACTAATTTTGTCTTCAAGCAATTCAAATCTGCTCTTATGTGCCTCTAATGTGTTTTTAATTTCATCCATCATGTCTTTCATTCCTATAATGTCTGTTACGTTTCTTTTCAGGATTTCAAATTGTTCTTTATAATCTCTGGGTGTCTTTTATTTCTTTTAGTATCTTTTATTTCTTTAGTCATATTTTCTTTAAATTCTTTGAAGTGACTTAGGAGAATTATGTGATTATCACTGATTAATTGTATTAAATGCTTTATCTCTTTCAGCTATCTGGTTGGTTCTTTTGGCTGGGCCATCTTGTAATTTTTTGTACTTTTTTGCTGATGTCTAGGTATCTGAATATGTTGGTGTATTTCCTCTGATGGCAAATTTCTCTCTTGCCTACTGTTTTTCCCCCCACAGTTCTTCTTTGATATTTAGTTCAACTTATTCTCAGTCTTTAAAATTGCCCAGCTTAAGTTTTCAAAATCAGGCCAGGCACTCACTAGTGAGGCACAGATTTTCACCCTGGGGTTGGCTACATAGAGCAGGAGCAGTTTTTGCCCATGCAGTTTCCAGACCAGCCAGCAGAAGATGCTAGTTAGAGCCCCTTTCCACAGAGGTGTTTCAGTCTGGGCTTTCCTATGTTCCTGTGTTGAATCTCCAGATCAGAGGTTCAAAGCAGTCTCTGCTGGCTGATTTCACTGCAGATAAACATCCCAATCTCCCCTCCCTTTTCCCTTGAAGCAGCTGACAAGGAGGAAGATGTCTGTTCTCCTTTCAGTTGGCTACAGTAAGACAAGGGTTCTCTCCCAGCTTGACATCTTGGGGGTAGGGGAGAGGAGCCCTTTCTGGCTCCTGGAGGGGCTTGGTAATTCATGTTTGTCTTTTCAGCTTCTTCTGTCCCACACGTTCCTGGGAATTGTGTCACACTGTCCTGCTCTGCTGAACCCCAAAGAAGGTCCCTTAGACAGCTTTTGGCTTTTTCTCTATTTTTGTGTATGTCTGTGTGAAAGAGCATTCAGCTCCATGAGTCAGTCCATTGCCATCTTCACACAATCCTCTTAATGAGCAATAATATTTTGAAAGGAATCTTTTCTGAGCAGTAGTTCTCACCAGAGGGGTCAAAATATTCAGTAAACTGTGTTGTTAACAGATGCTCTCTTATCCAGGCTTTTTTGTCCCATTTATAAAGCAAAAGCAGAGAAGATTTGTCATAATTCTTAAGGGCTTACAATTTTCATAATGGTAAATGAACAGTACCTTCACATTAAATTCACCAGCTTCATTAGCCCCTAACGAGAGTCAGTCTCCCTTTGAAGCTTTGAAGCCAGGCTTCTCCCCTCTAACTATGAAAGTCCTAGTGGGAGTGGATATCCTCTTTTAGTGGAGCCCATGCTTGGTGTCTGTGGTAAAGGACTTTGCATGTGGTAACAAGATGAAGAAGAAGGCTACTTCTCCTTGTAGAAAATGGACCTCTTCCTTCACAGGTGTCATTATATCAAGGTCAGTCTAAAGAGGATATTTTATTCAACATCTTGGATTATTCCCTTGGACTAAAGTGAAATCCATCACAGAAGAGGGGAATATGTGCATCTTAGGAGAATTTCATTCTCTTTTGTTCAGTTTTTCCTCTGCAGGGCAATGGCCCTTGATGATTTCATTCCCTGTTTTTAATTCAATTCCTTTGGTCAATGTTTCTTGCTACTCGATGAGAAGTAGAAAATTTCTTTCAGCAGAGGAGTAGTCACTGGGGACTTTCTTCCACTTGAGGGTTTTTATCCCTGATATATGATATTGCAGTGAAATACTGTCATGATGAATCCTTGATCTCTGTAGATGTACAGCGCCTCAAGGCAGCCAATTCCACTCAGGTTACCAGGACATCGCAGTTATGTAACAGCCACAGGTGGACATGAACACACCTGCAGAAGCTCAGAGGCATGGCGGCTCCTCATGGGTTCCCTGTTATTGATTTTTGTTTATTAATCTTGTATCCTGCCACTTTTCTGGACCCACCTCTTTGTTGTGAATTTTTCAGGATTTTCTAGATATATAATCATATCATCAATGAATAGAGCAAGTTTTACTTCTTCCTTTACTATTTTGGTGACTTTTATTTATCTAGCCTAATTGTTCCAGCTATAACTTCTAGCACAATATTGAATAATGGTGACATTGGACATCCTTGTCTTGTTCCTGATTTCAGCAAGAAAGCTTTCTGTCACCATTGAGTGTAAATGCTAGTTATAGGTCTTTCATATATGCACTTTAACATATTGAGAAAGTGTCCTCCTACTCCTAACTTTTGAACTGTTTTTGTTTTTGTTTTGACAAATGCCTTTTCTGCATCAAGTGAGAGGATCATGTGATTTATATTCTTCAATTTATTAATGTGGTTTATTTACACTAATTGATTTTTTTGTGTTGAACCACCCTTGCATACCTGGGATAAAACCCACTTGATCATGGTGCATAATTCTTTTAATGTGGTTTTGGATTTGATTTGCAGGTATTTTGTTGAGGATTTTTACATGTGTGTTCATTATACATATTGGCCTGTAATTTTCTTTATTTGTAGTATCTTTATTTGGTTTTTGTGTTAAAACAATGTTTGCTTCAAAGAAGGATTTGGTAGGGTTTTTTTCTGTTAAAATTTTTTTGGAAGAGCTCGTACAAAATTGTATTTGATTGTCTTTGAATGATAGTTAGAGCTCACTTGTGAGGCAATCTGGTTCTGGGCTTTTCATCTTTTGGAGGATTTTGATGACTGTCTCAATCTGTTCACTTTTGAATGTTTTGTTTATGTCTTCAATTTCTTCTAGGGTCAGTATTGGTCATTCATGAGTATTTGTCCATCTCATCTACATCGTCTAGATTTTTGACATATGGTTGTTCATAGTATCCTTTTCTGATCTCTCTTATTTTTGCAGAGTTAGTGGTAATGTCCCCCTCTCATTTCTGATTTTATTTGCCTTTTCCCTCTTTTTTTGTCAGTGTAGTTAAGGGTCTGTCAATTTTGTTGATCTTCTCAAAGAACCAACTTTTGGTTTTGTTGGTTGATTCTTTCCATTGTTTTGTTGTTGTTCTTGATTTCATTTATTTCTTCTCTTGCCTTTACTATTTCTTTCCTTCAGTTTGGTTTGGGATTGAAACAGGTATGCAAGGGTATGAATGATTAGTTTCTTGTTCTTCAATTTTAGCTCTTTTTTGCTTTTAATGTAAGCATTGAGGGCTACATAGTTCCCTCTCAGCACTGCCTTTTCAGTGTCCCATAGTTATTTTTTTTAGGAGGTATTGGACATTGAACGCAGGACCTCTATACGTGGGAACATGGAAAGCAGACACTCAAGCACTTGAACAACATCCACTTGCATTTGGTATGTTATGATCTTATTTTCATTCATCTCAAGATATTTGCAGAATTCTCTTGCAATTTCTTCTTTGACCCACTGAGAGTGTGTTATTGAATCTCTATATATGAATTTTGCCTTTCTGTACCTTATTTCTTTCCATCTTCCATGGAAAGGAAACCACTCTCCACACTTTGCCAGACCCCTCTTCCTCCCAGGGAATGCTCCTTCTTACTCACCTGGCTGGTGGGAGCCAGGGGATCCATGGAGGCTATCTACCTTGAGGGTAGGGTTTATATACCTGCTGTTTCTAGCCACAGGGGTGAGTAATGTTTTCCCTTGGGCTATTTATCTCTTTGTCCAGCTTCCTCCTGAGTGATGCCTTGCAGCCTTCTGCTTTGTGGATTCCCAAAACAGCTCACTAAGGTAGGATTTTGGCCCCTTCTCTGATATTTTTTGTAGAAGAGTTGAGCAGTGCTTACCTACATCAATGCTATTTTCCCAGAACCTCTTAATTTTCTTCAAAGGCTCTCTTTTGTTGGCCTCATTTCCAGTAGACCAAGTCCCCTTGGTTCTATATTATGATTAATGGGGTGTCTGTCATGTTGGTAAGGAAGGGTATCCTTTACCTGTTAGAAATAATCTTTAGCATAATGCAGTAAGGATTTGCAAATTGGGTCATATGGTTTTACCATAAGTGATCAGTGGTCACTTTTTTCCCAGAGACATAGGTCTGCCCGTATTAATTTCATATGGGGAGAATTTGTGTTTCCCAAAGGAAGTGTTATTATGAATGATCATCAAGAGCAAAGGTTGTGACTAGTAATGGAAGAAACTGTAGCATTATCAGGAGAAAGTGGCCAAGGTAACTACTGAGGGCAGGGAGAGGGAAGTAGAGATAAGATATGGGGGCATTTTTGGGACTTGGAGTTGTCCTAAATGATATTACAGGGACAGATGCTGGACATTATATATCCTGCCATAACCCACTGAATGTACCGGGGGAGAGTGTAAACTACAATGTAAACTATAATCCATGCGGTGCAGCTGTGCTCCAAAATGTATTCACCAAATGCAATGAATAGGCCAGTGATGAAAGAGGTTGTTGATGTGGGAGGAGTGGGGGGTGGGAAGTGGGGTATGTGGGAACCTCATATTTTTTAATGTAACATTTTTGTGATTTATGTATCTTTTATTTTATTTTTTTTCATTTGTCTCTGTTTATTGCCGAGGGGCGCGGCACCCCTGGGGGCCGCGCAGGACTGCGCCGCTCACACGACCTCGTCGGTGACGGGGAGCGGGTCGTGGGGGCCGCCCGAGGGGACCCCCGCTGCCTTCTCTTTGCCCAGCTTCCTGTGGGCCTATGTATCTTTAAAAAAAAAAAAGAATTTATTATTAAAAATAAATAAATAGATAGATAAATACAAATATAAGAGCAAATGTAAAACTTTGGGTCGGGGAAAGCCAGTTTCTTCAATTCATTTAAACAATTTTATGTTAAGTGTGTAATCTCAGCTGGTTAGTAGTTGCTGATTTCTCCTGAAAATCTCTAAGGGCAGTTTTTGATATTCAGGCTTGTGACAGCTTGCTCGGTCGGTAGAGGTGGGGTCTGGCTGCGGACGAGGGGTCGGTCCAGCTCTGGACGAGGGGTCGGTCCCGCTTGGGACGAGGGGTCGGTCCCACCTGGGACGAGGGGTCGGTCCGGCAGCAGACGAGGGATCGGTCTCACAAGGGGTTGCGCGGTTTGGCTGACGGGGTCGCCCGGCAAAGCCGGCGACGAAGGGGTCGCCCGGAGAAGCAGGCAACGAACTGGGGACAAGGGAGGCCAGGCCCTTGTCGGGGGCTCTCAGGACTGGAGGGCGCACGGCAGAAGAACTACCGCGGAGACAAGGTAAACATGCAAGTCCACTTTATTGAGGGAGAGGCAACAGTTTTATAGGGGCTGGGGAAGGCTGATTGGTCGAAGCCACGCCCTGTTCTGATTGGTTGCTGGTGAAAGGTCAGTGGGCGGTACCAGACGGGGGAGGGGTGGTGGTTAGGGATTGGCTGTTGCTGTTGCTGGGGGAAGGGGCAGGGTTTAGGGATTGGTGGCTGCTGTTGCTGGGGTGGAGGGCAGACTGGATTTTTCCGCCCACACCTGGCTGTTGCTGCTGTCGGGGGAGGGGAAAAGGGCAGCCTGGAATTTTCCGCCCTGCGCCTGCGCAGGGAGAAAGAAGAAGAAGGGTGCCACCCCACAAGGCATCGTGTGGTGCCATCCGGGAGGAGGGGCGGCCGCGGAAGCATGGCTGCCGAGAAGGGGAGACCCGAGGGCACTCTGCGCCCATGCCGAGCTCCCTTCAGGGGTGGCGGTGAGTCCGACCAGCCACCCTATTATGGGGGCAGCGGCTTGGCCTGCCGCGGCTGCTCCCCCGCCAGGCCAGCAAACCACACTTCAGCCCGAGGGGTGACCGCACAGGCTCAGTTCTTTTTGTGTGAGCCTGTATTTTAATGATGGCAACCATGGATAGGAGTAAAATGGCAGAAAAGAAATTACTACCTATACATTTTTAGTGGGAGGACCAGAATAACTAAGGCACGCACTTTGTTTCAACAGCAGGCTGAAATTGTGGACTGCACAAAGAGCGTATCTATTATCACTATAGATGTTAACAGATTTTCCTTCAGATAGAAAGCAGGCTCAGGTAAGAGCATTAGAGGTCATCCTGTTGGAAAGAAAAGTGTTGTGGAAGGCTAGCTCACTGAATCAGTACATAGTGAGTGGTAACCACATTGCCTGCTTGGAACTGACCATTAGATCTTCTATCATAAGAACCATTGAAAAACAGAATGGCATCTAGGTTGGTTAAAAGAGCAGGTATAAGGCCATTAATTGTGAATTTACCAATTTACAGTTATGGGGTTCCACCTCATTAAATAAAGGTAGCAGAGTAGCAGCATTAAGAATATATTGCAGCACTTTGGGTAAAAATGAGGAAAGCAGAAGGATCTCATAAGAATTCAGATTTTTTGAGGAAAAACATTGTGTTAAAAATCTCATGAACCTATCAGCTCCTTCATTAGAATTACGCAAATCTTGATTCAGTTGAATGGTATTCTTTTCAAAGTTATTTAATCAATGTCATTACAATCTGGGGCCTAAGGGAACTTGGCATATAATCTTTTCCTAAGGTCTCTGAGATGGTCCTTTTTATTGAAGAGAAGCACACTGGCCTCTAACTGATTTCAACTGTTTAAAGAGAACCATAAGAATAAAAACTATCTGTAGATGACAAACATATCCAGCATATATAAAGAAATCCTACACCTCAAAAATAAAAAGACCAACACTCCATTTAAAAATTGGTCAAGCAATTTGAATAGACACTTCTCCAAAGAAGAAATATAAATGGCTAAAAAGTACATTAAAGATGCTCAACATCACTAGGTATTTGCACTAGGGAGATGCAAATCAAAACTACAATGAGAGATCATCTTACATCCATTAGACTCATGGCTATTTAAAAACAGAGACAAACAACCCATTTAAGAAGTGGGCAAGTGATTTGAATAGATACTTCTCCAAAGAAAAAATACAAGTGACTAAAAAGTGCATGAAAACATGCTCAACATTACTAGATTTTTTTTAAAGATTTATTTTTTATTATTTATTTCTCTCCCCTTCTCCCCCTCCCCCAGTTGTCTGCTCTCTGTGTACTTTCACTGTGTGTTCTTCTGTGACCACTTCTATCCTTATCAGTGACACCGGGAATCTGTGTTTCTTTTTGTTGCGTCATCTTGCTGTGTCAGTTCTCCCTGTGTGCAGCACCATTCCTGGGCAGGCTGCACTTTCTTTCATGCTGGGCAGCTCTCCTTACAGTCACACTTCTTGCACATGGGACTCCCCTACACGGGGGACACCCTTGCATGGCACAGCACTCCTTGCGCATATCAGCACTGCACATGGGCCAGCTCCACATGGGTCAAGGAGGCCAGGGTTTGAACTGTGGACCTCCCATGTGGTAGGCAGACGTCCTACCATTGGGCCAAGTCCGCTTCCCAACATTACCAGATATTATGGAAATGCAAATAAAAACTACAATGAGATATTACTTTACACCCATTAGATTGGAAGCTATAAAAAAAAAAAGGATGAAAAGGATGACAAGTGTTGGAGAGGATATGGAGGAATGGAACCCTCATCCACAGCTGGTAGGAATGTAGAATGGTGCAACCATTGTGGAAGACAGTCTGGCAGTTGCTCAGGAAGCAAACTATACAACTGCCATTTGACCCAGCAATTCAACAGCTGGGTATACACCCAGAAGAATTGAAAGTAAGGACATGAACAGATATATGAACACCAATGTTCATAGTGACGTTATTCACTATTGCCAAATGTGGGAAACAACCCAAATGTCCATTAAGATGAATGGACAAACTGTGGCATATACATACAATGGAATGTTACTCAAGTGTAAGAAAGAATGTGGTATTAACATATGGGATAACTTGGAGAAACCTTGAAGACCTTATGTTAAGTGAAGCAAGCCAGGCACAGGACAAATATTACATGACCCCATAGATATGAAATAGGCAAATTAAGCAGACCCACAGAGCTAGAGTCTGGAAGATAGGTTCACAGGAGACAGAAAGGGAGTAGATGGTTGTGAGCCAAGGCCATATGGGCAAAATCTATGATAAGATGGAAGGTTGTGACTGTGAAGTAGATGAGCTTGACAGTGGTGCAGTGATGCTATTGGGATGGGTGGTGCTGGTCTGTGAGGATGGAAAGGTTGAGGGTTGGGCTGTACGGTCCATTGAACGGGGGGGGAGGGTCAGAGGAGGGAGCAGATGAGCTCAGGGGATTTGCTGGTATGTGGCTGAAACTTAATGTTGGGAATGTTTTGGCAAATACACAAGGGGAGGTTTACTGGTTGAAGGAGTCAGATGTGAGGGAATGTGTGACAGTGTGCATCTGGGGCAGGCTCCTAGGGAGTGTGTGAGTGTTCACCCTGCCATAGTGCATGGTGTCAGTGGGTGGAGACCCATACAACGAACAGGAAGGTGTTGGACTCCCATCCTGGGAAGTCCTGCTATGTTCTCAAATTGAAGGGCAAGTGTCTCTCGAGATCATAGGTAGTATCTAATAGGGGAGGACAGGCCAGTATGTCAAGCCCTCAATGTTGTTAAAAGTAACTATGAATCTTGTTTTTCAAGGGGTGAAGCTGATTAGTTGCCATGGGTCCAGAGGGGAGGGGGAGAGAGGAATAGAATAGATGGAGCATGGGGCATTTTGGGGACACTGGAATTGTTCTACATGATCTTGCAATGATGGATACAGGTCATGTTAAATTTCATCAAAATTTATAAAAGTGTATCATCCAAAATGTAAACCATATATAAAAATCATTAGTAGCAATGCTTCAATATTTGTACATCCACATGTAAAATGTTATTAATATGGGAAAAGGGAAAAGGTGGAGGATGATGGGAATATGAGAATCCCCCATATTCTGTACATGACTTTTCTGTAAGCTAAAGTTTCTCTGAAGATAAAATGAAAAGAATAAGACTCTTAGGGAATAAATGGAAGAAAATGTCACTATACATACAAGACAACAGATCTTACAGTGATAAAAAACAAAATTCCAAAATAATTTTTCTTAAAAAATATTTTATTATATCAAAAAAATTTTAAATTTTTTGCATTTTATTTGTTATTTTTAAAACTATGTTATTATTTCATTCTCTTATAAATTTTATTTGGTTATTTTGTTGGCTTCATTTTTAAAGAAGTTTTGGATCACAGAAGGGTTGCAACTGTGGCAGGAGAGGATAATTGGTGGGGAATATCAGTGATGGGGAATGCATGGGAGGAGGTTCAGCTGTGGCACACCATTATGGCATATGAATGTGTTCAAGTGTCCATGGGGCATTTTCATGGTTGGTGGAGATCCACACAATAAGAATATTCAATTCCCATCCTGGGGAGTTCTGCCACATTCTCTGATGGGACAGCAAGTACACAGGCAGTGACCAGTGGAAGGAGGATGGAACACTCATGGGCCCTTGATATTGATACTTATGAACCTTTGCTTTTGAAATTGAAACTTCACCTAGTATTATAGATTGCCTGAGAGTTAACACCTGAGAGCCTCCTTGTGGCTCAAATATGACCTCTCTCTAAGCCAAATTCAGCATACAAATGCATTACCTTCCCCCCAGTGTGGGACACGACTCCTGGGGATAAGCCTCCCTGGCACTGAGGGATACTAACAAATACCAACAAGCAATGCAACTGGAAAAAGACCTTGACCAAAAGGAGGACAGAGAAAGACGAATGTGTTTATATGTCTAAGAGACTTTGAAGTAAGACAGGAGGTTATTCCAGAGGCTACGCTTATACATGTCTCAGGAGGACCTCATTGACTGCCACAATAAATATTGCCTCAAAACAGTGGGACTCCTGAGGGCTCTGGAGACATCCAGACACTATAGAAAGGGCTGACAGCTCAGGAGTTTGGTGTCCTGCCAGTGGGCCCCTACTTTGGAAAATATGCTTCTCAGTGTGACAAGAGTTGGACTCAGTTAGGGTTTCCATACACATGGCTCTTCTTCCCCTTCTATTTGAACCTATAGTTGCTACTAGAGTTGATAGCTGTATGTCCAAGAGACTTAAATCTTTGGGTTTTCCATAGGTCAGTGAGGCCCTGATTTTCAGCAGAGTGGCAATGCCTACTTTCCAGTTCACTGGATTCACCCAGGACAGCTAGCAAGGAAATGATGATGACAATGACCATCCCAAGGAAAAGAGAGTCTACAACTGCAAGCAAGATAGTCCTATCCATTTACCCCATGAGACCCAAGCACCATCTCAATTAGAAACTGATTGGACATCACCTGCAATGGAATGAAGTTGGCTCCTATTTCACACCATATACAAAAAATAACTCAAAATGGATCAAGAACTTACACATAAGAGCTAAAAGTACAAAACTCTTAGAAGAAAACATAAGAGAAAGGCTTCATAATCTTGGAATTTGTAGTGATTTTTTTTTTTTATATATGACACCCAAGAACTGGCCACAAAAGAAAAAATATACAGTAGTACCTCAGTACTTGTTGTTAATTAGTCCTGGAAGGCATGAAAAGTACCAAAAATGACACATACTAAACAAATTTTTCCCATAAAGAATAATGTAAATAAGTTTAATGCATTCCTAAACCAGACAATGCACATCTTTATGGCAACATGTAAAAAGATAGGGTTGTATATAATCACTTTACATGAGAAAAACACCTAAAAATTAATAAATGCCTAGATTAAATAAAATAAAATCTTCACTTTACCTGTACTGATAAGAGTCCATGGCCTAATGGGATGGTGAGAGGAAAATAGTGAAGAGGAGAGGTTACATGGAGTGTAACCTTCCAATACGTCATTGGGTCCTTGCTCTTCCCTGTGTCCTCTGCCTTTCTCTCTAGGATTCCTTGTCCATTTTCATTTCTGCCTTCAGAATCCCCTGCCCCTTATGCTGCTCTCTTTGGGAGGCCCAGGGGTCTACATCCCCTCCATAATGCCTCCAGTGGTCACAAAACCACAAAGGAGATGCACCACCACACAGTGCAGCATGGGCCAGCACAGCTTCCCAGCCCACAGAACAACATTGGCTAATGTGGCTGGGGTTCCACAAATAATGTGGTGGCTGCAATGCCTTCTTCAGAGAGTAAAAACACAAAACAGAAAAAGAACACAAACCAATAGGCATTTGTATCCAAATACAAATTCCTAGAACTGTGATTTGAGTGGCTCAAGGAATTAGGTATCTTTGAAAATAGACTTGAGATATCAAAAAACTCCTGATAAACTTTATGCATGGTTTAAAGGTTTTAAACTCCAAATAGGGCCATGAAAAGCCAGCAATTTTCAAACCTGACTTTCTAGGACTGGGAACAAATGTGCTATAAGAAGCCTAAGCACAGGCACACCCCACATACTACTGCTGTGAGAATTAATGGGTAAGACATCCTGAGGGGCAATCCAGAAATATGTATTAACCAATCACCAACTGGCAATGGAATTGGAAAAAAAGGCCTTGATCAAAAGGGGGGAAAGGTAAAGACAAATGATTTTGTATGACTAAGAGACTTCAAAGTGAGTTGGGAGCTCATTCCAGAGGTTACACTTAGGCATGTCTCAGCAGGATCTCATGGACTGCCAAAGCAAATACTACCTCAAATAGTGGGGCTCCTGAAGGTTCTGGAGATGTCCAGTTCTCTATAGGCAGGGCAGATACCTCAGGAGTTTGATGCCTTGCCAGAGGGCACTACTTTGGAATTTATGCTCCCCCATGTGACAGAGATGGACTCAGTTGTGGTTTCCTAACATGACTCTGCTGACCATTCTATTGAAACTGTAATTAGTACTAGGGATGATAGGTGTATGTCCAAGAGATTAAAATCTTTGAGCTGTCCATGTGCCAGCTGGGCCCTGAATCTAAATGGAGTTGCAACACCTATTCTCCAGTTCATTGGACTCACCCAGAACAACTAACAAGGAGATGATGATGGACAAAGACCAACCCAAAGAACCGAGTCTACACCTGCAAGAATCCCATCCATCTGCCACATGACACTGAAGCCCCCTCAGTTGGAGGTGGAGAAGGGTGGGCATCACCATCCCAGAATCCTCAGGATCAGGGAATGAACTATGAACTAAAGTAGACATACTGGTATTCTACTATAGACTTATTGTGATTCTAGCAATGGAAGAAATTATATCATTGACATGGAGGCAGTGGGCACTGAAGGTTCTGAGGGCAGGGAGAGGAAAAACAGGTGTAACACAGGGGCATTTTCGGGATGCGGAAATTGTCCTGAGTGACATTACAATGACAGATACGGCACATTACATATCTTGCCATAACCTATAAAATTGTGTGGGAGAGAGTATAAACTACAATGTAAACTATAATCCATTCTTAGTAGCAATGCTTCCAAAAATGTTTTCATCAATTGTAATGAATGAACCAAACTAATGAAGGATGTTGTTAATGTGAGAAAATGTAGGAGATATATGGAGTGGGGCATATGGGAATCCCCTATATATTTTTTTTCTTCTTTATTTTCTTTTAAATGCTACATTCAAAAAATATGAGGTCCCCATATACCCCCCACCCACACCCACCCCACTTCTCCCACATCAACAACCTCTTTCATCATCATAGTGCATTCACTGCACCTGGTGAATTCATTTTGGAGCACTGCTGCACCACATGGACAGTGGTCAACATTGTAGTCTATACTCTCCCCCAGTCCACCTAGTGGCCATGGCAGGATGCACAGTGTCCAGCATCTGAGTCAGCACCACCCAGAACAACTCCAAATCCTGAAAATGCACCCACATCATATCTCTTCTTCCCTCTCCCTACCATCAGTAGCTACCGTGGCCACTTTCTCCACATCAATATTACAATTTCTTCGCTTACTAATCACAATAGTTCCCCAGCAGAACACCAGTAAGTCCACTCTAATCTATACTCTATTCCTCCATCCTGTGGACCCCCTATATTTTTATGTAAAATTTATGTAATCTAAGTATCTTTATAAAATACATATATATATATTTTTTTAACTTTGAAATTTTGCAAATTTTTTTGATCCAACAATTCCACTTTTTCCAGAATTTTATACTAAGGAAATAATCACAGATGGGTATAAAGATTTAGCTATAGATATAAATATCACAGCATTGGTGAGCATAGTAAAACTTTTTTGTAATTATAAATGATTGAGTAAACAAATTATATAATGATAAAATGGAAGACTATACACTTATGAGATTTTTTGCTATTGCAGAATAATACATGAAATGGAAAAATGAACATGACACAATGATGATTTTATTTTATTTTATTTTTTTAAGATTTTTTATTTCTCTCCCCTTCCCCCCCACCCCCCTGTTGTCTGCTCTCTGTGTCCATTCACTGTGTGTTCTTCTTTGTCCACTTGCATTGTTGTCAGCAGCACTGGGAATCTGTGTTTCTTTTTGTTGCATCATCTTTACTGTGTCAGCTCTGTGTGTGTGGCACCACTCCTGGGCAGGCTGCATTTTTTTCATGTGGGGCGGCTCTCCTTACAGGGCGCACTCCTTGCACATAGGGCTCCCCTATGCGGGGGACAGCCCTGTGTGGCAGGGCACTCCTTGCATACATCAGCACTGCGTGCACAGGCCAGCTCATCACACGGGCCAGGAGGCCCTGGGTTTGAGCCCTGGACCTCCTATGTGGTAGGTGGATGTTCTAATGATGATTTTAATTGCAAATTATAGAACAGTCCAAAGCACAAGATCCCATTTCTATTAAGCATATGTTATGGCCCACGGCCTGTGAGTCAGCCCCCAACGACTGCCCTCTTGGTTTTCACTGTCTTGTTTAGTCCCCCTCCCAACTGCACCAATGTTGACCTGGGTGATCAAATGTAGAGCCAAAGAAGCAGTCTACCACCTCCAAGATTCATTTATAAAAGACTGACTTTCTTTTGGGTCCCTGTGTTGGGAACTGCCTGAGGAAGGAGAACTGGGGCCTCCTGCCAACAGTTAGGTGAGTGGACTTGGAAGCACAGTGACTGACCCTTCCTGGAAAGCTACTGACCAGCTCATCGATGGCAGCCTTGAGAAAGACCCACAGCCAGAATCATCCATCTGAGCTGCGCCTGTATCCTCACCCTCCTGACCCTCAAAGATGGTCACACAATGTTTATTTTTTAAGATGTGGCAGTTTGAGATTTATGAATTTCAATAAGAAATATTGATTTGTTACTGTAACAAATCTGTACTGTAAACTGGTCTGTTTCTCTGTGCACAATAACCCTTAGATTGTATTAGATTCAGCTGAGAAGCCTTTGATTATCTTATGCTATGATTAGGGCTTTGATTCAGTCACATCATTATGGCTTGCAGGGTTCATTCCCTGCCCCCTTGTCCACAACCCCTTGATGGGCTATATAAAGGGATAATCAATCAAGAAGGCAAGAGAGGTAGACTCGCAGAGAACATACACAGAGGATCCTGCAGCCCAGGAAGAGAGATGAGCCTGATAGTTTACAGTCAACCTTGTGAAGAGAAGAGAGCTGCTGAGCCCAGAAAGAAATGAGCCCCAGGAAGAGAGATGAGCCATATGTCAGCTTACAGAAGAGATTGGAAGAAACTGGAAACACTGAGCTTTAAGAGGAAGAGGAAGGCTGAACCCACACCGATGCTGCTGGCCATCCTGCATCAACGTGTGGCAACAGACTTTGGGTAAGGAAATAACCTTGAGTTGGACTCTTTAGGGCCTTGTGACTGTAAGCTTCTACCCCAAGTGAATACCCTTTATAAAATCAACAGAGTTCTGGTACTTTGCATCAGCACCCCTTTGGTCAACTAATACACTCTATTTCAGGATCATTTGTTCTGCAGAATAAGATAACTAACAGTATGTGCATAATGAAGTGAGTGAAAGGGCATAATTCAAAACAATGGTTGTGGCATAATGGTGAATAGTTTTTATTTTACTTTCTTATACAATATTGACAAGTCCTTGTCCTTTTCCAGAAAACTGACATAGAAAACCATATGACCAAGAAAGCTCGTTTAACCTTCTAACAAATAGAAGGATGATGATCAGATAGAATTTTAGTTCCGAATCACATTTAAAGATACTTTTCAAGTAATCTAGTATTCAATGTGCAAAAAAACACAAACAACTCCAGAGAGACACCTGGATGGTGTGGGTTTGGGGTAGGGGTCAGTACGGCCCTTCCAGAAACTGTGTGGCAGCAGCATTCAGAAACCCCAAGGAAAGGAGCCCTCCCTGGGCCTCCTCAAAGAAACACCGTGAGCATTGAAGATGGCCCAGGACTCTTGCTTACCCAGTTTCTGGTCAAACTGAAATGCTGCCACATAGGCATTTCCCCTCAGGATGCTTAGGATGGCCAGCAGCATGCTGATTTTAATGCGACTGATGCACTCAGTCCACCAGCACCGATGCCCCGTCACTGCTGAGCAAGTGGACGCTTAGGGAGGCAACCTGGGTCAGGTGGTAGTGGGTGCTGTTTCCTGCAAGGAAGATGCACTCCCAGCCACAGGCACATAACAGACCTTCATGACCAAAGGCTAATGATACCAACGGCCTCCTGAGCAGCCCCTCAACGTCCTCCTCACCACCACCTCTGGAGGCAGGCACAATCCCCCACCTTACACATAAAGTAACTGGGGCCTGGAGAGGGTAAGTAGTGGTAGTGGCTGCTCTCAGCTGACATGAGTTAGTGGGAGAGCTGGGATTCCAGCACAGATTTGCTGAGTCTACCTACTGGGCTCTACTTGTCTCTAAAGGAGAGGAAGATATATGTGGCGATTCCTGAAAATAATTTGTCCCATTAATTACTTGGCAAAGCGCCATAATGAAATAAATGTTTTAAATTAAAGACTGCTTTCTCTTTATACAATGGATAGATTTCTTCAAAGATGGCCTCAAAATATTAACTGACTCATGCTAAAAGGACACTGTTAAAAACTTGGGCTTGAAATATTTATGAGTTAATTAGTTGCCACTGTTATTTTGATCTGTTTAAAAGGAATTTAATTGACCAATTATTCTATGAGAGGCCTTTTATCCAAACCAATGCTTTAACGACTGACTACAGATAGGTTAGGGATGCTTATGAGCATAATCCTTATACATTTAAGGAATACATTTTAGATTTCATTTTAAAATGTATTCTGTCCTTTTAAATTCTCCTTAAAAACACAATTTTAAAAACACAGTGATAAAAATCCCTTTAAGCTATGTCTGAATGTAATCTATTGGATTTCTTAGTTACCTATATACTTACCTGCATTTAGGACTGAATTAAATATTTTAAGCAAATTGGTAATTTTTTAGTTTTAAAAATAGCTGATTTCCACACACAAATGACAGCACTACCTTTCATGTTTATTCCTGTGTCTGGTTTTCAATGAAGGGAAAGGCACAGGACTGGCAAGTCCATCAAAAAGTTTATGTTGGAAACAGATTTAAATTCAGAAATCTTTTAGTCTGGCCATTTCACTTTAGAATATAGGAAACCAAATCCCATCCACAAAATACCTTCTGTACTGTGACATTTTTGGCAACTGCTCCCAAAGTCCTCAGTGTGTCATATTCACACTGCATCATGACCACACTGTCTACATGTCATGTCCACACCATGTCCACATCCACCGTGCCATGTCCACTTGGTGCCATGCCCACTCCACACCATGTCTACTCTGGACCATGTCCCCACTGTACCATATCCTCTCTGCCATGCTTACACTGCTGCACCTACATCCATGCCCACTCTATGCTGTGTCCTCACTGTGCCATGCCCACACCATTTCATGTCCATGCCAGGCTATGTCCAACTGTGTCATGTCCCCACCATGCCATGCCCACACCATGCCATGTCTGCTCTGTGCCAAGCCCACACAGCCACACCTACTTGTCATGTTTATTCTGTGCCATGTCCACTCTGTGTCACATGTGCACCACATCATGTCCACTCTGTGTCATGTCCACACGTTATGTCCACTCTGTGCCATGTCCACTCTGTGTCACATGCGCACCACATCATGTCCACTCTGTGTCCTGTCCACACATCATGTCCACTCTATGCCATGTCCACTCTGTGGCACATGTGCACCACATCATGTCCACTCTGTGTCATGTCCACAATGTGTCATGCCCACACATCATGTCCACTGTATGCCATGTCCGCTCTGTACCACATCCATGCTATACCACATCCTCTCTGCACCACACCCACCCTAACCATGCACATGCTGTACCTTGCCCAGACTCTGCCATATCTACTCTGTGTACCACACCCACTCTAAACCATTTTCAGACTATGTCACATCCACACAGCACCATGTAGTGACATGTAATTTAAAACCACAGAGAAATTAGGTCGCTTAGTCCACCTTGGACAACTACTGAGAGGTGATGTTCATAATGAGGTAGTGCTGTATCTTCCATCAATCCCAAGGGAGAATATCTGAATGCGCAGCAAGTAGGGTAGAGAACCACTCCTGCCTCTTCATCCTTCATCCGTCTTCTCTCCTGCTTTAATTATACCATCTGATTCCTAGATGTGACACCCACATTCTCTCTAACTTTGCAAGTCACTTTGCTCCTCTGTGGTATGTTCAGCTCATCTGAAAAAATAAAGAGGCTGGACTAGAGTCCATAGGCTATGGACTATGGAAATAGACATATTCAGCTATCAACATTCAGAAAAGAGCACATTAATTTAAAGCAATCCACCTTAGGGTCGTGTGATTTAACGTTCTTTAAAAGTTCTCTAGCTGGTTAAAGCCACGGCAGGTAATTATCTCTGCTCTCCTGAGGTCTCTTTCCTTTTCAAAGCTCCTACTCCAAATGGCACTCCTTCTCCCTACCCTCTTTCTTTATGTTAGAGGGATTCATTTATCCTTTGACGGGCTAAAGCATTTTCATTCCAGTCTTTGGCATGAGACTCCACATACGGCCAGATCCTTCCTTCCTGTTCCCGGCTCCTTTTACATCTGAATAAAGTCAGGTCTTGGGCCAAAGCGGCAGGTTGAGGGGAACACCCTGGGGCCCCAGGAGATGAGCAGCAAATGTATCCTGGCTCTGCGCCCAACTCAGTGGATGTCACACACAGTACACACGTTTCCTCTCCGGACCTCCAATTCCTCACTTGTATGAAGAGTTTGGCTCAGATCATTTCTAGGATTCTGTTTGGCTTTGCATTCTACACCAGCTTCTCTGAATTTCAAGGAAATGTTGTATATTTTTCAATTTGATGTCTCTTCTCTCTCTTCCTGCAGTTGCTAGTAAAATTATCTTTTTTTAATCTTTTAAAAGTTATTATTTTTTAAGAAGCTTTAGATTACATAAATATTACATCAAAAATATAGGGGATTCACATATACCTCACTCATCTACACACACACACTCTTCTGCATTAACAACATCTTTCATTAGTGTGGGAAAAAAACCAATCTTTTTAAAGCTCTGTGGGGGCACCGTATTAAAAGACCTACATGTGACAGCTAATAATGTGTAGCTCTTACACTAAAACCTAGG
This sequence comes from Dasypus novemcinctus, assembly GCF_030445035.2. Lineage (NCBI taxonomy): Eukaryota > Metazoa > Chordata > Mammalia > Cingulata > Dasypodidae > Dasypus > Dasypus novemcinctus. The sequence goes on from NC_080683.1 coordinate 2,468,665, forward strand.
CAAATGTCTTCAGGACCACATAGCAGGCAATGGATTTTTAGATTTTTTTTACCTAAAGCATGAGCAAAAAACAAAACTACATAAAATGGATTTCATCAAAATTAAAACTTCTGTGCATTGAAGGACCTTATCAAGAAAGTAAAAAGACAACCTACAGAATGGGAGAAAATATTTGGAAACCATACACCTGATAATGATGTAATGTCCAGAATGTATAAAGAAGCCCTAAAATTCAACAACAAAAGGACAGCTGAATTTAAAAATGGGCCAAGGATTTAAACAGATATTTATGAAAAGAAGATATTCACGTTACCAATAAGTATACAAAAACATGATCGGCATCATTGGCCTTTAGGGAAATGCAAATTAAAACTACAATGAGGAATACTTCATACCCACTAGGATGGCTATTACTTTAAAAATTCAAAGTAACAAGTATTGACAAGGATGCAGAGAAATAGGAACCTTCATGCATTGTTGGCGAGAAGGTAAAATGGTGAAATCACTGTGGAAAACAGTTCGGTGACTCCTCAGAAAGTTGAGTATGAAATTACCATTTGATTGGGCAATCCCACTTCTCAATATATACCTAAACGAACTGAAAGCAGGGTCTCAGACAGATATTTCTATATTTGTATACATGGCAGTATTATTCACAATCACCAGAAGTGGAAGCAATCCATCAACAGATGAATAAAGAAAATGTGGTAGATCCAGGCAACGGAATATTATTCAGCCATGGAAAGGAATGAAGTACTGATGCATGCTGCAACGTGGATGAATCGTGAAGACATCATGTTGAATGAAATGAGCCAGACACAAATGGACAAACACTTCATGATTTATCTTATAGGACATACTTAGAATAAGCAAATTCATAGAGCTAGAAAGCAGAATATTGTTTACCAAGGGTGGGTGCAGAAGGAATGGGAAATTATTACTAAATGAGTCTGAGTTTTGGTTTGGAAGGATTATCTGGAAATAAATAGTGGTGAAAGTTACACAGTATTGTCAATGAAATTAATTTCAAAGAATTGTCCACTTAAAATGGTTAAAATGATTTTTATGTTGTGTATATTTCACCACAACTGAACTCGCTCAGCACAACTAACAAAAGGATAATGATGGAAAATGTCCATCTACAAAAAAAAACAGTATCTACAAGAGCAAGCAAGACAGTTCCAAGCATCTGCCCACGGGATCTCTCAATAAGAAATAGAGTAGATGTCACCATCCCCAAAACCTCAAGATCGAGGAATGAACAAACACAAGGGGTAATTCAACTAGGGACTAAAATACATTTATTATTCTAGTGATAGAATGTGTATCATTGATATAAAGGCAGTGGCCATCAGAAGTTCTGAGGGGAGGGAGAGGGAAGAAAAGATGTAACATCAGTCATTTTTGGGACATTGCAATTGTCCTGACATTGCAATGATGGATACAGGCCATTATACATTTTGTCTAAACTTGTATCATTGTGTGGTGCAAAGCATAAACTATAATGTAATCTATAGACCATGGTTAGTAGCAATGCTTCATTATGTGTTAATCAATGGTAACAAACGTACCACACTAATGAAAGATGTTAATGGGATAAAGTGTGGGAGGGAGAGAGGGGTTCGGTATATAGGAATCCTCTTTATTTTATTTTTTGTGGCTTAAAACAGTATATATTTATTAACTTACAATTTTGAAGGTCATAATTCCAAAATGGGTCTCATTAGGCTAAAATCAAGGTGTCAGCATAGCTGCCTTCCTTCTGAAGGCTCGATGGGAGAATCAGTTTCCTTGCCTTTTCCAGCTTGTAGGGGCTGCCTGTCTTCTTTGGCTCAAGACCCCCACATCACTCTAACCTCTGCTTTCATGGTCTCATTCTGACTCTGATTTTCCCATCTCCATCTTGTACTTGTAATTACACCCTTGGGATGACATTGGGTCCACTCAGATGATCCTTTATAATCAAACCATCTCAGGACCCTTAACTTTTTTGTTGTTGTTGTTCATTGTTTGTTTGTTTGTTTTAAATTTTTAATGTATTTTTAAAATTTCTTTAAGGATACATAGATCATACAAAATATTACATTAAAAAATATAAAAGGATCCCATATTCCCCATCCCCACCAACCACCCCCATTCTTCCCACATTAACAAATTCTTTCATCAGTGTGGCACATTCATTGCATTGGTGAATACATTTTGGAGCACTGCTACACAACATTGTGGTTTACACTCTCTCACAGTCCATTCAGTGGATTATGGTAGGATATATGATGTCCTGCATTTCTCACTGCAGTATCATTCAGGACAACTCCAAGTCCTGAAAATGCCCCCATATCACACCTCTTCTTCACTTTCCCTGCCCTCAGCAACTCCCATGGCCACTGTCACCACATCAATGATACAGTTTCTTCCATTACTAGAGTCCCAATAATTCTATAATAGAACACCAGTAAGTCCACTCTAATCCATATTATATTCTTCCATCCTGAGGACCCTGGGATGGTGATGTCAACTCCACCTCTAACTGGAGAGGGGACTAGATGCCACATGGTTGATGGATGCAGTTCTCCCGCTTGCAGTTGTAGATACTCTGGTTGATCATCCCCACCTCCTTGTTAGCTGACATGGGCATATCCAACAAACCAGAGAGCAGGTGCTGCAACTCCCCTGAGGCTCAGGGTCTCCTGAGAATACACCAACCCCAGCACCAACTAAAGGTTCAGTAAGAGTGACAGAAGAGGCATGTGTAGAAAGGTCACATCTGAGTCCAACTCTATCACACTCAGTAACACAAACTCCAAAGTAAGGTCCACTGGCAAGGCATTGAACTCCAGAGCCATCTGCCATGACCATAGAACCTGTGCATCTCTGTAGCCCTCAGGAGGACCACTACATGTGGTTGTATCTAATTTGGCTGTCTCTGAGATCCTGCTGAGGTGTGTGTAAGCGTGATGCCTCTCATGAACTTCCAACTCACTTTGAAGTCTCTCAGCCATATACAATCATTTCTCTTTACTGTTTCCCCCTTTTATTCAATGTCTTTTTCTATTTTCATCACCAGCTGATGTTTGGTAGAAATCCCTCAGCACCAGGGAGGCTCATCCCCGGGAGTCATGTCCCATGCTGGAGGGAAGGTAATTTATTTACATGCTGAGTGTGGCTTAGAGAGTAGCCACATTTGAGCAACATGGAGGCTCTCAGGAGGTAACTCTTGGGCACCTTGCAGCTCTAGGCCTAATTCACATTTCAGGCACACAGGCTCATAAGCATAGTTATCAGTATCAAGAGTTCATCATTGGACCATCCTTCCTGTTGGTCTTTGCCATTGCAATTGGGGGATTGTTGCTGTTTCATTGGGGAATGTGATAGAGCTCCTGTGGCTAGGAACTCAGCACTCCCTTAGTTGTTGTTCTTAACTGTAACTACTATGAAAATATCCAAACATTTTTATGTACCCTGTATTTTGTCAAATGCTTTTCTGCATCTCTGGAAATGAGGCGATTTTTTCCCTTCAATCTGTTTATATGGTGTATTACATTACTTGATTTTCTTATGTTGAACATCCTTGCATATCAGGAATAAATCCCACTTGGTCATGGTGTATAATTCATTTAATGTGTTGTTGAATATGATTAGCAAGGATTTTTTTGAGGATTTTTGTGTCTAAGTTCATTAGAGAGATTGGTCTATAACTTTCCTTTCTTGTGGTGTTTTGTTTGGTTTCACTATTAGGGTAATGTTGGCATAATAGAATGAGTTAGGCAATGTTCCTTGTGTTTCAATTTTTGGAAGACTTTAAGCAGGATGGGTGTTAGTTCTTTCTGGACTGTTTGGTAGAATTCACCTGTGAAGCCATCTGACCCAGGGCTCTTCTTAGTTGGGAAGTTTTTAATGACTGATTCTATCTCTTCACTTGTGATTGGTTTGTTGAGATCATCAATTTCTTCTTTTATCAATGTAGGCTGCTTATCTGTTTCTAGGAATTTTTCCATTTCCTCTAAATTGTCCTTCTTGTTGGTGTATAATTTTTCAAAGTATCCTCTTATGATAGTCTTTATTTCTGTGGGGTCAGTGGTGATATCTCCCTTCTCATTTCTTATTTTGTGTATTTGCATCTTCTCTCTTTTTTCCTTTGTTAGTCTAGCTAAGGATTTGCCAATTTTATTGATCTTCTCAAAGAACCAGCTCTTTGTTTTGTTTATTTTTTCAAGTGCTTTCTCATTTTCTATTTTATTTAGTTCTGCTCAATCTTTGTTATTTCTTTCTTTCTTCTTCCTTTGGGGTTAGTTTGTTGATTTTTTTTTACTAATTCCTCCAAGTGTGCAGTTAGTTCTTCAATTTTAGTTCTTTCACCTTTTTTCATGTATGAATTTAGGGCTATAAATTTCCCTCTCAGTACAGCTTTTGTTGTAGCCCATAAGTTTTGATATGCTGTGTTGTCATTTTCATCAGTTTCAAGGTAGCTACTGATTTCTTTTGAGATTTCCTCCTTGACCCAAAGTTTGTCTAAGAGCGTGTTGTTTAACTTCCATATCTTGTTGCCAAATCTGGGTCTCTGGCCCTTGCAGATTTCCAGTTTCATTCCACAATGGTCAGAGAAATTATTTTGTATGATTTCAATCTTTCTGAATTCGTTGAGACTTTCTCTGTGGCCTAGCATGTGGTCTATCTTCAAGAATGATCCATGTGCACTTGAGAAGAATGTATATCCTGCTGTATTTGGGTGTAATATTCTGTATATGTCTATTAGGTCCAGCTCCTCTAATATATTGTTCAAAGTCTTTGTTACTTTATTAATTCTCTGTTGAGATGTTCTAATGGTGATAATGGTGTGTTAAAGTCCCCCACTATAATTGTAGAGGCATCGATTCCTCCATTTAATTTTTCCAGTGTTTGCCTCACTTGTTTTGAGGTGCCCTGATTAGGTGCATAAATGTTTATGATTGTTCTTTCTTCTTGAAAGATTACCCCTTTTACTAATATGTAGTGTCCATCTTTGTTTCTCAAAATAGTTTTGCATTTAAAGTCTATGTTGTCCAATATCAGTATAGCTACTCCTGCCCTTTTTGGTAATTGTTTGCTTGTAAAAATTTTTCCTGCTGTCCACTTTCAACCTTCTTGATTCCCTGGGTCTAAGGTGGGTTTTTTGTGGACAGCATATAGATGGGTCATATTTTGTTATCCATTCTGCCAATCTGAGTCTCTTGACAGGTTGAGTTTAATCCATTAACACTTAGTGTTATTATTCTCAAGGAATTACTTACATTAGCCATATTTTCTTTGGATTTCTCTATGTCATATATTGTTATTTCTCTTTTTGTCTTTTTGGTTGTTCTTACACTCTCCTCCAAATCTGTCTCTCCTGTTTTTATCTTTCCTACTGCAGAACTCCCTTTAGTATTTCTTGGAAGGCAGTTTTCATATTGGCATACTCTCTTAGTTTCTGTTTATCTGTAAATATTTTGAACTCTCCATTAATTTTGAATGCCAGCTTTTCTGGATAGCATATTCTTGGCCGGAAATTTTTTTTTTTAGTACATCGACTATGTCATGCCACTGCCTTCTTTCCCCTGTGGTTTCAGGTGAGAAAAAAGCACTTAACCTTATTAAGCTTCCCTTTTATGTGATGGTTCTCTTTTCTCTTGCTGCCTTCAGTATTTTCTTCATCTTGAGGATTAGATCATTTGACAAGTATATATCTTGGGCTAGGCCTGTTGGGATTTATACTTTTGGGGTGCACTGCACTTCTTGGACATGTACATCCATCTCCTTTAGTAGGTTTTGGAAGTTTTCAGTCATTATTTCCTCCAACAGCCCTTCTGTCCCCTTTTCCTTCTCTTCTCTCTCTGGAAATCCTATAATGCATATGTTTGTGTGTTTTATGTTATCATTCAAATCCCTCAGTCCCTGCTGGATTTGTTCTATCTTTTTATCTATCAATTCTACTATCTGATTTCAGATGTACTGTCTTCCACATTACTAATTCTTTCCTCTGCTTCTTCAAATCTGCTATTGTTTGCTGAGAGTATATATTTCATTTTGGATTTCTTGGATTGCCCCATTCATCACCATCATATCCATTATCTTTTTGCATATGTTTACAGTTTCTTCAGTATGCTCTCCAAGTGTTTTCTTAATATCCTTAATCTCTTCCTTCACTTCATTAAGTTGGCCCATGATATTTTTTGGAGAGCTTTGATTAGACGTTTGATGTTCTTCTCTTCTTCTTGGTTTTTAATTTGTTGATTGGACTGGGTCATGTCTTCCTGATTATTGGTATGATTTGTAATTTTTTGTTCCTGTCTGCTCATCATTTTATCTTTGTGGGTTTATTCAGTTGATTCACTTCTCCCTCTAGTCGGGTTTTTTTAGGTGCTATTTTTGTGTGTGTTTGTTAAGTCTTCTCTTTGACACTCTGTTCTTCTTAATCTATTTCCTTGTTGTTGTCTAAATTACCTTGAAGGGAATAGATTAGGGCCAGGGAAGGCAAAGAAGTAAGGAAAGAAAAAGCATAATAGTAGTATTGGTTGTAAATGTTAGCAGAAGAACCATATAAGACCTAGGAGAATAAATATTAAGCTCATGTAAGCAGTGTATAGTTTTAGGAATAAGAAAGTGGAGTACCTACAATGAAATGGGAAACTGAATATAGAGAAGAATATAGTATGAATTAAAAGGCTAGCATGATCAGGAAAGAGGGAAAGAAAAAATAAAGGACAATAATTTAAAGAGTTAAGAAAAGATAGAAAACAGAAAAAATGGGCCAAAGAGAGGTGGAATGTAAGAGCAACAACAGAAGGTGGAAGATTGAAAGATGTAGGAAGGAAAAGAGACTGCACTGGTAGCCAAACTCAGAAAAGAGGAAATTGAGGACAAGGAAGCACAGCAAACAATAAACAAGCTGGCAGCACCTAACTGAAAAAAGAAAAAATAAAGGGTTGGTGTATAAAGAGGAAGGAAAGACAAGAGAACAAGAAGAAAAAAAAACAAACACAAACCCTCAAGCAAGGAGTCAACCAAACAATAAAAAACCAGACTTCCCTCTTAAGCGCCTATTTAGAGAAATAAGACACCCAAGAGAAGCTAATACAAGGGTAATATCTGTTTTCCCTGTCTCAAAATGTCAGCTAATATCCCAATGGGTCATTACTGTAAGAGGAGCTGGGAACTGAACCAGAGACCTTGTCATTAAAGGCTGAAATTACTCCACTGAGTCAAACCCTCCTTCTGGGCCAACCTGCTTCTCAAAAAAAGTCCCCTTCTAGGGGCAAGGTAGACTCTTTGCAATTGAATAAACTGATTAGGAATCTATCCTTCCCCTTTCTCCTTTTCTCACTTCCCTCTCAGCAGGAAGCCCATGTGAGACCTCCCTTCCGAAACTCCAGTGGGTCCCTGGTGACCCAAATCACCATGGAAAATGACGACTCTCAATCTCACTGAGGGAGAGCACCCACACCTTGCCCAGAACCCTAAATATGCTCTTGGGAGCCTACCAAGCACTCCCTTAGGTGTGTTGAGCAGGTTTAGTTAACTGCCTCACTCCACCTTCTCCCAGATGTAACTCACAGAGGTTAGGTAAATCAGGCTGCTTCAGCAGCTGCCTGGTTTCTACTCAAGCCAGCTGGTACGTTCCTCAAAGCTCAAAAAGGGGGTCCAGACAATTGAACTTCCCACACTCCTCTGTACCCTTCACCAGAACCCTCCCACTCTTGGAGTTTTTCCCTTGGCTGTGTGACCAGTGAGGTTCTGGACAGCAGCCTTCTTGCTCTGGGGGTGAGGGAGAAACCCGCGGTTTTACCTTGAGCTGTCACTCTTCTTGTCGTGCCCTCTCCGGATCTATGTCCAGCAGCCTCCTGTTTGTGGGTTCTCAAAACAGCTCACTCAGGCAGGATTTTGTGCCATTTTTTCAGAAGGGATGATGAAGGTGCACTTACTGCGATGCCATCTTGCCCCGCCTCCAGGCTCCTTATTTTTGCTGTAACATTTATGTAATCTAAATCTTCTTTAAAAAAAACAAACACCCTGTGGGAATGTCGCAGACCAATCTGTCCTTTCTTAGAAAGCAGAGAGGAGGGAGATTATGCAATGAAGGCATGTCACCTTTGGCTTCCATGTGCGAGAAAAGCAGGAGGTAACAGAGCCGATGGACAGGAGGAGCAAGGGGCACTGACTGGAACCTTCACGTATCTGTTTCTCCCTGTACAACCCCAGGGCCTCTCCTCTAACCCAGACATGACTCCCTTTGGGGCACTCCAAGGAAAACCCTGTGAGCATGTTCCATTCACGTTGGGGCCTCCATTCACCTTTGCTGAGCCCCAAGTAGGACCAGTCACCTCACAAAGGGGTTCCATCCGGGTTCTCACTCTGAGCTGAAATCTCTTAGATGCCTTTGCTAAAACAGGATGTAAATAACTGAGGGATAAAGAGAAGCTATAAACCAAGTGCACCTCGAGACAAATACCTAGCTGATAACCTGGTGGGGTCAATATGTGAGCAAGATCCCCCGAGTAAAGGTTCCCCCCACTCCCACCACAAGATGGAAGAAGGGCTGATTCTTTCTAGGTCACTGGTCAGTTATTTCAGCAGAAAAGAAGTTTAGTGTCAATGTCCAAAGGCCTCTTCTCTTCCCTCTGAAGTCACTTTAAAACAAAACAATCACCTCTAAAATCAATAGTCCCCTGTTCTTTGAGCTCTTCTTCCTGAATCTTTACAGATTTCATAATTTATTCAACTGCTATTGGAAGTGGGCTCTAGAGGAATAAATGAGATGCGTGGACCCAGGAAGTTGCTTCATGTTTGGGGTTTTATCAGTTGCACACCATTTCATGGGAAACAGGAAGGTGGTTTTATTTATTTATTTTTATTTTTATTTTTTGCTGTCTCAGGCTAGACTTCATGATAAACAGGTTTTTTTCCTCCCCATCCTCTACTTCCAAATTAAAACTCACCTTTTTCTTTTCATAAAGCTTTCTGAAGATGACGGCTCTGCATCGGTAGGATGGCAAATTACTTACATATTAATTGCATCATCAGCTACAAAAAATCAAAAGAATAAGGAACATTTGTGCAAACATGTTCCCTAGAGGGAAGTCAAGTGAGTAAATCATCAGGCCTGCTTAATCCCTAATAAGAAAATTATTGTCATTCTACAAGACAGATCTGATGTTTCAGGTTAGAAAACCTTCTCAGAATAATGTGTTTATAGAAAGCACTGGAAAATTAAGTGAAATTAAATAAAAGTGTACTTGGGAAATGCAACATCTGATTCTTCTAGGAGGACTTAACCCTGAGGATGAGGCCACAGGGCTCCGAAGACATGCTGCTAGAACCAGATGGATGTCAGGGAGGCTGTCATAGCTACCTAAGTGGTACAGAGTCATAGTGCTCCCGCCTCATCCTAAAAACCAGGACTACCTATCAGATGACCTGTTCTCCACCACGTGGAAGACATGTCCAGACTGGAGCCAAGGACCTAAGGCCACAATGGTCCTGCCCACCTCCAGTCACCTCTAGGAAACTAACTGGACACACATTCCTTCCTATTCCAGACTGTCAGTGTCCTGCCCTTCACCCCCAAAACCAACCCACATCCAGGAACCTGCTGCCTCTTAATTCTCTCTCACTCTTCTCAGTCTGCTCTTCTTCACTCTGACTTTACAGAATGTTGATGATTTTGCACTCTTGTTGTCTCTTTGCTATGCCTAGAGTTCCAGTGCCCCCTCCCCCATTCTCTTAGAGCCAGGCCCTGCTGTGAGCAGCCTGCTTCTCTTGCCTCTGTCCTCCTTTGTTCCCCCAGGTGCACACTTCCCTGAGACAGAGCGTCAAAGTTGCCATTTCTTAATTCAAGAAGAAATAGAAAATCAACAAACCAAGAACTAGTGAAGAGATTTACCCAATCATCAAAATTCTCCCATAAAAGAAAAGCCCAGAACCAGATGGCTTCACAGGGGAATTTTATGAAACATTCGAAGAAGAATTAACAACAGTCCTACTCAGACTCTTCAAGAAAACTGAAGAGTAACTCATTCTACAAGGCCAATATCACCCTCACACCAAAGACAGATAAAGATAGCACAGGAAAAGAAAATTACAGACTACAAACTTTTATGACTATAGATGGAAATATCCTTAAAAACTACCACAAGGGTCAGGAGGCTCTGGGAATCAAACCCTAGACCCTCCATATGGTAGGTGGACACTCTATCAGTTGAGCCATGTCTGCTTCCCCCTATTGATGTTCACCAATCAAAGCCCTAATCACAATTTAATCACATCCAGGTATAGACCTGTTTACAATCCAATATCTATTTTTGGAATTCAGCAATAATATCAAAGTGCTACACTCCACCTTCTGAATTCCAAAAAGACATTACAATATTTTTAAAAAACAAACCCTTAAATCAGTAACAATACTAAGTACAAAATCATATCATAATCAGCTTAAAGATACATAGTTTGTTTTGAGGCAAAGTTCCTTTTGGTTGTAGACCTCTGAAACTAACAAAACAATTTATCTCCTTCCAATACACAAATGGACAGACAAAGGATAAACATTTTCATCACAATAAGGAGAAATTGGGAGGGAAACATGAGTTAGGGGTCCAGAACACTTCAGTAAACCTGCAGTACATACTTCATTAGATGTCAAAGTCTGAGAGTCATTGTTAAGATGATGGTTTCTTCTCCCTGATGCCACATGGGGACCCACACTTTCCACAGGCTTACCCAATGGCCATTTTCTTGTTTCCACCCTCATCAAGCATTTGGGTATTGACCAAGTTCCAAACCTCACACCCCAAGAGCATTGGGGCGATTGCCCCACATTACCCAAACTCTGGGTTAGAGTCTTAACCCCTCTAGTACAGTGAGATGAGGGTAACATCCTCCCTAATCCTTGGCATACAGTCTCAACCCTCTCAGAGCAATGAGTTGACCACCTGGCCTTCCCTAATTCATGGGGGACAGGTCCACCTCTCTTAGACCAGAGGTGACCTTAACCTCTCTAATCCTTAAGGAATGTGCTCCACCCTCTCTGTATCCTGGGGTGGTAAAACTCTCCCTGAACATGAGGTGGGAACATCCACCCTCTTCAACTGCTATTGCAAATTCACCCTCTCTGTACACAAGGGTGGGGCTCCTCTCTTGGCCCAAGGTGATGTCTTAATTGCAGATCTCAGCTTCCATGGTTTTCCTCTTAAAGCTCTTTCTCCTTCAATCTCTCCTTTCCATGTCCCCATTGTTCCAAGCAGTGGTTTTGTTCATTCAACTCTCCCAAAAACCTTGTTGGCTTAGCATGCAAGAATCAGGGTCAAGCCATTGGACAGTAATACTTTCCACAACTCTTTCCTATATACCTGCATCTTCAATCCAGATTTATAAGTTACAAGTTTGGTTAAGTCAGCAAATGCGTCACTGTTTTCTGGGAGCTTGATTTCCAGAGACTTGGAATTTCCAGAATCAGTTTCTGTTTTCTTTATGCCCAACAGTTCAGTCCTCAGCTTATCTCACGTGTCTAGCATTATTCTATAAACTACAAGGAGAAGCCAAGCTACATTTTCTCAGTTTTCTTTAGAAAGTTCTTCATCCAAATGTCTAGGCTTACCATTTTCAATTTCTGCATTCCATAAAGCACTAGGAATTAATCTTGATAAGTTCTCTGCAACTTTAAAACACAGACTGCCTTTCCTTCAATTTCCAATAATAGTTTCACCATTTACTTCTAAGGCCTCATAAAAAAGTCTCTTTAGAGTCCATATTACTATCAACAGACTACTCAAAGCACTGTAGGTTCTTTCTACCAAGCTCTCACAATTCCTCCAAAAAATACCCCTTACCCATTGATAAAACAGTTCTAGCATTTTGGTATTTTCAAAAGCATGACCCCACTCTTCTGGTACCAAATTCTGTAAAAGGGATGCTGATGCAAAATACCAGAAATCTGTTGGTTTTTATAAAAAGTATTTATTTGGGGTAGGAGCTTACAGTTACCAGGCCATAGAGCATAAGTTACTTCCCTCACCAAAGTCTTTTGCTACATGTTGGAGCAAGATGGCTGCCAACATCTACCATGGTCCAGACTTCCTGGGTTCCTCTCTTTCTGGGTCTTGCTTCTCCCTTGGCTCAGGGTTCCTCTATTCCCAGGGCTTGTTTCTCTTTCCTCACAACCAAGCTCCTCTGTGTGCTTATTTCCCAGGGCCCCAGCTCAAGACTCCAGTATCAAAACTTCAACATGAAAACTCCAACTTTGTCCTTTGCCATTTCTTTTATGTGTGAGTTCCACCCACCATGGGGCAGGTTACCAACACTCTATTGATATTCACCAATCAAAAACCTAATCACAATTTAATCACACCCAGGTATGGACCAGTTTACAAACATAATCTAATATCTATTTTCAGAATTCAGCAATAATATCAAACTGCTACAACTGTGATCAACTGGGACTTATCTCTGGTTGCAAGAGTATTTTAATATAAGAAAATCAACTAATGTCATTAACAGAAAGAAGGAAAAAAACATGATAAAAAATTGATGCTAAAAATTCATTTGACAAAATCCACACCTCTTCTTGATCAGGTTTGCTAACAGGGTGGTCAACCACCACACCAGGGAAACAAGGAAGTCTGTAGCTGCAAGTGGGAGAATTCCATCCATCAGCCATGTGGGATCTAAGCCCTCTCTCAATTTAGAGGTGGTGTGGACCTCTCCATCCCAGTGTCTTAAGGATGGAGGAATAAAATATGGATTAAAGTAGACTTACTGGTATTCTACTATAGAAACATTGTGACTCTAGCAATGGAAGAAATTATATCATTGATGTGGAGACAGTGGCCATGGAAACTGCTGAAGGCAGGGAGAGGGAATAAAGAGGTGTAACATTAGGGCATTTTCGGAACTTGGAGTTGTCCTCAATGATATTGCAGGGACAGATGCAGGACACTATTTTAATGTAACATTTTGTGTGATCCATGCATCTGTTTTAAAAAGATAATGATAAAAAATTTAAAAATTAAAAAAAAAACATTTATAACACTAGGAATAGAAGGAAACTTCCTCAACATGATAAAGGGCACATATGAAAAGCCCACAGCTAACATCCTACTTAAGTTACCATTAATGTTCACCATTAAGTGTGAAAGTCTGAAAGCTCTCTCTCTAAAATCAGGAAAGGACAAGGACTCCTACCGTCACCACTGTTATTCAACATAGTACTTGAAGTACTAGCCAGGGAAATTAAACAAGAGAAAGAAATAAAAGGTATCTGGATTGGAAAGTAAGAATTGAAACTTTCCATGTTTGCATGATCCTATACATAGATCCTATACATAGAATATCCTGAATAATTAAAAACAATTCTAATAGATCTAATAAATGAACTTAGCAAAGTGACAGGATGCACAATCAATGTGCAAAAATCAATGATGTTCCTGTACATTAGTAATGAAGAATCTGAAGAAAAAATCAAGAAATATTTCCTATTTACAATAGCAACTAAAAGAATCAAATATCTAGGAATAAATTTAATCAAGGATATAAAGGACTTGTATGCAGAAAACTACAAAACATTGATGAAAGAAAGTAAAGAAGACCTAAATAAATGGAAGTACATTCTATGTTCATGAATGGAAAGACAAAATATTATTAAGATGTCAAATCTACCCAAAGTGATTTACAGATTCAAGGCAATCCTAATAAAAATTCTAAGAGTCTTCTTTGCAGAAATGGAAAAACCAAGCATCAAATTCATACAGAAGGGTAAAGGGCCTAGAATAGCTAAAGCCATCTTTTTTTTTTTTTTTTTTTACTTTTTATTTATTTTTTAATAAAGCCATCTTTAAAAGAAGAATGGCATGGGAAAGGACTCATATTACTCATGATATAACAAAGCCAGAATAACTAAAGCAGATGGTAGTGGCAAAAAGGAGAGACATATAGATCAATGGAATTGAATTGAGAGCTCTGAAAACAATTCTCAGAAATTTAGGGAAAACTGCTCCTGCCAAAGGGCAAAGACCACTCAACTGGGAAAGAATAGTCTCTTCAATAAATGGTGCTGGGAAAACTGGATGTCCGTAGGCAAAAGAATAAAAGTGAACCCCTACCTCACTCCATATACAAAAATCAAATCAAAATGGATTAAAGAACTAATATAAAAACCAGAACTATAAACTCCTAGAAGACAACATAGGAAAGCATCTTCAGGATCTTGGGGTAGGCAGTTCTTACATTTTACAGCTAGAACACAAACAGGAAATGAAAAAAATAGATAAATGGGACCTCATCAAAATGAAAAACCTTTGAGTCTCAAAGGATTTATCATGAAAGAATAATGACAGCCTACACAATGGGAGAATATATTTGGAAACCACATATCAAATAAGGGTTTAATATCCAGAATATATAAAGAAACCCTTCATGTCAAGAAGAGAAAGACAAACAACCCAATTAAAAAATGGGCAAAAGACTTGAATAGATATTTCTCCTAGGAAGTTATACAAATGGCCGAAATGCTAATGAAAAGATGCTCAAAATCATTAGCTATTAAGGAAATTCTAATCAAACCACAATGACAGAATTGGTGGTGGATTGTGGGAAGGTAGCATCAGATTAGGCAGGCAAAGCTCAGCTCTCTCACAAAAAAATAGAGCAAGAGCCAAAAGCTCCCTGAGGGACCTGCTTTGGGGGTAAACTGATAAGGACAGTGCTCCAGAACTTCCAGGAGGGTGAGGGTCAGAGAGAGGAGGAACCCAAAACAACAAACTCTGAGTTACACAACCTCCCAGCCACTGGGAAATGTTCTCCTCCCACACACTCTGTTAAGTGAGAGTAAAATATCTGGCTGATTGCATCTGACTGAAGAGGGGAGCAGACATCTTCCTCCCTGTCAGCTATTACAAGGGAAAAGAGAGGGGCAGTTGGAGTGATTTTCTCCAATGAATTCAGCCACTGGATCCTGATTTGAATCTGAGCTCTGGACAGAACAAAGCAAAGGAAAACAGAGAGCAATGCCTCCACAGAAACGTGCACCAATGAGTGCCATTTGCTGGCTGGTCTGGAAATTGCATGGTCAAAAACGGTAATTGGGTCTTTCTGTTCTCTATCTTCTGGGAGAAAATCTGTGCCTCACTATTGACTCTCTGCCAAAATTTTGATAAGAAGCTGGGCAATTTTTAAAACTTAGGATAAGTTGAACCAAATATCAAAAGAGAGTTTTGAAATAACAATAGGCAAGAGAGAGAAACTGGCCAGAGTAAATTCACCAACACATTCAAATGCCTAGACATCAACAAAAAATTACAATCCATACTAGGAAACAGGAAGAGATGGCAGAGCCAAAGGAACAAACCAAATATCTTGAAGAGATACAGAATTTAAGACAATCAATGACAATCACAAAACTCTCATGAATCGATTTAAAGAATTGAAAGCAAATGTACATAAAGAGATGAAGGACATTAAGAAAACACTGGGTGAGCATAAATAACAATTTGAAAGAATGACACAATCAATGAAATTAACACTACATTATAGGCACATAAGAGTAGATTTGAATTGATCGATGACAAAATTAGTCATTTCAAAGACAGAACATCCAAACTGGAAAAGACAGAACTGAAAGAGAACAGAAAAAAAGGAACAGGGTCTCAGGGAATTGAATGGCAATGTGAAATGCAATAACATATGCATTATTGGTGTCCCAGAAGGAGAAGAAAATGGAAAAGGAACAGAAAGAATATTTGAGGAATATTGACAGAAAACTTCCCAGCTCTTATGAAAGACATAAATATCAATATCTAAGAAGGATAATGCACCCTAAACAGAGTAAATCCAAATAGACCTACCCCAACACAAATAATATTCAGAATGACAAGTATCAGAGAAAAAGAGCAGATTCTGAAAGCAGCAAGAGAAAAGCAAAGCATGACATAAAAGGGAACCTCAATAAGATTAAGTGCCAACCTCTGACCAGAAACCAAAGAGAAGAGAAGAAAATGGTATGATCTAACTAAGATATTGATAGAGAAAAACTGCCAGACAAGAATTCCATATCCAGCAAAGCTGTCCTTCAGAAATGGAGGGGAGTTCAAAGTCTTCACAGACAAGAATTACAAGTGATACTATAGGGAGTACAGCATGCTGGAAGGAAAAAAAAAAAAGGCGAGAGACTTGGAGAAGAGTGTAAAAGTAAAAATTATTAGAAAGGGTAAA
Source organism: Dasypus novemcinctus (assembly GCF_030445035.2). NCBI lineage: Eukaryota > Metazoa > Chordata > Mammalia > Cingulata > Dasypodidae > Dasypus > Dasypus novemcinctus. The sequence goes on from NC_080683.1 coordinate 2,484,877, forward strand.
TTAAAGGGTAAAAAGAGAGACAATAGTACAATATGACAACAGAAAGCCAAAGGTCAAAATGGATGAATAAGTAATGCCTTTACAAAAATAGCATTGAATGTTCATGGCTTGAACTCCGCAATCAGACATAGATTGATAAAATGAATGAAAAAATATGAGCCATCTAACTATTGTCTACAAGATACTCACCACATATATAAGGACAAAACCAGGTTGAAAAGGAAAGATTAGAAAAAGATATTCCCCCGACCGACCCGGGCGGGCATGGCCCGACACGTGTTCCTAACGGGGCCACCAGGTGTTGGAAAAACAACACCTACCCGGAAAGTCAGTGAGGGTTTAAAGTCCTCTGGCGGGCCCGTGGATGGATTTTATACAGAAGAAGTCAGACAAGGAGGGAGAAGAACAGGATTTGATGTCGCCCCTCTTTCCGGCACTCGGGGTCCTTTACCTGGAATGGGGGCAGCGCCTCCTGCTGGAAAGCGCGAATACCGAGTCGGCGGTCTGGCGGGCCTGCCTGCCCGGAGCAGTGGGCGCCTCCTGTCCTGGGGAAGGCGGGGTCCAGCGTGGCCCAGGGCAGAGAGTGCGTGTCGTTGACGAAAGGGGGAAAAGGGAGCTCTTCAGTCAGACTTCCATCCACGCTGTTGTCAGACACTGTCCACCCCAGGAATCATAATCCTTGGCACAATACGAGTCCCTAAAGGAAAGCCACTGGCAATAGTGGAAGAAATAAGAAACAAACGACGTGAAGGTGCTTAATGTTACCAAGGAAAACCGAACCAACCTTCTGCAAGATAGTGTGATGTGGGTGCAGAGCGGGAGGAAGTGGAGATAATTTGTGTTCCTGCTTTTTGTGCATGCGAAGAAATGTGCACAGTTCAAGCGGGGCCTGATGGGGCCCTGCCTGTCAAGGTTTTATGCCTTTAGGTTTATGCTCACCAAGTTCTTGAAGTCTTGTGGGCTTTTCCAAGAAAGCTGGACAGCTGTTTTCCATAAATGTTTAAAAGACTAAATTAGCCATAATGCTGGATTGACTATACAAGATTAACAATCCATTATGGTTTATTTATGCTTAAAGATTTCTGTTTATTTCCTCTTGCAGTGGTGTGCATGATTTGGGTTAATTATGAAATGAGAAATTGTCCCGTCCCGCGGGACACTAACGAGGGCCCAAGTACCTGCCAGGGAGGGATGGTGGGACAAGAGACACGAAGAATGACAGCAAGACAGTGTTCTGATCAAGCTGCAAAATTTTATTGAGGGGACTGGGCATATATACTCTAGGGAGGAGGAGGGGTGGTGAGGAAGGGCAAGTGGTGACTTGGGATTGGTTGATACAGTTGCTAGGGAGGAAGGTGAATGTCTAAGGAGGGGATTGGCTAGAAGTTCTCGTCTGGTATGTAGAGTTTCGCGCCTTGCGTCTGCGCACTGCTGTATTTGCCTGGGCTGTGGCGGGAAGCGGAGAACAAAGAAACAGGGAGGAAGAAGAATAAGGAAGTGACAGAGCAGATTTGTGAACTCCGCCATGTTGCGGAGGGTTGTGGTTAGGTTTCACAGCAAGTGGCTCTCTACAAGAAATGGTTTTCAGAGCATTAGATGGAATTTGCCCCCACTGAAGTTTATAAACGTATTCAGGGGATGGAGGAAAAAAGAGCTCACTACCTAATCAATTTTTCATGGCATGAAAATTACATTCCTATCCAGGTGCAGCTTCAGTCTCAGGCAATTTAAGGTGGTAAAGTTATTTGATTTTTAAAAATTATTATTCCTAAAGAAAACCATTGAAGGCTCTCCCCTCATCTCTTATTGTTTATTTGTTCACTTATTGCTTAATAAATATAAAAATAAATCGATGATTACAGATATGTGAGTCCTTGTGTAGAAGAGATTAGACTTTGAAAATGTTAATAACCTTAACAGGCAAATTCATAGAGACAGAAAGTATATTAGAGGTTAACAGGGTTTCGGAAGAGGGGAAAATGGGGAGTTATTGTTTAATACAATTTCTGATTGGGGTGATGAAAAAGTTCTAGAAATACATAGTGGTGATGGTTGCACAACATTGTGAATGTAATTAATGCCACTGCATTGTACACTTAAAAATGATTGAAATGGCAAATTATGTGTTACTACAATAAAATTTTTAAAGTTTCAAAAAAAAAAGATATTCCATGAAAATAATAACTAAAAAAGAGCTGAATTAGTGATAGTAATATCAGAGTAAATAGATTTTAAAAGCACAACTATTATAAGGGATGAAGAAGGTCATTATATATTAATTAAAGGAGCAATTAGGCAAAACAACAACTATACCAGATATGTATGCACCTAACCTCACTGTCCAAAGACATGTGAAGCACACATTGACAAAGCTGAAGGCAGAAATAAATGCCACTACTAAAATAGTTGGATATATCAATATACCACTCTCAGTATTGGATAGAACATCTGGACAGAGGATAAATAAAGACTAGAGTTTGAATAATATGATAAATAAACCAGACCTTACAGACTTCTATAGAGCATTAAACCCCAAAACAGAAATAAAACCATTCTTTTCAAGTGCTCATGGATCCTTCTCCAAGATAGACCAGATGTTGAGTCACAAGAAAAGACTTAATAAATTTTAAAATGTTGAACTTATACTAAATACAATCTCTAGTCATAACAGAATGAAGGTGGAAATCAATAATGGATGGAAAAAGGGAAAATTCACAAATATACGAAGATTAAAAAATACTCTTAAATCAGTGTCAAAAAAAGAAATTCTAAGAGAATTCAGGAACTAACATGAGATGAATGAAAATGAGAACAAAACATATCAAACCCATGGGACCCCACAAAGGCAGTGCTGAGAGGGAAATTTATAGCCCTCAATACTTAGATTAAAAAAGAAGAGCTAAAATTGATGATTTAACTGCACACCTGAAATAACAAGAAAAAGAGCAGTAAACTAGTCCTAAATCAAGGTGAAAGAAAGAAATAATAAAGATCAGAGCAGAAATAAATGAAATCAAGAACAAAAAAAAATAAAATCAACAAAACCAAAAGTTGGTTCTTTGAGAAGATCAACAAATATCAACAAACGTTTAGCTAGACTGACAAAAAGAGAAGACACAAATAAATAAAATCAGAAATGGGAAGGGGGGGACATTACCACTGACCCTGCAGAAATAAGAGAGCATAAGAGAATACAATGTGCAACTGTATGCCAAAAAAAAACTAGAAAATGTAGATGAGATGGACAAATTCCTAGAAGCACATGAACCACTTACACTAACCCTAGAAGCAGTAGAAGACCTCAACAATCAATCCATCACAAGTGAAGAGATTGAAACAGTCATCAAAAACTTCCCAAAGATGAAAAGCTCAGGATCAGATGGCTTCACAGGTGAATTCTACCAATCATTCAAAGATGAACTAATATTGATCTTCCTCAAGTTCTTCCAAAAAACTGAAAAGGAATGATTGCACCAAACTCATTCTATGATGCCAACATCACCCTGATACCAAAACCAGAAAAAGATACTATGAAATAAATTATAGACCAATATCTCTAGTGAATTATAGATGCAAAAATCCTCAACAAAATATGCGACGGTTTGCTCAGTCGGTAGAGGTGGGATCTGGCTGCGGATGAGGGTCGGTCCAGCTTAGGACGAGGGGTCGGTCCCACTTGGGATGAGGGGTCAGTCCCACTTGGGACGAGCGGTTGGTCCGGCAGCAGACGAGGGGTCGGTCTCACAGGGGTTGCGCGGTTCGGCTGACGGGGTCGCCCGGCGAAGCCGGCGACAAAGGGGTCGCCCAGAGAAGCAGGCGATGAACTGGGGACAAGGGAGGCCTGGCCCTTGTCGGGGGCTCTCAGGACTGGAGGGCGCACGGCAGAAGAACTACCGTGGAGACAAGGTAAACACACAAGTCCACTTTATTGAGGGAGAGGCAACAGTTTTATAGGGGCTGGGGAAGGCTGATTGGTCGAAGCCACGCCCTGTTCTGATTGGTTGCCGGAGAAAGGTCAGTGGGCGGTACTGGATGGGGGAGGGGTGGTGATTAGGGATTGGCTGTTGCTGTTGCTGGGGGAAGTGGCAGGGTTTAGTGATTGGTGGCTGCTGTTGCTGGGGTAGAGGGCAGACTTGAGTTTCCCGCCCACGCCTGGCTGTTGCTGCTGTCGGGGGGAGGGAAAAGGGGCAGACTGAATTTTTCCGCCCACGCCTGGCTGTTGCTGCTGTTGGGGGAGGGGAAAAGGGCAGACTGGAATTTTCCGCCCTGCGCCTGCGCAGGGAGAAAGAAGAAGAAGGGTGCTGCCCCACAGGCATCGTGTGGCGCCATCCAGGAGGAGGGGTGGCCGCGGAAGCATGGCTGCCGAGAAGGGGAGACCCGAGGGCACTCTGCGCCCATGCCGAGCTTCCTTCAGGGGTGGCGGTGGGCCCGACCAACCACCCTATTATGGGGGCAGCGGTTTGGAATAGGCCTACCGCGGCCGCCGCCCCTCGCCAGGCCAGCAAACCACACTTCAGCCTGAGGGGTGACCGCATTTCCCCATTCTTTTCAAATAAAGGACAGGATGGCAGCACTAGCAAGTAGCCGAGGCCCAAGAGGCAGCAAGCAATGAGGGAAGCGGGGCTGAAGAGGGAGGTGAGTATGCCAGGGATATAAATGTACAATTTGGGGGGCGGTATCTTGCCGTTGCAAGCAAGGGTGGCCAATGTCCAATCCTTGTTGATCTCAGCAGCTATAAGATCCATCTGCTGTTAAAAGTCCAGGGTGACAGCGCGTTACAGGTAGTTGATCTCTTCTTGGCGGCGAAGAGCGGCAGAGGCAGACTGTGTGATGGTCTGGAGGATCACAGCTGTGAGGACAATTCGCGTCAGGGCTCCAGCGGCGGTAGTGGCAGCAGCGTCAGGAGTGGTGGAGACGTAGGCAAGGACAACAAGAAGGCCAAAGCCTCCACGGGCGCGAGAGAGGCCGATGTTAACAGGGCGGGCCGACATGGGGCGGCCCAATCTGCAACACAATGGGGGTTCAAGCAAAAAAAGGAGGGGGTGGGGGACGAGAAAGGACGCTTTGGATGGCTGAGAAGAGGAGTGAGGTCGAGACAGGAGGAAGCTCCGCAAGCCGCGGGCCGGGGAAAGCGGGTTGCGGGCCGTTTAGCGGGGCTGGTGAGAGGGGTTAGCTTGGCCAGAGGTGGCGAGGGAGAGCATAAGGAGAAGGAGAGAGACTATGTTAATTGGCTCGGCAGCATGGCGAGGGTTGTGGCGTCTGCACTGACGGTAGAGTGCGAGCAGCGAACGGACTTCAGGGTTGGATGGTTGCCTCTCGGGGTGGAGGGTGAGCTGGCTCAGTTGGTGCTGGATCACTCGCATCTGGCGCCGTTCCCTGCGGGACATCCGCTGCTGAGGTGGCGGGTTTGACGTATCTCCCGGGGACCCAGATTGGCTGAGCGGCATCCTGCGGGAAGACACAAGTGAAACCTCGGCCCTGGGTAAGGAGGGGGCACGGGCCACACCACTGACCTGTTTGAGGGTCCCTCCAAAGGACCAGGGGGCCTGTGTGGGGCGGTACAAGGGGCCCCAATGCCTACGGGCTGCCGAGAGACCATCCTTATCAAAGGTCATGAGATTTAGATGGATTAGGACAGTGGTGATGATGTCTCCGGGAGGAGCATGAGGGAGGATTTCCCTCTGTTTTTCAATTTGTTGTTTCAGATGGCGATGGGAGCTCTCCACAATGGCCTGTCCTTGCGGGTTATATGGGATACCAAAATGGTGGGCGATTTGGTAGAGCTGAAGGAACCTCGCAAAGGACTCACTGCGATAAGCAGGGCCGTTATCCGTCTTTAGGTCCCAGGGGACTCCCATGAAGAGAATCCCTTGCCGAAGAGCCTTAATGCAGTGCTTAGCAGTCTCCCCAGACAAGGGGACTGCATAGCACATGCGGGAGAAGGTGTCAATTATAACATGCAAGAACTTAAGGCATCCAAAGGACGGGACATGCGTGACATCCATCTGCCACCTGGAATTAGGCCTAAGGCCACGAGGATTCACCCCCTGCGGTTGCAGAGGCCCCAGAGGCAGGAAGGGGGCACAGGTTTTGCATGTCCGCACTAGGTGCTTACAAGTCTCAATTGGCAACTCAGGCAAAAGGTGATGGAGTGAGGCGGCAGAAAAGTGAAACCTCGAATGCAAGGACTTAGCCTGATTGATAGCATCTCCGACTGTATCAAGGGCAAGGGCGGAGACCGTCTGATCCGCGGTGTCGTTGCGTGCCACTAGGGGGCCAGGCAACCCGGAGTGGCTCCGGATATGAGCAATATACCAGGGTGCCATGCGTTTTTCAAGAAGGGTCTTAAGGGCATCCAGTGCCTCATCAATAGGAGAGGAGGTCGGGAAGAATGTAGCTAATGCCAAGACCCTGCAGACTTGCAGAGAATAGAGGCTATCTCTAAAGATGTTAACAGGTTCACAGGGGAAGGCGCGAAATGCTTCTACAATAGCCAAAAGCTCTCCCGTCTGGACGGAGTGTAGGTTAAGATGTGTAAAGACTTTCGGCTCTGCGACTCCATCCAGGTACACGACCATGGAGTACTTAGTTCTAGACGCATCCGTGAAAATAGTGACGGACCTCGGAAAGGGGGAGGAAGATGGGAAGGGGAAAAAAGGACTTCGGAAGGGGAGTTGGGACACGCCTTGGAGTAGGCGGTGACTAGGGAAATGGCAATCGAAATCGCCTGCAAATCCCTCACACAGTACTTACATTTGCTCATTATCCCTAATGAGGGAGGTGGTTTCTTTCACATTAAGCGGCCAAACAATTACAGCAGGCTGAGTTTCAAACGTATGGACGGACAGCTGCACTAAATCGGCTGCGAGAGCGATCCATAGTCTTACTGCGGGGCAGATCTTCTGCATCTTGCTTTTAGAAGGATGGAGCCAGAGGAGGGGCCCGTCCTGCCAAAGAACTCCGGTGGGTGTTCCCTTGGTGGGGAGGACCAACACCTGGAGAGGCCGCTGGGGATCGAACCGCTGGAGGCAGCAGTTATTAAGGGCCTTATCTACAGCGGCAATGGCGGCTCGAGCTTCTGGTGTGATGGCTATCTTTGCGGACACGGCAGAGGGGGGTTTATGGCTGGTTTGTAAGAGAGCAAATAATGGCTGGAGCTGTGCCGTGGTAACAGACAGAGCGGGACCCAATTGATATTCCCACAGAGCTGCTGGAGCTCTGTGAGGGTGACTCGGTCTGGCACATTTAGTCGCACAGCCATTGGGGTTACATGCTGGGAGATATGGAACCCCAGGAAGGTTAAGGGAGGTTCAAATTTGACCTTGTCATTCTGGATTGTTAAGCCAATGGCGGACAGATTATGCTGAAGTTGAGAGAGGACATACTGCAGCTTCTCATGGGTCTCACGTGCGACCAGGACATCATCCATATAGTGGATGAGGTAGCCCAGATCTCGCAAGGGGGCTACTGCCGCGTTCACATACAGCTGGCAGATGGCCGGGCTATTGCGCATGCCTTGTGGAAGGACTTTCCACTGATACCTATCGGCTGCCCCTTGATGGTTGGGGACAGGAACGGTAAAGGCAAAGCGCGGGCGGTCCTTTTGGTGAAGCGGAATGGAAAAAAGCAGTCCTTAATATCTAGAGTGGCCACAAAAAAGTGTTTAGGAATGGCCACTGGGTGAGGGAGTCCCGGTTGGGGAGTTCCCATGGGGAGGATATGCTTATTAATCTCCCTCAAATCATGTAGGAGGCGGTATTTGCCAGTGGCCTTCTTTTTAATGATAAAAACGGGCGAATTGTAGGGACTTGTGGATGGTTCTATATGTCCAGCTTCAAGCTGCTCTCGAACCAACTCACGAAGAGCTTGGAGTTTGTGGGATGGCAAGGGCCACTGCTCCACCCAAATAGGCTCCTCTGTATCCCACCGCAGAGGAGTGGGTGTGGGAGGTGTTAATTGAGCAGTGGCGCAAACTATTGGGGGGGCTGAGTGGTTAACTGAACACCACACTCCTCCAGGACATCTCGCCCCCAAAGTATAGTATCAAGGGTGCTAAGGAAGAGGGGCCGGAATGTGCCCACACGTCCCTCACCGTCCTTCCAGGCAATAGGGTGACTGGCGCAAAGGGAGGTAGAGGAGCCAGTGGCCCCTTGGACGGAAGGGCCTTCTTGAACAGACCACTGGGCGGTGAAATGAGCAGGGAAACAAGAGACTTCTGCACCCGAGTCGAGGGTCCCAGAATACCAGTGGTGGTGAATCTTAAACCTCATGGTAGGCCTGGTGGACATGATGGGGACTGTCCACATCAGGGCTTTGGAAGGTTGGGACGGGGAGCCTCTTTGGGGTGGGGCTGAGGCCTGCCCCTCCTGGAGTTTAAAGATGGCTGCTGCCGCTGCAGGGGAGGCTGCATACGGCAGTCGCAAGCCCAATGGTACCCCCGGCCACAGCGGGGGCAGGGGGTAGAAGGGCCCCATCGGGGCAGTGGGGGAGGAGGAACAGGAGGGCCCGGCAGTGCAGAGACTGCCGGACATTCACGGGCAAAATGTCCTGGCTCGCCACATTTGAAACAAGAGGAGTTAAGTGCCATGGCTGTCGTGACAGCCTTGGCGAAAGAAGCAGCCTGTTGGTCAAGGCCGTTACAGGCAATTACCCAATCGTCTATCGACTTTTCCCTCATGGGAGCCATCGCCTGTCGACAAATGGGGCTGGCCCCTTCAAGGATAATTTCACAGGCGAGGGCGCGCTGAGCCTGTTCATCGTGGACCCTGCGCTCACACGCCCGGAGGACTCTGGAAACATAGGTAGAAAAGTCCTCATCCTTGGTCTGTGTGAGCTTAGTGAACTTGTCAGCACTACTGGCAGTGCAGGCACGAAAGGCCTGTAGGGCAACCTCGCGAATCTGAAGCCAGAAGCCAGCCGGAGCACGGTAGTAGGCTGCAGCCTGGTTAAACTGACCGGTGCCAGTGAAGGCTTCTGGTGGGTGATTAACACCCATTGTGATGTTGGCCGCAACCTGCTTTTCAGCCTCGGCATGAAAATGGGCGTGCCAATTTATAAACTGGCCAGGCGTGAGGATGGCACGGGCCAGTTGGAGCCAATCGAGGGGGATGCACAGAAGGGTGGACATCTCCTCTAACAAATGCTGAGCATAAGGGCTGCCTAACCCATCCTCCTTAACGGTCTTGCGGAGCTGCTTAACACTTTCCGCATCATGTGGGTACCAAGGAAAGGGGCGCTGAGGGGTGGGAGTTACGTTAAGGGGAAAGCAGGTGGTAGGAGGCGGCAGGGAGGTAGGCGGAGGTGCCCCGGCGGGGGAGGAATACGGGTCCAAAAATAGGCTAGAGGGGGCCGCGCGTGCAGCAGCTTACCACAGATCGGATGGAGGGGGCTGCCAGGGGGAGGCAGAGCCGGGGGGGCCGCTGGCGCGGAGGGCGCGAGAGGAGCCATTGCCCATGCGGTGTTACAAAATGGCTGCGGGCCATCCCCAGCGGTGCTACAAAATGGCGGGGAGGGAGCTTCCGGCCCACCCAGGCAGGAAGTCGTCGGGGGGAAGGAGGGGCAAAGGGACCTCCCCTTTACGAGCGAGGAAGAAGGCGGAAGTCCGCCATCTTGAGAGTGCCTCCCCTTTTTGAGCGAGGAAGAAGGCAGAAGTTCGCCATCTTCACCGGCGCTCGGCACTGCTAGATTACACTGTTTAGGGGGACAATTTTCGAGCGCGTTATTAAGGCGCTCAACAAGCGACTCAGAGTCAGAATCGGAGTCGGTATCAGAACTCCAGTCAGGGTCCCTGTTAAAGTCGCCGTCCTGACAATCACGGCGGCAGCGGTGGCTCGGCCGGGGGGAGTCGATGGTAGGGGCGCCTTGAAGGCAGGAGCGGATGGTAAAAAGTGCCGGTAATAAGCCAGGAGGGAATCTTTTACCTTCCTGCTCCACAGCAGAAGTGACCCTATCTATAAGGCGAGTATAGGTGTCCGGGTCCCAAAGCTGTCATGTGGTAAGCCACAGATTAAAGGGGAGAAGAAGGTCCCAATATACTTGGAGCTGTTTCAAAGAGATCTTACACCGGTGAGTGTCTAGGAGACCGGCGAGGGCCCGAACTTGCGGGGCTTGCTTAGCAGAAAGGATGTTACCCATTGCTAATGGCCTTTTGGAGCCGATAAGAAAAGGGGCCCTTACCTTGAGAGCGCGGCGATGGGAGCCGAGGTGCGCGGTGAGACGAGGGGTCGGAGCCGATGGGACTCCGATGGTGGTTGCGGGCCAAAGGAAGGCCCCGACGAGGGGAAGGCGGAACGACGAGCAGTGGAGCAAGGCAAAGGGGAGCAAGTGTGGAGGGGAGGAGGCAGAGGTGAAGGCAGGGGTGGGGGTGCTCAGGCACACGCTCCTGAGAGTTTTATTGGCGCCTCTTAATCATAGCAGGTCGGTATAAGCCCCCGACATGGAAGGAGAAAGCCATCCAGCGATTCTCCCAGACTGCCGTGGATCGTATGAGGTCACCAAGGTTCAGGAGCAGCAATGCAGAGTAAAAAGATAGGGGTGAGAAGAGAGGAGGGCGTAGGGCTGTGGGAGGGTTACTTCAGACGTGCAAGCGCGCGCTCCCGAGAAATCCAAGGCTACTCTTAATCATAGCGGGTCGGTATAAGCCCCCGACATGGAAGGAGAAAGCCATCCAGCGATTCTCCCAGACCGCCGTGGATCATATGAGGTAGCCAAGGCTCAGGTAGCAGCAATGTTGCACGAGAGAAGCCCCACGGTGAGAAGAGAGGGGGGGGGCCGCCAGGTTATGGAGTGAGGCTGTGGTGGGGTTGCCCTGCCCCACATTGGGCGCCAGCTGCGACGGTTTGCGCGGTCGGTAGAGGTGGGGTCTGGCTGCGGACGAGGGGTCAGTCCAGCTTAGGACGAGGGGTCGGTCCCACTTGGGACGAGGGGTCGGTCCCACTTGGGACGAGCGGTCAGTCCGGCAGCAGACGAGGGGTCGGTCTCACAGGGGTTGCGCGGTTCGGCTGACGGGGTCGCCCGGCGAAGCTGGCGACGAAGGGGTCGCCCGGAGAAGCAGGCGACAAACTGGGGACAAGGGAGGCCAGGCCCTTGTCGGGGGCTCTCAGGACTGGAGGGCACACGGCAGAAGAACTACCGCGGAGACAAGGTAAACACACAAGTCCACTTTATTGAGGGAGAGGCAACAGTTTTATAGGGGCTGGGGAAGGCTGATTGGTCGAAGCCACGCCCTGTTCTGATTGGTTGCCGGAGAAAGGTCAGTGGGCGGTACTGGATGGGGGAGGGGTGGTGATTAGGGATTGGCTGTTGCTGTTGCTGGGGGAAGTGGCAGGGTTTAGTGATTGGTGGCTGCTGTTGCTGGGGTAGAGGGCAGACTTGAGTTTCCCGCCCACGCCTGGCTGTTGCTGCTGTCGGGGGGAGGGAAAAGGGGCAGACTGAATTTTTCCGCCCACGCCTGGCTGTTGCTGCTGTTGGGGGAGGGGAAAAGGGCAGACTGGAATTTTCCGCCCTGCGCCTGCGCAGGGAGAAAGAAGAAGAAGGGTGCCGCCCCACAGGCATCGTGTGGCGCCATCCAGGAGGAGGGGTGGCCACGGAAGCATGGCTGCCGAGAAGGGGAGACCCGAGGGCACTCTGCGCCCATGCTGAGCTTCCTTCAGGGGTGGCGGTGGGCCCGACCAACCACCCTATTATGGGGGCAGTGGTTTGGAATAGGCCTACCGCGGCCGCCGCCCCTTGCCAGGCCAGCAAACCACACTTCAGCCTGAGGGGTGACCGCAAAAATACATGCAAACCAAGCCAAAAAACACATTAAAAGAATTATATATCATGATCAAACGGGTTTCATCCCAGTTATGCAAGGGTGGTTCAAAACAAGAAAATCAATTAATGTAATAGACCACATTGATAAATTGAAGAAGAAAAATCATATAATCATCTCTATTGATGCAGAAAAGGCAGTTGACAAAATACAGCACACTTTCTTTATAAAAACACTCCAAAAGATAGGAATAGAAGAAAGCTTTCCTAATAAGATAAAATGCATATATGAAAAATCTCCAGCTAGCATTATATTCAATTGTGAAAGCCTGAGAGTTTTCCCAGTAAGATCAGGAACAAGACAAGTATGCCCACTGTCACCATTATTATTCAATATTGTGCTACAAGTTCTAGCTACAGCAAGTAGGGTAGGCAATCAAATAAAATGATCCAAATATGAAAGGAAGAAGTAAAACTTTCACTGTTCACTGATGACATGATCTAGAAAATCCTTTAAAAATCCGCAAAAAAGCTACTGGAATTAATAGATGTGTTCAGCATGGTGGGATACAAGGTTAATATGCAAAAATCAACAGCGTTTCTATACATTACTGATGACCAATCTGCAGAGGAAACCAGAAAAAAATTCCATCTATAATAGTGATTAAAATCAACAAATATTTAGGCATAAAATTAAGCAAGGACATAAAGGATCTGTATTTACAACACTACAAAGCATTGCTGGAAGCCTAAAGAAGATGTAAATAAGTTGAAGCACATTCTGTGTTCATGGATTGGAAAACACTATTAAGTTGTCAATTCTACCCAAACTGAATTTACAGATGGCAAGGCTATCCCAATAATAGTCCCAACATCTTTTTTTACAGAAATCAAAAACCAATAGTCAAATTTATGGGGAAGGGAAAAGGGCCCTGCATAGCCAAAAAATATCTTAAAAGAGAGGAAAGTTGGAAGACTGTAACACCTATAGTCCAGTGATTTTTGACGAGGTTGTTAAGTGCACCCAGCTGGGCCAGAGTAGTCTATTCAACAAACTGTGCTGGGAAAAGAGGCTAGCTATATCCGAAAGAAAGAAGACCTCTGTTTCACACCTTATACAAAAATTAATTCAAAATGGATCAAGGATCTAAATATAAAAACAAAACCATAAAACTTCTACAAGCAAATGTAGGAAAACATCTTCAAGATTTGTGGTAGGTGGAAATTTCTTAAACCTTACATCCAAATCATGAGAAACAAAAGAAAAAATAGATAAATGGGACCTCTTCAAAATTAAACACTTTTGCACCTCAAAGTACTTTGTCAAAAGGGGGAAAAGATACCTGACTCAATGGGAGAAAATATTTAACAATTATATATCTGATAAGTGTTTAATAGCCATATTGTATAAGGAGATCATACAACTCAACAATAAAAAGACAAAGTATCCTATTTAAAAAATGGGCAAAAGACTTGAAAAGACAATTGTCCAAAGAATAAATAAAAATTGCAAAAAACACATGAAAAATTGTTCAACATAACTAGTGATGAGGGAAATGAAAATCAAAACTACAGTGACATATCATTTCACACCTATTAGACTGGCCACTATTAAAAAGCTGGAAAACTGTAAATGTTGGAGAGGTGTGGAGAGGTAGGAATGCTTATTCACTGTTTGTGGGGACTGTGCAGGACTTTTTGGCAGTTCCTAAGGAGGTTGAATATAGACTTGCCTTGGGACCCGGCTATATCATTGCTTGATATATACCCAGAAAAACTGAGTGTGGTGACACAAATAGACATCTGCACACCAATGTTCATAGCAATGTTATTTACAGTAGCCAAAAGTTGGAAACAACCCAGGTGTCCATCACTTGATGAATGGATAAATAAATTGTGGTGTATACACATGATGGAATATTATGTAGTGGTAAAAAGAAATGAAGTCATGAAACATGACAACATGGATGAACCTGGAGGACATTATGTTGAGTGAAGTAAGACAGACACAAAATAACAAATACTATGTGATTGTGTTTGCATGAACTAAATATATTATGTGAAATATAAATGTATTATGTGAAATATGAATATGGGTTAAACTGCACATATAAGACCATAGTTCTGTGAAGCAGAATATATGTAGGTTAATACTACAAAGTCTTAATATTGGACAAAAAAAGATGCTATGTGAAGGAGACCAGACACAGAGTACTACATATTGTATGAATCCATTTATATAAAATGTAAAAATAAATCAATTTATAAAGATGAAATTATATTAGTGGTTATGTAGGTCTGGGATGTAATGCTAAGGGGCATGAAGTCTTTCTTATTGAAGTAATAAAATTGTTCTAAAATTTTAGATGATGAATGTATAGCATTGTAATTACACACTTTGGATAGATCATGGGGCATGTGAATTTACCTCAATACTGCTTAATAAACAAATAAATAATTTTGCATGAATAGCCAGAAATAGCATTATGTACAGCAGGAGAAACAGATTGAGAGGTAAGGAATTTTGTCTGTCCGTTTTGTTGTTGTTGTTTATTACTGAAATAATGAAAATGTTCTAATAATCATTGAAGTGCAGAACGCACAATTATGTGATTATACCAAATACCCTTGATTGTACACTTTGGATGAACTGGTATGCTTTATTAACATGTATCAATAAAACTGATTTGTTAAAAAATAATAAAACCCACAAAGAGATACTATTTCACATCCATTTGAATGGCTAGTATTGAAAAAAATGACAAGTACAAGTTTTGGAGAGGATGTGGAGAAATACGAATACTCCATCATCGTATACGTGAATGTAAAATGGTGTAGCTGCTGTATAAAATAATTGGCAGTTCCAGAAAGCTAAGTATAGAACTACCATATGACCAACCAATCCTGTTAGAAAGAGAGCTGCATCTGTAAGAGAACAAAAGCTCACCCAATTGTGGAAGAGTAATATTAAAGCCAGGAAATATCATTATCAAGCCCATTATTTAGATGGAATAAAATGGTCTTAGCAAAAAAATGCATTTCAACAAGTGTTACCTGAATTCTATCCCCAATACCATTTCAATGGCAAATCCCTCAAGCCCCCTGTGTCTGTTTTCCTGTAAGGGTCAAAGGAAGTCAGAAAATGGTACACCCCTTACAGACATCACTACATGTGAGACCGATTTAAAAAACAAGGGGGCAAAGGAGAGGAACAATCCACGCTCAAACCTTATTAACCTTTTAAGAGAATGGCCCTGCCCATTCCAAGTGAGGCCCCTGACTCCTGGGTGCTGACACTATTAATTTTTTCTCTGCTTGGAGAGGAGTGAGATGTGGTTGTCTAGAGAAATGAGAGCCCCATCTTTTCTCTCACACACCAATAGACATCAGATGACACTTTAACCAAAATTCAAACGTGCTGTGCACTCAAAAGGACAGATGTTACATCCCAACCACAGACACATTCCCTGCCATCACATCTGGCAATCTGTGGTCCTGCATAGTCTTCCAGCTGTCAGCCCCTGACCCCTCCCTTCCCTGTTTAGATAGCAAGCTTACCTTGGAAATCTGGACTCCTTGGACAACATCTTCATGTACCATCAGAGTGGCTGACAGCTCCAGAAGCAGGCCAAGGTGCAGAGGAGAACACTGCAGGAGCAAAATGGGCAGATGGGAATTCTCACGCTTAGATCAAAACGCCCCATCCAATCTTGTTGGTACTCTGAATTCTCCTTATTCTCCGAATTCAGAGAAATCAACAATGCTGATTTTCATTATGATTAGCAGAAGACTTTGGACATGCCAGGAGGGTGTTGTAACCTCTCATGCAACTACTACTTGCCCTACTAATAGTCACTGTTTGATTTGTTAGAAGCATTTAATAGAGTACCTAAACTTCCTCAAGTTAGTAATTTAGTAAAAGTTATAATGTGTAGCATAGGCTATTACTATGAAGACTTCTATAACATGTACTTAGGTTAATGTGTGTGCCTCATGGAGAAAGAACATTCCCCCAAACCCTGGAACTAATGAGAGGTTAGCAGAGTCTCCTGTTTTTAAATTCTTGCTTAGGTACCTGGACTTCTGATAGCTGGAAAATGTGCTTACTTAAAACTTCTTCACTTAAGCAGTTCTGAAATTTTTATGACACTAATTAAACTAGTGTTCTATTACTCTAATTTTAAAACTTTGCTCTTTGTAATCTTCCCCTGAAAGATTTAACCAAACCTTTACTGTTTTGCTTACAGGAATAAAATAACATTTCAAAGCAAACCAGACAGTTGGTGTAAGTCTTTAACTCTTCTTAGAGGCCAAAATCTTAATATCCTTGAGGGGCTGGCTAAGAAAGGAGCCTTGATTCTGCACAATACCTAAGCTGTGGCTTACTAGCCACTAAGATCAAGGACAAGTTTAATGTGCCTGAAACATCACAGGACTGAGAGGTTCCACATACCCTCTGGCATCACTTGGTTGTTTTTTTTTAAAATCATATTTCTTCTTCCCTATACCTCTCCTTTCCTTATAAAAACTCTAGCTCCCATTTTCATTTTGAACTGGTGTGGGGAAAATTCCCTATTCCTTGCTTGTGCACACACAATGAATCACCTCACTAAGAAATGTGTTGTTCCTTTGTTGGGCTGGATTGAGTGGGCCCTTCTAGTGGAAATGTGTCTTGCTTATGGGTATTATTCCAACTAGAAGTTTCAAAAAGCCTACAAGTTTCTGGTAGAACACATGAATTTCAGAGAAAATAAATAATTGCATTATGGAATGATTATCACTACTAACATTACTGAGTCCCTGTCAACATGCCAGGTACTGTCCCAAGTGCTTTAATTTTGGTAATTTATTCAAATCTCAAAATAACCCTATGAAATATTCACTGTTAATATCTCCATTTTACAGATGAGGACACTGAGGTTAAGTAATTTGCTCAAGACCCCGAGCTGGTAGGTGCTGGCATCAGGATTTGCCCTCAGGCCAGCTGACCCAGCCATCTCTCCTCTCAGCCCTCCTGCTGCATGGACTTGACTGAAGGCCTTAGACATTGTCTAGTCCAAGCCTCTCAGGTTAGAGAGGAGGACATTGAGGCCTAAGAGGTACAGTGACTTTTTGGGAAAATATCAGGAATGAGAAACATCAAGAGCTAAGGGTATCCATTACTTAGCACTAACTCTTAACACTGCCCCAGATGGACAAGGAATGGGGCACTACTTCGCACACACACCCCCACAGTTGGTTTTATATAGGATTTTGTGTGGGAGCAGCATGAAATTTTGCAAGCAGGGTTACAGAAGCAGAATGCAGGTGCAAGGTCGTGCTTTTGTGAGCTAATTTATAGAAGCAGGGGCAGGAGTGGCTTGTTAGATATTTTTGCAAGGTTATTTTTTTTATTTCTCAACAATTCCCCCCTTTGACACCCTTAAAAATTTTTATAGGGCATCACTTGTGCTAAGTGGCTTGTATTCTCTTAGGGCCAAAATCTTGCTCTTGCTCTTTGGGTTACTGTTGTTTCAATGAACCTGATAAGAGTATTGACTATGCAGGGGCCGAATGTGACTAACCTGAGTAAAGTGATCAGGAGACCTGCCAGGGGCAGGAGCCAAGAGGACCATTGTCCTTGATTCCAGCTCCATGACTCCTCTAGTTCCCTTTTTCTTTTCTGAATCTAGTCTCTTAGCTCTCTTACTTTGATATGAACTATTCCTGACTGGTTGACATAGTAACAGCATTTTTCCCTGAGGAAGATGCATGTTCCTCCTTTTTCTGCTGTTAATAGGTCTAGAGCTCTCGTGTTTTGCAGGGCTACTGCAGCTAGTGAGTTTGTTGTAGAATTTGAGAGAAGTTCAATTATTTGAGTATAGAGAGGCCAGGACTCAGGAATGATTTTGAGAAGGAAAAATGGTTTATTGACGGCCAGACTCGGGAGCTTTCTGTTTGAATCCTGAGCCCTGAACAAGATTTTCAAACGTCTTTTATACAGAGAGGAAAGGCCAAATGGTCCCTTTGTTTCAGTTCTCAATAGGCTTCAATTAGCATATATATCTTCCACATCTTAGGTAAGCTTTTAGCATGGACTCCAGATATTCTAGATAAGCTTTTAGCATATTTGCTTTTTGCATTTCCCCTAAATACTTAAAGTTTATAGCCCTTGCATTGTTAAACTGTTTCCTGGGACTGGAGCCTGTTACCATTGTCCCTAAGGGCAGGACTGCAGCCTCTTACCGTTCCACACCCACAGCCTTCAGCTTAGGTTATCTCTGAAGAAACAAAGAGCCTTCCACCCATAGCCCACATCAAGTTGACTTGGTTCTGGAGGGAGACTAGGGAGTCTGCAACTCATTCTATGTCCTCGCTTAATTCTCAGGAGAGTTTGTAATAAAAGTTAAAGGAAGAACCCAATCCTCCCAGCCCAGTTCCTACTCCTGCAACTATACAAGCTCCTATAAGGGTGGTGGCAAGCAGAGCTCATTTAGCCCACTCTTGGTGCAGGTTTCAGGCTTGCTCTGGCTCATTTTTGGTGTATACCAACACTTCTGGTGCTAAGAATACCACGACAGAGCAGCAACAGTCTCCCAGGTACAGCGGCGGGGACCGGGAGGGAGTGAGGGTTCAACAGTGAGCCCCTGATGCTAATGACTATGCTTGTGAGCTGATAAACCTAAAATAAGAACAAGGCCTAGAACAACATTGTGCCTGGGAATTTCCTCCTGTCAGCCTTCATGTTACTCAAATGTGGCCAGTCTCAAAGCCAAACTCAGCATGTAAATGCAATGCCTTCCCCCCAGCGTGGGACATGACACCTGGGGATGAGCCTCCCTGGCAACGAGGGACCACTATCAACTACCAACTGATGATGCAACTGGAAAAGGACCTTATACAGAAGGTTCAATGCGGATCAGCAGAATATCCATGTCTACATAAAATAACATGACTTTAAAATGCTGTTTGACCTAAAGTAAGGGGGAAATGGAAAGGAGAAATGAGTTTATATGGCTACGAGTTTCTAAAAAAGAGTCTGGAGGCTGGCAGAAGGATTGCCCTCATGCACAACTGAGCAGAGTCAGAGAGACAGATAAAGCAGATACAACCCCCAGATATTGGTTCCTTTGAAGGCTAAAGAGACCCATGGGAGTTATGGTCATGACCGATGGGGTTAACTACCAGGGCAGATGGCCCCTCTTTGGAAATGGTGTTTATGTGTGATGAATCTGGACTCAGATGGGATCTCCCTTCATAAGACTTTCATGCTAATGTGCTGGAGGTGCAGTTAATGTTGGGGTTTAAGATATATTTAGGGGATTTGAATCTCTGGGCTGACAATGTGATAGCCAGGTCCTGAGCCTCAACAGACTCCAGCACCTACAATCTGATTTATTGGACTTACCACACTCAGCTAAGATGGAGTTGAAGAAGGACAACCACCACACCATGGAGCCTAGAGTGATTACAACTGAAAATGGGAGGATTGCATCCAGCATCCATGTGGAATCTGAGCCTCCTCTTGACATAGAGGTGCAATGGACACAACCAATCCAATGTCCACATAGAAGAGGTGGCATTGGATTGGGAAAAGTGGACATGGTGGACGATGGGTATGGGGAAAGGCAGGAAGAGATGAGAGGTAGAGGTGTCTTTGGGACATGGAGCTGCCCTGGATGGTGCTTCAGAGGTAATCACCGGACATTGTAAATCCTCACAGGGCCCACTGGATGGAATGGAGGAGAGTATGGGCCATGATGTGGACCATTGTCTATGAGGTGCAGAGGTGCCCAAAGATGTACTTACCAAATCCAATGGATGTGTCATGATGATGGGAACGAGTGTTGTTGGGGGGGGAGAGGGGGGGTGGGGGGGTGGGGTTGAATGGGACCTCACATATATATTTTTAATGTAATATTATTACAAAGTCAATAAAAAAATAAATAAATAAAAATAAATTAAAATAAATTAAAAAATGTACTTTGAAAGGCAATTAGGAAGTACCCAGTACTTAGTACTCAGGGCACTTAGAAATGAAGAGAAAAGGCATTCTTGACTTCTTAGTAAAGAAACTGAAGGTATGTACTTGTTTAAGAAATAAAAATGCTCTACACATACACTGAATTTGAAATCACATTTGGGAAAAAAAAAAGGTGCCATGACTTCACCGTTACCCCTACCCTACTCTCCAATATTTGTAATTTGTGATACTTTGTTTCATCTGTGCAAAAATAAACATATCAACCATTTAAAAAAAAAAAAAAAAGAATACCACGACAGGGAAGCGGACTTGGCCCAGTGGATAGGGCGTCTGCCTACCACATGGAAGGTCCATAGTTCAAACTCCGGGCCTCCTGGACCCGTGTGGGGCTGGCCCATGCACAGTGCTGATGTGCACAAGGAGTGCCCTGCCACGCAGGGGTGTCCCCCACATAGGGGAGCCCCACGTGCAAAGAGTGCACCCTGTAAGGAGAGCCGCCCAGCATGAAAGAAAGTGCAGCCTGCCCAGGAATGGTGCCACACACATGGAGAGCTGACACAAGATGATGCAACAAAAAGAGACACAGATTCCTGTGCCACTGACAAAAACAGAAGTGGACAAAAAAGAAGGACATGCAGCAAATAGACAGAGAACAGACAACTGGGGCAGGGGGGTGGGGGAAAGGGAGAGAAATAAATAAAATAAATCTTCAAAAAAGAATACCATGATGCAACTCTCTGTCCAATTGGCTTCTAAGCATCTATATGCAGTGCTTCCACATAGAAAGAACTATCTTGGGAGGCTACACTGGGTCAGGTTTTTTGTTACGGTTTTATTGGCAGTACATAGGTTTGCAGGGATGGTCCTGACTGATTCTGATATTAGGTCAGAGTTTTTACCCAGATAGCAGGTTATACTGTTTTTATTGCCTTCTGAGAGAACTAGCTGGACATTGAGGGCCATGGGGCCAATAGGGGTGATTTCATTTTTTATTTTAATTAAGTTTGGTTGGGAGTCCACCTCAGAGGAGATGGGGTGCCTATAAAGGTTTTCCTTGAGAGGGGCAGACACAGCCAACAGATGTTGGCATCTGGGTGAGCGTTGAGGAGGACGGTATAAGTGGTGTTGACTAGCTGCTCCACCTGCTGAATGGGGGCTATGAGCTGAGTAAGTTGGTAGAGTCCTGTGAGGTTTGCCCACTGATATTTGGGACCTTCGGCTAGTCTGACAAGTTTGGTGTGGACCTGTTCTAAGACTTTTTCCTGGGTTTGGTCCTGCACCCCTCCCCCATTGGACATGCCTACTCATATGAGATAGGTCCAGCATACAGTCTCCCATGGGTTACCCCAGGTTTTGCAGTTTTCCCAGTATTTCATTGCACCTGTCCAGAACTTATGCCCATTTTCTGAGCTGGCACATAGGTGTAATAGTTAAAGGCAGGGACAGGAGGCCATTGTCCCTTGAGCTGCTTTAGCCTCTGTATAATGGTGGATGTGATGGCCTTGTAGCACCTGGTATGGGGGGGGTAGAGTTGGCAGTGGCCCCAAGCCAAATGAAGAAAAACAACTTAAAGTAGCAAAGCATCTTACAAGACACAAGTACATTATTAAGATTAATATCCTTTCAGCTACACTCCAGTCTCTGGGAGCTGTAGCTACCAGTCCAGTCTCAAACAGTAAGCCGAGCAGTCCAAAGAGGAGCAGGAACCACAGGGAACAGGAATCCAGCTAGTCAAGTGATGGCAATTCTTGGTGGCTCTGGGCAATTTGGATTTTTGAGGGGCAGTCATGTACAGAGTGAGTCATTCAGTTGTCTTGTTTTTTGTTGAAATGTGCCTTTTTAACTCTAGTATGATGAATTCAAGGGGCAATACCTGAAACTTTGAGAGCAGTGGGGGTTACAAGGATAAAGTATGTGGGCTGGAGGGGCTCCTTCTTCCTGTCTTTTACCCAAACTACGTCTCTGGGTGAGTGTGGGTGTACTGGGTGGCCTAATGGGATGGGATCCCAAGACAGGACAGTTTTGTGTATTTGGGCCAGGGTTTTCCCCAACTGTTGGAGGGTAGAATCCTGGCCAGTCTCTCCTAGGAGTCTGAGATTTCCCTTGAAGGTTTGAATTGGGGGTGGTTGTCCAAACAGAATTTCAAAAGGTGACTAGCCTGAAGGCCTGGGGGTGCATCTGACTCTAAGGAGGGCTAATGGGAGCAGATCTACCCACGGGAGGCCAGTTTCCTGACAGAACTTGGCTAGGGTGGTTTTGAGGGTTTGATTCATGTGTTCCACTTTCCCTGAGCTCTGGGGCCTATATGCTGTGTGAAGCTTCCACTTAATTCCTAACATTTTCTAGCTCTTGGATGACGGCTCCTACAAAAGCCAGACCATTGTCACTGCCTATGGATAAGGGTATCCTGTGCTGGGAGCTATTTCTCAGAGCAAAGCTTTAGTTACTACTCTTACTTTTTCAGTGCAGGTGGGGAAGGCTTCAACCCAGCCCAAGAAGGTGTACATTATTACTAGTAAGTAATACCCTTTACTTGGTTTTATTTCTGTGAAGTCCATTGTTAAGTCTTCAAAAGGGGCAGTTCCTGTGTGTTGGATGCTGGCCAGGGCCTTGGGCCATTGGGAGGGGTTGTTTTCAGCACAGGTTTGGCATCAGCTGCTAACAGTTGTGCAGAGCGAGGTCATCTGGGCAATGTAGTAATATTTCCCAAGCAGGGCTCGTAAAGCAGTCTTTCCCAGGTGGGGGAGCTGGTGAAGGGTACAAGTGGTGTTGACTAGCCATTGTTGAATCAGGGTGTAGGTGGCCCCCTTTGGGATGAAGACTCAGCCATCCAGGAGTAGCCAGTTTCCCTCTGGGGTCTGGTGCCCTCCTTCTCTCTTTGCCCACTCCTCTTCCTCCTGGGTGTAGTTTACTTTTTCAATGTGTTGCCCTAAAAGGGACAAGTGAGGCACTGGCGGCAGGGCTTGCAGTTTGAGGGCTTTCTTGGCTGCCTGTCAAGCTGCTTCATTGGCTAGTGTGTTTCCTTTAGTAACTGCATCTGTTCCCTTCTGCTGTCCCTGACAGTGGATGACGACAATCCGGCTTAGCTTCCAGACTGCCTCCAGTAGTTGAAGGATTTCTTCTTTATTTTTTATTTCTTTTCCCCCTGAAGTTAGGAGTCCCCTCTCTCTATAAATTGTTCCATGGATATGTACAGTAGTAAATGCATACTCAGAGTCAGTGTAAATGTTTACTGTTTGCCCAGCGGCCAGTTGTAGGGCCCGAAGTTCTGCACCCAGAGTTCTGCTCACTGTGCAGACTTTAGGTAGGGGGGCTGCTTCCACTGCTTGTTCAGCCATGGTGACAGCATATCCAGCCAGCCTCTCTCCATCTCTGATAAAACTGCTGCCATCTGCGAATAGGGTTTGCTCTGGGCAAGGAAGTGGCCTGTCCTGGGGGTTGGGGTGCCTGGCATACACTTCTTCTGTTACTTCTGCGCAGTCGTGTTCAGGAGTTCCTTTTGGTTGGCAGGAAAGTGGCAGGATTCAGGGTGTGCACAGTTTCTACTGTTATCCTGGGGTTTTTGCAAAGTAGGCCTTGGTAAAGAGTAAGCCTGGGGTTGGATAGCCAAAGGTGACCGTGTGAGTTCAGTAAAGTGGTGACAGCGTGCAGCACCATGACATGAATGGCTTGCCCAGGAGTGAGCTTGTCGGCTTCTTTGACAAGGGCTACTGTTGCAGCTAAAACTCTCAGCAGGGAGGCCACCCAGCAGCTAAAGGATCTGTTTTGATAGATAGGCAATAGGTCTCTACCAAGGGCCGATTGTTTGAGTGAAGACCCCTAGGGCCACCTTCTTTTTCTAACAGGCAAACAGGTTAAAGTCCCAAGATACATCCAGAAGTCCTAGGGCAGGGGCCTGGCTGAGCTGTTTTTTAATTTCTTCGAAGGCTTTCTGTCGGATTATACTCCAGGTGAGGGGTCTTTTTTCTGGGCCTGTGAGGACTTCATAAAAGGGTTTGGCCATAACCTCAAAATAGGGGATCCAGATGCAATAGAATCCTGCTGCCCCCAGAAATTCACAGAGCTTTCTTTTAATGGTAGGTGTTGGGATAGTGCAAATTATCTTCTTTCTTTCTGGTCCTAGTGTCCAGTGCCTTTGTGAGATTGATGTGGGCTATGGGTGGGAGGCTCTTTGTCTCTTCAGAGATAACCTAAACTATCTGTGACTTGTGGGTGTGGGATGATGAAAGGCTGCAGTTCTGCCCTTGGTGACCATGGCAAGGACTCCAGTCCCAGGAAACAGTTTAACAATGCAAGGTCTATAAACTTTAAGTATTCAGGGGAAATGCAAAGCAAATATGCTAAAAGCTTATCTAGAATGCCTGTGGTCCACGCTAAAAGCTTACCTAAGATGTGGAAGATAGATATGCTAATTCAAGCCTATTGAGAACTGAAACAAAGGGACCATTTGGCCTTTCCTCTCTGTATAAAAAGGACTCAAAAATCTTGTTCCAGGCTTGGGATTCAAACAGAAAGCTCCCGAGTCCGGCTGGCTGTCAATAAACCATTTTTCCTTCTCAAAATCATTCCTGAGTCCTGGCCTCTCTATACGCAAATAATTGAACCTCTCTCAAATTCTACAACAAGATGATGAATCCTAGATATCTAACCTGTTGCTGGCAAATCTGAGCCTTTTCCAAGACACTTTATAGCCAGTTTGCATTAGACTTTGTGGAAGAGCCCGAGTTCCCTCCCAGCAAGAGGTCATCTATGTACTGAAGGAGAGTACAATTTAAGTTTTCCCACGGGTAGGAAGCCAGATCTGCTGCCAGGGCTTCTTCAAAAAAGGTGAGGGAGTTCTTGAAGCCCTGCAGGAGCTGAATCCAAGTTAATTGAGTCTTTTGTTAAGTCCTAGGATTCTCCCATTCAAAAGCAAATAGTGACTGCTCTGGGGAGCCACCTGCAGGCAGAAAAAAGAGTCCTTTAAATCCAGACAAGTAAAACAGGCGGCCCCAGGTGGTAATTGCTGGATTAAGGTCTATGGGTTAAGAACTACTGGGTGCAGGGTGATTTATAGCATTGTTGATGGCCCACAAGTCTTGGATGGGTCGATATCCCATCCCCTCCGGTTTTTTTTACTGGCCATAGCCGAGTGTTCTAGGGCAAATGGCATTCGATTAAGATCCCTTCTTTTCTTAGGAGGTTTATGTGTTCGACCATGTACAATTGCGCCTCACAGGGGATCGAATATTGCCTTTGTTGGACCAGGGTGGCCCCAGGTTTTAGGTCTATGATGAGAGGGGCATGGTTCCAGGCCATTCCCGGTGAATTTCTTTCAGCCTAGACCTCAGGGTCCAGTTCTAACAGCCTCTCCAGAGTTTGACATGAAATTTCCTCTTCATGTAGTCTCCATCCTTGTTCGGGGGAACGTTGACAGGAGGGTGAGGCCAGTGCTGAAGTTTAAACTTGTTGATCTCTCAGGCCTAAAGGTGATCTGGGCTCCCAGTTTAGTTAGAAGGTCCCTGTCCAGCAGGGAAACTGGGCATTCAGGTAGATACAGAAATTCGTGGGTTATCTCATGGCCACCTGTGGGTTCTGGACTGGCAGAAAGGCCACTGGCTGGACTGATTTCCAGTTGCCCCTATGATGTTAGCCATCTTTCTGCTAAAGGGGGCAACTGGTGTGGTTACTACTGAATATTCAGCTCCATTATCTACCATGAAAGTCATTGGTTGGCCTCCAATATTTACTTTGACCATTGGCTTGTGGGGGCTGAGTTCTAGTGAGCCCGATCACCCCTATTCAGAGTTGAGTCCTGTTAGCCCAGTCAGGTGGTCTTGGGGTTCAATTCAGTATTGTCCTCTGGGAGCATTTCCCTTGCTAGTCTGGCCTTTCTGTGGACATTCATTTTTCCAGTGTCCAGTTTTTTACAGTAGGCACATTGATCTCTCACCATGGGCACTCTCTTGTAGGTGTTCCCCCCTCTTCAGGGTGGTCCTCCTCAATTGGTTGGTCCTCCTCAATTCCCTAAGGCTGCTGCTAATAGGGAGACCTGCTGTTTCATTCACTTCTTTGCTTCCCTCTCAGCAGTTCCATCCTGATTGATGAATACTTTGCTTGTGACTTCAAGGAGCTGGGAGATGTTCATCCCTGTGAACCCATCTAGCTTCTGGAGTTTCCATCTGATGTCTGGCACAGCCTGGGTGATGAAAGCTGCATTGACCATCCTCTGGCTTTCCAGGGCCTCTGGGTCGAAGGGGGTGTAGATCCTGAAGGCCTCACAGAGTCTCTCATAGAAATCTCCTGGAGGTTCTTCAGGCTTTTGAGGGACGGAGGACATTTTGGACATGTTTGTGGGCCCCCTCACTCCTTCCCATACCCCCTGAGGAGGGCTTCTCCATACCCCTAAAGGGCAGCCGCCCCTGATCTGGGTTAAAGTCCCAGGCCAGTTGAGCTTCTGATGCTACCTCTCGGGCCCATTCCTCTGGCTCCAAAACACCTGCGGGGGGCACTTTCTGGCCTCTGTGAGGATCCTGCATCTCTCCTCCATGTTGAACAGGGTTAGGAGTTGGCAGCAATCATCCCAAGTGGGGTGGTGGACTTGGAAAATGGACTCCATGAGGTCGCTAAGAGCCCAAGGCTTTTCTGAATATGAAGGGGCGTGGTGCTTCCAGTTTAAAAGATCTGTCGTGAGAGGCTGATAAATCAGGATTGGCCTCTCGGGTTGGACCGTCCAGCTGATCTGGGCTGGGCTCTGTGTTTCACGGAGGGGCATCTGAAGCTCAGGCTGTGTGGACCAAAGTCTTCTCACCAAAGGGGTCTCAGGATCCCCATCGGGGGGTGGCTGACAGGCCTAGGGAGACCAAAGGTGGAGGAGTCTCTGGGATGTTTTTGCTTGTGGAGGCTCCAGGGCAGGGAGATGCCCTGCAATGACTGAAACATATGGTGGGATAAAGTGTCTTCCTCCGGAGGTCCTTGTAGAATAACAGGCTTTTGAGGTTGGGCTATTTGAGCTACTAGGACCCTGCTCTGACCCTTCCTTCTGACACAGAATTGGACCCAAGGGGGCAAGGTTTGGGCAATTTCTAACCAAGAATCGATGTAGCAAAACTGATCAGGGAGCCAGGGGTCCCAGTGACTACACGCCAAACTGCACAAACCTTGGTTATATCTAGGGTCCCTTCTGAGAGCCGGTCAACACCAAACCTCGGCCACTCCCACTCACACAGGTCTGGAGAGTTCTGGGGGACATATGGACACCATAATCCCTGGAAAAATCTTTCATGAAGTTTTTTAACACACAACCTAAGACTGTGAGTCTGGATTGTGATGATACCATCCCTGAACGGTGTCGCAGGACAAACTAAGGAGGGGAGCCCCTCACAAGGCCACTCAGATGCCCACCTGTCCATGTCTCTCATGAGAATTTAGGTTCATCTTAGCTAGGGCTTCTGTGTAGAGTCTGGATTAGCCGTTATGCCATATGACATAGCCAGGGAATGCAGGTTGGGACCCACTTGGACTCCACAGCACAGGCCATGAAGCCACAAACTGGATCAGCAGAGGCCCCTGCAGTCCCTGTTCATTCACTCAGTCACTCAGAGGTCACACAGTCCCACCCAAGGGACTGCCCTACCCTGGAATCTCAAACCTCGAGATTTTGGGAGGTGATCAGTCTCCCCTTCCATCTGCAGACAGCCTGACTGGGACTCAGAACCCCGTGGCCTTACCTATCCAATGTTTTCTGATGTTATTCAATCCACCTCTCCACAGAGTTAGGCTGGGGTGGAGGACCGGGATCCTTCCCCCGAAGGAGGCCCCATCGAGAGGACAGGTGGCGCTGCCCTGTTCATGTGGAGATCTCCTCCAGCTGCACCCGCCGGTCCCAAACCAGAGGCTCAAAGGGGCCAGCGCAGTTGGGTTTTCCAGTCAGGGAACCAAATGTTGCAGCAAAGCCAGGTATTCCGAGCCACAGAAGAAACCCGAGATGTACTCGGAGAAGTGGAGAAACAGATTTATTACGTATGGGCCCAGAGGAGAGTCAGTTTCCAAATTCTGAGCCCTGTTTTTCAGTTTTCATAAGTTTATATAAGCTTTTATGTGGGATCAGCATGACTTTTGCTCATTGACTAATGCGTTGCTAGGCAAAATCTTCAAATGGGGTTACAGGAACAGAAAGCAGGTGAAAGGTTGTGCTTTTGCAGGCTGATTTACAGAAGCGGGGGGCAGGAGTCGTTCATTTGATATTCTCCTGCAAGGTCATGTTTTCACAGGCTGATTTACAGAAGTGGGGGCAGGAGTGGCTCGTTAGATATTTTTGCAAGTTTATGTTTTTTTATTTCTCTACTCCTCCACCTCTTGGCCTCAGTCTTGCTCTCCTGTTGTTGGTCTGATGAAGTCTGGCACTAAGGTGAGCTGTTGCCTGTCCAACCCATCCCAAGCTTGATTTGTGTCAAGTCCCATTCTTGGCCCTGTGGCAAGCAGAGGGCTTTGACATGGTAAAACAAAAGGAGGGGAAAAGAGGAAAAAAAAAATCCCTGCAATCCCATTCCATCTTCCAGGTCTCCTGTGTGACTGAAGCAGAGGTAAGGTCCATAGGGGACACTGCCCAAATCCCACACAGAACAAATGGAACATTGGGAAATGAGCAGAAGCCTCACCAGGTAGTCAGACTGGCTTCCATGGGGCAGAGTTTGGCACGTAGGCCTGCTTGGAGGGGTGACCATCAGCTGACTGCCCCACTTATACTGGAACTTGACAAAGTCAATGCCATCTGTCCCTGAGGTACCAGAAGCCACGGGGACCTGGTCAGTGAAAACCTCAATGAGCACAACTGAGACAGGCTGGTGGGTGCTAACGTCACTGACCTGCACCTTCAGAATCACCTCTGGAGTGAGGGAAAGACCACAGAGAACAGCTGGAAACACCGAGTGATTCTGATATAATCATGTGGGAACATTGAAGAAAATCTGCGGGAACCCAAAATATGAATTAGTTTAACCAGGGAAATTTTCTTCTTAGAGGTCCCTTTTCACGTCACATGATTTCCCATTTTCTTCAGAGCCATTGCCATCCCAAGCCACTTTCCTCTTCATTCCTCCCTGCGCACAAGAAAGTTTATCCCTTTGAGACAACATAGAGCAAACAATACCCCTTTCATCCTTCCCAAAATTGCTGGTGATCACAGCAAAAGCTGCAAACAGAAAGGGCACTGCAGGGACTGAGCTTTGCAGCTCTGTTCTTCAAAAGCCCTGGTAGACAGGGATCTAAGTGACCCAGGGTCTTTGTGCTGGCAATCTTGAAGATTAGGCTGAAAAATAGTAAAACATATCTTTAAAGGGAAAAGCCCAAAGAAAGGAACAAGAGAAGACTAGAAGAAATAAAAAGTAAAAGGCTGAAGGGATAGATGAAGTTGAGTTAGTAATAATGGCCAAACAGGTAATCAGAGACTCAATGTGAGAACTAGGCAGAGCAAATCAAAATTAAAAAATTAAAATGCAATGGATAATTTTCATTTATCCATGCAGTAGATTTTTACTGAGCTCTTCCTCTGTGCCTAGAATACTGAGTAACTGTGTATAATTACAGCATTGAAGAAAACAGATAACTGAGGGACAACAAGCAAGTAAACAGGCGAAAGCAATGTCTAAGGGTTGCTTGAAACAGCTACAAAGGAGCTCTCTTAGAACATCAAGTGCAAAGGCCCAGTGGTATGAAAAAGCCATGTTCATTGCAGAACCTGGGAAAGATTCCAAAGAGCTGGATGCAGAATTGGAGAAGGTGGTGCAGTGAGAGACAGGGATGCAGAGGCAGGTGGGGACCAAATCAGTCATGCTTACGAGGTGACCAAAAGTTCTACTCTGTGGGAGGAAGGGCACCCGGCTTGCCACAGTAGCAAACGGTGCGGCAAGAAGTGATACCGCCTCTGCCCACTGGGCCTAGATAAGGTGACCACGCCTGACTAGGCCTTTGCTGCTAGCGGCTGGCCGGCGCTGCCCTCCCCCTTTCTATCTCCCGCCTAGCCCAACATCCAGCCAGCTCTCACTCCCCCTTTCCCCTCCCCTATTCCAAACCTCTCAGCCAGCCCTCCCTATATCTTACTCCTCCCTCTACCCAACCCTATATAACCAAGTGTACTTCCGTAATAAAGCAGACCTGTTCTTGCGCTCAAGCGGTCTCCGTGGTTTTTCCCCAACCACGCGTCCCCCACGCCTGGAGAACCGGTGCTCCCTCTTGGGGCACCCCCCGCCGGTGGTTTGGCAGGAGCAAGCCCCCCCGACTCTTGGGCCCGAGCGAGGACGAGACCCTCACGCTCAGCCACAACTGGCGCCCAACGTGGAAGCTCCTCCCCCGGCCCCTCTCTGCTGCTGCTGCTGCTGTGAATCGGACGGCCCATCCTCGTTCTCCAGGTAGGGACCCCTCGCCGTCGTCCCACTCCTATCCCGACATGGGTGCCTCTTTATCAACGCGTCAGGCGCCACAAGTCAGGGCCCTCGCTGCCCTGCTCGATACCAATGGAGTCCGCGTTTCCCTGCGGCAGCTCCAAAAATACTGGGACCTCTTGCTCCCTTTTAATCCATGGCTCGCCACATGTCAACTCTGGTAGACCGGACACCCATGAACCCCAGCCAGCTTTTCCCCTGTCTCCTTCTCTCACCTCTCTGCGTGTTGTTCCTGGCTCTCCTCTTCGGCAGTTCCCGCCCTCTAGTCACTTTCGTCCTTTTCCTCGCGTTCCTATTCACTCTCCCCCTCCCCTTTCTACTCTTCTAAATGGGAGTCTCTTTCTCCAGCCAGCGGGCCCCGCAAGTTTGGGCACTTGCTGGCCTACTAGCCTGCCACCTATGCAAAGTTTCGGGCAGCAGCTCCAGGCTTACTAGGATCTACTAGCCCCCTTCAACCCCTGGCTTTCACTGCCAATCTCTCGGACCCTGATACCTATCTGAAATTGGCCCCGCCTATCAACAAGGCCAGCCACAAGCCCGAAAATCCACACAAGCTTATAAGGCAATCAACTCTGTTCCAGCAAATGCCCACCCCTTTTCACAACTCCTCAAGCTCCCTACTATCTACATGACAATGTAGCTATGAGAGAAAAACGTGGCAACATTTGTGTTTGTTTTATTTCCATGCTAATTCTAATTAGACTTATTTAACCAAGATAATAAAATGAGTACAAAATTTTTATCAAGGTCTAAAAGGAATTTTCAGTTTTAAATCAATAATTATCTCCAGAACTTCAAGTCTCAGTATAGTCTTACAGTAATTATCCAAAAATGTGTGCTAATGGTCTGCCTAACTGCTGCTCGGGTTATTTTAGCTGATTGCTGATAACTGATAGGAATGTTTCCGAGCACAAGCTTGCATGTTACAGGCAACATGGATTCCAGAGGAAATCTTAATAAGAACTTAAAAGCAGCTATACCAAGAAAGTAAGAATTATGAGTTAATTGTAAACTGTATGTTTCTGTTACTGTGTTGTGATTGTTCTGTGTTTGTCTGTTCGTTCAATGTCAGTGTATATTTTGATACCTCCGGATGGTAAATATAAATTAATAAAAATTTATAAAAGAGCTCTATCCAAATGGCCAAAAATTAAATAAGCGCTTATATTAATACTTAAGTTTATTATATCAATACATGAGCTTAAATGTTAATAAGATATCTACAATAATAGAAATTGTAAGTCTTGATTGACAAGATTAACTGTACATGTTCATAAAAGGTTGTTCTTGCCCAGATTAAAATGAATAACTTATTTTTCTTCACAGGATAATATAAAGAATGTAAAGCTTAAATGAATATTAAAAAAGGTTAAAAGTTTGTGAAAATGCTAACTGAAATGTAATAAGTTTTGCAAAAAGGCGTATTTTGTCCTAAAGTAGGAGGGCTAATTTTTTATGAACTCTTGAAACTTAATTTGCAGATGGCAAGCTGTAAAAGGTATTGTGATAACTTTAAGTAAGGGAATGTGTTCTATAAACATAAAATTTGTCTTCAATAGTCTATATGGTTATAAATAAAAGGTTTAATAAAGCATTGTTTACATTAAAGTATTAAATGGCTAATTCCAAAAGGTCATTCTTAAATATATATAAAACTGAATTGATGATGATAATAATAAAAGGTAATTTTATAACAGGAAAGATTGGCAGCAACCAGCCTCCCCTGCCAACTTACTTCTAGGAAACTGTTTCTAATATTGCATGCTACTAAGTATTTAAAGAAAAGTTCATTATTTTAACAAGCTTGTTTAATGTTCACAGTATTGTTATAAGAGGTTTGCTTGATAACTTTGATGTAGGCTATATGGAATGTGTTTTTATTATTAAGGAAACAGAAAATAATTTTGTCCTGAAATAAAATAATTGACTATTGGAAAAAGTAGAGTATAAGACGGAACCTGAGTGAATGCTGAAACTGCAGAAAGTTGGTGGAAAAGGAATTTTTACAGTTAAAGTTAAATAAAATTTAATGAGTCTTCGAGTAGTATGCTGATGCAAAGTTAATTTTTTTGTTCTTTCTCAAGGCCTCTCACCATTAATCTGTTTTGATAAAAGTTCTTATCCTCAGTCAGTATACAAAGAGAGTCTGTTTTATGTTTCTTGTGCTTATCGTTTCCTCGGTGTTCCAAGAAGGAAAGCTTTATCTCTTAAAGGAACATAACGTTCAAAACTGCTTTCTCAAGACCTAATCCTGAACAGTGGCCTTTTGTTCCAAACTAATTGTAGCAGATTTGTTCTTTTACCTTGAAAGAAAAATTAAAGTAATAATTAAGTTCATTTAATATGTTATAAGCCAAATAAAGGTGTTTTATAGTGTTATAAAATTAACAACTTTTTCTTCCCTTAAACCCTCTATTAATTAAAGTCGTATGGATAAAGGTTTCTATGAATGCTTAAAAGTGTATAAAGTTACCAATATTTCAGCATAATATTAAAAAAAAAGTACAATGTGGTTAATTATAGTTTTAATTATTATAAAAGAGTATGTGTCACAGAAACAACCTCTTATCATAGATTAAAGTAACAACTCTGTAGTATGCAGCAATCCCAAATACTGCTACTTTGTTGCAAAAAGTTAAAGTCCAGCTGTATGGCTATCACTTTGTTTTAAAACTTCCTAAGACTTTCTTTAATGTCTTCTTGGACAAATCAAGCCAGCTGCATTCCTTTATCTGTAAAGGAATACAGATAAACTTTTGCAGTGCTTTTCAAGGCTATGTGCACAGCCCAACCATCTTGTACAGTATTTACTGATAGTAATAGTAATGAAAAAGCAGCATAAAAAAAAAAACAAAACAGCATGTGTTACTTTCCAAAAAGAACAGGTTTGGCCAACTCCTTATTCATCTGCTCAATGCACAGAGCTTTGAGCCATCATTAAAGTTTTACAAATGTTTTAAGAGTCCTTGAATATTGTCTCTGATTCTGAATATGTATGCCTTACTGACAAGCACACCACTGCCCTTTTCTCCGAAAACCCCCGTGCTCAAATTCTTCTAGAAATCTTCCACGGGACCTTTGACTGCCATTACCCCACACACACACAAGTTGTTCCAGGGCCTCACAAGGCTCCCCCTCTCCCCACTATACCACCCTTTCCCTGGCTCCAAGCCTCTCTCCAACTCCACTACTGTCTTCACAGATGCCTCTAAGACCAAGTTTACTTATATTGCCTACTCTCCCAGCCGTGACTTGCCAACCGTCTACTGCCAAACCCATCCCGATCGGTTCAGGTGGGCGAGATACTAGCCATCCTCACTGCCTTCCAACACCACGGCAATGAGCCCGTCAACATCTTCACTGATAGTCAGTACGCCCTGCAAGTTTGTTCAGTTATTGCCCACGCTGTTTTCTTTCCACGTGACACGCCCATTGATCAAGCACTCCATGCCTTGCAGCGAGAGCTCAAGCTCCGCACACAGCCATAGTACATTTCTCATATTCACAGCCATTCAGGGCTGCCCGGGCCTCTAGCCACGGGTAATTCTGCTGCCGACCAAACCGTCTCCACCCATACAATAGCCACTGTCGGAGACTTGGTCAATCAAGCCAAACTTCTCCATTCTAAGTTCCACTTTTCAGCAGCCTCACTTCAACGTCTTTTGCCGGGCCTCCCCAAGGAAACGTGCAAGCATTTGGTGCGTGCCTGTAAAACATGCGCCCCCTTCTTGCCGCTTGGACCGTTGCAGCCACAAGGGGTCAACCCCCGCGGCCTCAAGCCAAACTCCCGATGGCAAATAGACGTCACCCATGTGCCATCATTTGGGCACCTCAAGTATGTCCATGTCACAGTCAACACCTTTTCTCACCTTTGCTACGCTGTCCCCTTACCGGGGGAAACAGCCAAGCATTGCATTAAAGCATTGCGGCAAGCCATCTTATTCATGGGAGTCCCATGGGATTTAAAAGCCAATAATAGGCCTGAGTATCGCAGCTCCTCATTCACTGCATTTCTCCAGCTCTACAACATTACTCACCACTTCTGCATTCCATACAACCCCCAGGGGCAGGCTATAGTAGAACGCATCCACCGCCAGCTCAAAGTGCAAATTCAATAAGAGAAGGATCTACGCCCACATAGTCAACCAGGCGACATTATCACTGCCTGCCTCATTCACATAAACCTCCTCTCCTTTGATAAAAACGGTCTTTCCCCCCTCCATAAGCATTGGGGCCCCTCCTATGCACCAACAGTTGCCCCAATGCTGTTTTGGAAGGACCCAGAAACCAACAATTGGCAGGGACCCAGTCCCCTTCTCACCCAAGGCAGAGGGTTTGCTTGTGTCTTTCCAGAAAATGCCTCCCAGCCGCTCTGGATCCCCGAAAAAAAAAACGTCAAACCCGCCACCGGCCAGCAGCAGGTTCCAACGACGGATGATGAGAGCACTCGCCCATCGGATGGAGAGGCTAAATATAGCCGCAGATCTAGCTCATGACACCCTCCTCCTTGGACAGCTAGTACAGCTTGCTGTCCGCGCCTTAGCTTCAAACAAAAAACCTAAAAATCTACACTCTCTCCTGCTTTTCATGTTAGCTCTGCTCCCCTCCACTACGGACCAGGCTAGTATAAGCCATCAGCCCTTTAACTGGACACTCTCTCTTTGGCAGCAGGAAAAGCTCCTCGCTAATAACATTACTGCGGGTGCTCCCTCCTTCACAGTGCACATATGTAATCTCGCCAACCTTCCTTTCGCCAGTGGTGGTTCCCTTCAAGACATTACACACAATACTCACTGGTGTTGGTACAGCTCACTTACAGGCCTTAATGGCCCCTATAATCATGAAGTCTCAGGCTTCTATATTTGTCCTTCCACGGCCAGAGGCTGCCATGACCCAGCGCACTATTACTGCCCCTCCTGGGGGTGCAAAACCATGGCCCACGGATGGTCGGGAGCTCCCAATAGGGACCCCTACCTCTCCTTTTCTTTTAAAGATAAAGGTCACTAGGGCAGCATCACACTCACTGTCAAAAACCCTAAAAATGCAGGCTGGCTACAGGGCCGCACCTGGGGAGCCTGACTTTACATGAGCAGCTATGATTACGGTGCCTTTTTCATTATAAAGAAAAATTCAATCCGCACACAATCCGCCGCCGTGGGCCCAAATCAAGTTCTCAATCCTCCCCACACACGGCCTCCCCCTCCTCCCTCTGTTTCTCCTTCTCCTCCTGCTACCACCTTAAATCCTTCCATCACTAGGTATCCTCCCCACCGCCAAACCCTGCCACCCCCCAACCCTCTTGTAGCCCTCCTCAATGCATCATTTATCTCCTTAAACTTATCCCAGCCCAACCTTACACAACGTTGCTGGCTCTGCTTCTCCGCCGCGGCTCCCTTCTATGAAGCCATAGCTACCAACAGCGCCTATCGCGCCTCCCCAGACTCCACTGGTACCTCTTGCAATTGGAACCAAACAAAAAGAGGACTCACCCTCCGATCAGTTTCCCAGACTGGACTCTGTATAATAAAAATCAGCGGCAAAGTTCTCCCCTCCATGCAGTCCCTCTGCAGCCTAACTCACACCCCTAATGCAGCCGCTAAGTTCCTAATTCCCCTTAATAATACCAAATGGCTATGTTCTTCCTCCGGCCTCACTCCATATCTCAATGTTCAAACCCTTAACTCCACCAGCGACACCTGTGTGCTCATACTCATTGCCCCCCGCGTTCTCTTTTATACTGATAACCAATTCTTTGACTCCTGGCAGCACTTCAGCTCCCCGCAGCACGAGCAGAAACAGGAAGTCTTCACCACCATCACAATTGCCACCCTTCTAGGTCTTGCCGGCGCAGCCACTGGAGCTGCAGCTCTCAGCCTCCAAGATAACTCCTTTTCAACCCTTAGGCAAGCTGTCGATGCAGACATCGCCCGCCTTGAGACTTCCATGGCCCACCTTGAAACATCTCTCAACTCCCTGTCTAAAGTCGTTCTCCAAAACCACAGGGGCCTAAACCTCCGCCTCCTAAAAGAAGGGGGGCTCTGCACAGCATTAGAAGAAGAATGCTGCTTCTATGCTAGCCACTCTGGCCTCATTCGAGATAACCTCGTACAAGTTAGGGAGGGCCTCCGCAAGAGAAAGCAGGAACGTGAAGCCGGATGGTCTTTCCCTTGGGGGCTGCCCAATGGAATCCTTTCTTACTTTCTCCCCTTTCTAGGCCTGCTCCTCACCCTTGTCCTCCTATTAGCCCTAGGACTCTGGATCATCAGGCGAATTGTCCGGCTTGTCAAAAATCAAGTTAACTCTGTCCTTAGTAAGCCCATCCAGGTCCGGTACCAGCGAATCCGCACCACCGACGAAGACGCACCAGGAGTCTCCATTAATTGCCGTCCTCCCCAAATGGCCAGCCGCCTCTCAACGCACCCAAGCCCCAGCTCCCCTGCCCCTACCCCTTCTCACCGCCCATCCTAACCCCTTACCCTTACCCTTTCCCCTCCCCCGCCCTGTTTATCTAAGGCCGCCAACATTCCATCGAGGCGCTGGACTGGTTAGCCAATGACGGGCAACGGGATCGGCCCGCCAGTCAACCTAAGGCAGGGACACGGCCTTTTGCTGCCGCGCTTCCCCATGACGGGTAAGACTGGCCACCTGTGTGGCACGGGCATTGCCCGGCTGGGCGCAATCCCGACCTAAGACAGGCACAGTCCCCCTCCCTCCTCAAATCAAGCTTTTCGGAGGAGCTTAATAAAAACAAAGGGGGAAATGTGGGAGGAAGGGCACCCGGCTTGCCACAGTAGCAAACGGTGCGGCAAGAAGTGATACCGCCTCTGCCCACTGGGCCTAGATAAGGTGACCACGCCTGACTAGTCCTTTGCTGCTAGCGGCTGGCCGGCGCTGCCCTCCCCCTTTCTATCTCCCGCCTAGCCCAACATCCGGCCAGCTCTCACTCCCCCTTTCCCCTCCCCTATTCCAAACCTCTCAGCCAGCCCTCCCTATATCTTACTCCTCCCTCTACCCAACCCTATATAACCAAGTGTACTTCTGTAATAAAGCAGACCTGTTCTTGCGCTCAAGCGGTCTCCGTGGTTTTTCCCCAACCACGCGTCCCCCACGCCTGGAGAACCGGTGCTCCCTCTTGGGGCACCCCCCGCTGGTGGTTTGGCAGGAGCAAGCCCCCCCGACTCTTGGGCCCGAGCAAGGACGAGACCCTCACGCTCAGCCACACTACTCTTTATTTTAAGGACAATGGAAGTGAAAACCACATCTGAGTTATATGAACACCTGCCTCTGGGGGGAGAATGGACTGGTAGAGAGGCAAGGTGGAGACTGAGCACCTGGCTAAGAGGAAAGACAATGTGGACCAGGCATGCAAGGCAGTGGACACCAACTAAAGGACAATAGGAGGAGGTGCCTCCTGCTCCATTGAGCCTTTCTGTGTGGATATGAAGGGCAGCAAATGGTGCCCATGGTGTGAGTCCAGCCGGCCACCCACAGGCCTCAGATATGAAAACCCTTTAGGTAACTTGGGGTAGGGAGGTGGGACAAGGAGGGGAGGAACCTGTGACATCCAGGGCTCTGGTTCATCATTGCTAAGGATAGCCGAAGGGGATAGGAAGGGGCTACATGAACTCTGGGTGTGAATATCAGCTCCACCCAGCCCTGACCACATGGCCTTGGGCAGGTACTCTGCCTCTGCGGGCCTCAGTTTCCTCATCTATAAACTGGGGTCAAGAGCATATCTCACCAGAGACAGCTGCATTAGGCTGGTCAGAGCAAGCCCTCCTTAGATGTGGGCTGCTATGGGCATTCCTCCAATCATTAGACTGGGAAGTTCAAAACTATAGAGTTTGAGAATGCCAGGGACAGGGTGCCAACAAGGGAGCTGAGAGTAGAAAGCAGATAAAGAAGGGGCACAAGAATTTCTTCTGGGTTGAGAAAGTCCACCTTGTAAGCTGTCACCAGCCCACACTGTAACACTGAAGGAAACTCCCCAGGACTGCAAACCCAGCTGGTCAGCCATTTTTCCTACAGGCACTCAATACATTCTGACTGGACAACTCCAGAGGGCAGCTTAAGAATCCCATAACTAGGTCCTATATATATATATATATACACCAGAGAAAGCGATCAAAATTCATGGGAGAGTGTGGGCTATGATGTGGACCATTGACTATGGGGTGCAGCGATGCTCAGAGATGTACTTACCAGGTGCAATGGATGTGTCATGATGATGGGAGAGAGTGTTGATGTGGGAGAGAGTGGAGGGTGGGGGCGGTGGGGTTGAATGGGACCTCATATTTTTTTAATGTAATATTTTTTTTAAAAATTAAATTAAATTAAAAAATAAAATAAAATATCTACTTATAAAAAAAATTTTTTTTACAAAGCACCACCAAGTGGCACAGTTACTAAACACGGTTACTTCATTTCAGTGGAGGGGAAAACAAATAATAACCATAAACAGGAGGTCCAAAATCCAGGTGGGTGGGTTTCTAAAGCTCACACTCCCTCCACCATCCCCACAGCATATCCCTCCACCTCTTGGCCACAGTCTTGCTCACCTGTTGCTGGTCTGATGTGGTTCAGGCACTAAGGTGAGCTGTTCCCTGTCCAACCTATTCCAAGCTTGATTTGTGTCAGGCCCCATTCTTGGCACTAATTTAACATTATAAAAATCAAGGACATGATAATACAAAATACATTTTATCCATTGCCTCCAAGACCAGTCGTCTTTAAAATATTTTTTATAGCAACATGGAAACAACTCAAAATTCCCCACTTTAACACCTTTCAGGTGTCCTCTCCAGTGGTACATATTTGTGATGTTGTGCTGCCATCACCACTGTCCATTACCCTGACTTCATCATCCATAGCAGAAAGTCTGCACTCATTAAGCAATAACTCCCTGCTCCCCTCCCCACCTCCTCCACCCCTGGTAGGACCTGCCATCTACTTTCTGCCTCTATGAAATTACTTCTTCTAGGAATTTCATGTAAGTGGATCATTCAATATTTGCCTTTTTGAGTCTGGATTAGTGTTAACTTAATGTAGACTTGCAGGATATATGATACACTAGGATTTTCTTTTTAACTAGTTCTTCCTCCACCTCGGTGGTATGCTAAATTCTGCCATAAATTAGTTCAGCTTTCATTAATAGTCACATACCAGAATCCTCTAGAACTGGGCAAGTGGGAAGGTGGTTTTTGTAGGGCTACTCAGATAATGTATGTAATTTTATGGTAATGTAACATTCAGTAACAGTTGGGATCACAAGTTTTCTGCTTCCTCTTGTTGTTGAGGAGGCTGGAGAAGCTGAGATTTGGAAAAAGGTAAAGGATTCATGAATCATGAGAGAAAGAAGGAATTCTACTATAATCAACACCCTACTACCTTCTACCACTTTAATTTCTTCTAAGACAATGTGGGAAGCTGGTTCACGTTCTGCAATTATCTACTTTGAAAGATATTACTTAGCTACTTCTTGGTGTGATAGGATGTGGGAAACTGTCAAAATGGTTAGGTAATTCTTACAGACCACTGGGGTATCATTTATAGAGTGACACTGAGATTTTGGTTATCTGTTCTACAAACAAAACAAAATTATTCCCACTTAACGATGACCAGGAGAGCAATCTGATGACTAGGAATCATTATTTGCTAATATTACTGGCATTTTCCAGATAAGAGGAAGAGCCAGCAAATGGCCCCAAGAACTAAACATGCATAAAGCTGACCTGCATTTCCTTCTTGGTCAGTGGGGGTCTAAGGGACCTGCTAACCTGGGACCCTCATAGCCACCATCAAGCCTGGGCATGGTTCTTCACTCCCCACCCTGCACATCCATCATCAGTTCTCTTGATTTAAAATAAAAATTTTTTTTAATTTAATTGCCTTTTAAAAAAAAAGATTTATTTATTTATTTATTTCTCTCCCCTTCCCCTCCCCCCCCTGCCCCCCCTGTCCCAGTTGTCTGTTCTCTGTGTCTATTTACTGCATGTTCTTCTTTGTCCGCTTCTGTTGTCGTCAGCGGCTCAGGAATCTGTGTTTCTGTTTGTTGTGTCATCTTCCTGTGTCAGCTCTCCGTGTGTGCGGCACCATTCCTGGGCAGGCTGCACTTTCTTTCATGCTGGGCAGCTCTCCTTACGGGGTGCACTCCTTGTGCATGGGGCTCCCCTACACAGGGGACACCCCTGCATGGCAGGGCACTCCTTGCACGCATCAGTACTGCGCATGGGCCAGCTCCACACAGGTCAAGGAGGCCCGGGGTTTGAACCGCAGACCTCCCATGTGGTAGATGGATGCCCTAACCACTGGGCCAAGTCCACTTCCCTAATTGCCTTTTAAAGATACGTAGATCACAAAAAATGTTACATTAAAAAATATGAGGTTCCCACATACTCCATACCCCCACTCCTCCCACATCAACAACCTCTTTCATCATTGTGGCACATTTATTGCATTTGATGAATACATTTTGGAGCACGGCCACACCACATGGATTATAGTTTACATTGTAGTTCACACTCTCCCCCAGTCCATTCAGTGAGTTACGGCAGGATATATAATGTCCTGCATCTGTCCCTGCAATATCATTCAGGAAATTTCCAAGTCCCAAAAATGCCCTCACATAACATCTCTTTTTCCCTCTCCCTGCCCTCAGCAACAATCACGGCCACTTTCTCCACATCAGTGCTACGGTTTCTTCCATTGCTAATCACAGTAGTTCTATTGTTGTAGAAGTCAAGAGGTTCAATTATTTGCATATAGAAAGGCCAGGACTCAGGAATAATTTTTGGGAAGGAAAATGATTTATTTACAACTGGCCAGGCTCGGATTTTCTCATTCCAAAATCTGAGCCCCAAACAAGATTTTGAGTTCCTGTTATACAGAGGAAAGGTTCTTTGTTTCAGTGCTCAATAGGCTTGAATTAGCATGTATCTTCCACATCCTAGGTAAGCTTTTAGCATGGACTTCATACATCCTAGATAAGTTTTTAACACATTTGGTTTGCATTTTCCCTGAATATTTAAAGTTTATAGAGTTTGCATTGCTAAATTGCCTCCCGGGACTGGAGTCATTGCCACGGTCATCAAGGGCAGGGCTGCAGCCTCTCACTGTCCCACACCCACAGGTCAGGACACAGACAGCTTAGGTTATCTACGAAGAGACGAACAGCGTCCCACCCATGGCCCACATCACTATAGTAGAATACCAGTAAGTACACTCCAATCCATATTTTATTCCTCCATCCTGTGGACCCTGGGATGGTGATGTCCACTCCACCTCTAAATCAAGAGGGGGCTTACATCCCACATGGTTGATGGATGGGATTCTCCTACTTGCAGCTGTAGGCACTCTCCGTTCCCTGGTGTGATGGTTGACCATCTTCTCCTCCCTGTTGGCTGACCTGGGTAAGTTCAATGAACCAGAGAGTAGGAGTTGCAACTCTGCTGAGGCTCAGGGCTCTTGATTTTGATTCCAAAATATGTGTCTCAGAACACACAGTTTCCCCATCCTTTATAAACTTGCCCTGTCCCAGGCCCTTGCCGTTTATCTCCCCGACCCCGGGATGTCATTCTTCCACATGGAAG
The DNA here is from genome assembly GCF_030445035.2 of Dasypus novemcinctus. Taxonomy (NCBI): domain Eukaryota; kingdom Metazoa; phylum Chordata; class Mammalia; order Cingulata; family Dasypodidae; genus Dasypus; species Dasypus novemcinctus. The sequence continues at coordinate 2,526,600 of NC_080683.1, forward strand.
CTAGGGGGAGTCATCTGCAAATACTGACCTGACCATTCAGGTCCGTCCCTCAGAGCTCCCCTCCCTCACCTGCAGAGGGCCAGCAACTCCAGCCTGGCGCACTGCCTGGGCTTGTTCCATGACTGTTTTCACAGGTTTAAATGGTTGGGGGAAGAAATCATAAGAGTAACAGTGTTTTGTGTCTCATGAAAATGATCAGAACTTCTAATTTCAGTGCCCATCAACAAAGTTTTATTGGCACCAAGCCACACCTCACCTTTGCACATGATCTGTGACTACTTTTGTGCTGTAGGGGTGGAGTTCAGTAGTTGTGGCAGAGACCATCTGGCCTGCAAAGCTGAAACGTTACGACTGGCCCTGCATGGACAATGTGCTGACCTGCAGGACCACCTGAAGGTGCCCAGGGCCCTCCGGGGCCAGGTCCTCACCCACACACTCCTTCTGGGTGCTGACTGGTGCTGTGCCTTTGTACTTCCGTTTCAGCCAGCATGCATCATGGGCTGCTGTTGGGGGTGAGTCACGTCCCCCACAAAAGGCAGGTTCAGGTCCCAGCCCCAGTCCTGTGGGTGTGAACTCACTTGTAGACAGGACCTTTGAAGATGCTATTGGTTAAGATGTGCCCAAAGTGAGGACTTACTGGACCTTCATCCAACAAGGTTGACGTCCTTACAAAGCAAAGGAAAGTGGACACATAGGAAAAGCCATGGGGAGCAGCCGGAAGCTGGAAGTCCACGGAGCCTGGAGGAGAAAGGAGAAGATGCCGCCATGTGCATCACCATGTGGCAGAAAAGCCAAGGAACCCCAGAGACTGCCAGCCAGCAGTAAGGCACCTGCCCCAGGAGCAGCCAAGTCTTCTAGCCTCTGAAACTGTGAGCCAGTTAATTCCTGCTGTTAGGCCCACCCTTCGTATGGAATTTGTTTCAGCAACCAAGATACTAAAACGGCTACCGTGTGAGTATACAGTGGTGATTAAATAAGACACAGTTCCTACACTGAGGAACCTTCAGTTTTAGATCCTAAAATAATATTGTAAAAACTGAAAATAAATAGCACTGTATTTATTTTGGGAGAAGTTTCCCAAAGGAATGTCAGGTTCTCTAAGGGAGCATATGGGGTAGGGGTCCACCGACTTCCAATGGGGTGGCTGGGGGGCCTTTCCAAGAAGTTTAAGTTCAGGCCTGAAGGGGACACAGGAGCCAGGGAGACCTGGTTGCTCACACTGAGTGAAAACCAAGGGTTGGAGCTCAGTGCCTGAAGGAACTTCCCACCTACTTACCACTCTTTAAAGAATCCGGTGGGACCTGTGAGCCCCTCAGGAGTTGGGGTCTCACTTCTAAACTTCATTTCTAGCCCTCAGGCCTAGCCTGGTGCCCAGGTCCAGCTGGGATTCAGTAGACGTTTGTAAAATGCATGAATGCTGGAGCAAAACAACCCCCTTCTATCGCCAGCAGCCACTTGTGGGTATTTCAGTTTAACCTTAGATGAATTAAAATGAAAATGAATTAAAAAATTAAAAATACCATAAAACTTTGTTTTTGACATTTTGCCTTTCATCACTGTAATAGGTGTTGGCCTGTATGTACAGTGGCAAGGCAATTTCTTCCATTTCTTCCTCAGTGTCTACATCCTTTCTTTTTTTTTCTAATTTTTGATTTCATCTTCAGAATAGTTTTAGATCACAGTAAAGTCACATATACAATATAGGAGACTCCCATGTATCCAATATCAAACCCTTTTCCCCCTTCACCAGCAATGATCTTTTTACATGTTCATGTTATATTTGCTGCAGCTGATGTACAGATATTGAAACATAGCTATCAAACATGGTTCCATTTTGGTTTACAACACCTGACCCCACCTTGTACTTCCAATATTATCCTACACTACTTTTTCTTTTATCCATGGTACTTATCAGTTCTAACATGTTGAAAGTTCTACTCCACCAGAATATATGCTTTGAGAGAGCTATTTTGTCTTTTTTTCCTTCTTCATTCATGTATCCCAACCTTAGAGCTTGACACATAGATACTCAATAAATATGCTGAATGAATCATAAAAATCAATCACAAATAGGACTTTCTAGGTATCATCTAGTACATAGCCTAAGTATCCCTGTTTTTTGTTCCACTTACTTGTTATTCACTGTTGTTTTAAAGAGATGCATCAAAATTTATTTGAAAAAACATTCATCAACTCTGTGATTGGTAACTAATTAACAGCAATTAATTAACTAGAATCAGAAACTAGTTAACTAATTAATTATAATTAACCAGAACACATTTGTTGATCAGCTACTTTATGTTTAGCATGATGTTAGGTCTCATGGGAGATTAATAAAAGAAGGGAGGAAAAAGGTCACTTCCCTCACTTTCAAGTAGTTTATAGTTTTGGAGGGATGAAGTAAGATCAACACACATAAAACTTTTAGCCAGGGGGCAAAAAGACTAAACTTGGTAGGACAGAGTAAAAAACAGAGCAAAGAAAAGACTAATTAGGTCTGACGTTTAAGAACAAAAGCTAAGAAACAAAAAGGAGCTGGCAGCATCCACAGAGGTTGGCATGACATTTGCAATATTTAAAAAGAGGACTGCATGGGCAGGTTGAACTAGAATGGGTGTCAGCTCTCAGGGTGCATCCTGGGTAAATACTGGCCCAGATGATGGCTTATGGAGTTCATTGGGACGATGCTTCTTGGGAAGATGAACACTGAAGCGAACAGGAAGGACGGTTAGCATGGGAAGATGAGACACACAGAGGACATGTCAGCTTGGCAGCCACGCCCACATTCTTAAGCACACTTTCTCCACCTGAGGAATGTTCCCACATCATGCTTTCTGCCTCCCATAGAAACTAGTTTTCCAGGCCCTCCTCATGGCTAAGAAGCAGCGTGGACTCTGGCTCGGCTAATCTGATGTTCTCATGTTGGATTTTGATTGGAAGATGGCAATTTAAGGAAGCAGGTGCTTTCTCTGGCCAAGGGAACCCCCAAACAGGCATGTGGCTTGGGGCCTGGGACACAGGCTGCCCTGACTCAGGAGGGAGATGGTAGTAACCTGTGCACCTTATTATTTTATTTTTTTATACATATAAAAGCTTAATTTTACTTTCTAATTCAAAGCAACCAGAATGTACTTTTGCTACATCCTAGAATGTCTTTCAGTTTAAAAGGCAACTTTCCCCCAACTATTTTGTTTTTTATAAATATAAACCTCAATTTTACTTTCTAATCTGACACAACTAGAATGCACTTTTGTTACACGGTTTTCCTGTAATTAATTTTCTCCAATCTTACGCAGTGAATTTGGGTAGGACTTTATAGTATTCAATTTTATTTTCTTCTCAAAATCCAAAGGATCATGTCCTCCAAGCAAAATATGTATATATTTAAAAATACCCAATGTAACTCAATAAAAATCTGCTAAAATGTACCCTTCCCAGGACTCCTTCACATCCAATTTCCACCTGCACTAAAGCACTTGGCAATCCTTGTGTGCAATTCATTCTAAAAGTACTCTTCAATATGGCATTCTTCTGCAAAGACTAAGACTTCTGTTCTGTCACCAGTAGAAAAAGGACAAATATGAGAAAACCTGCCAGACGTTGGAGCCTTCCCTCTCCACTGATTGGCCCCTATTCCCTTCTGCTCTTGCTTGTACCAAGAGTTGCCCTTTGGTAAAGGCAATTCTTCAAAACCTCTCTACTCAACTAATGTCTCAATGTCTTACTTTGCTGCTGTACCCTGGGAACTGTGAATGCCACTTCATACCTTTTTGTGCTTTACAATCTCTGGCAAATGACTCATTCTCTGAGCCTCCTGAAAAGGGTGCTATGTGGTAGGCTCAACCATTACAGCTTCATTATGGTTTAAGAAAGAGAAGAGATGGGCGCTGCTATGTGACCTGCTTCTACTGGCTGTCCACCATCTGGAGGGCACGTGGTTTGAGCCTTCCTTCCCTGCAGTTTTGTAGTCCCTATATGGTCTGTGCCCCACAGACTCTCCTAAACTCCCTCAGCCCTGTCTCTCCCAGACATAAACTCTGTCTCACCAGGGCTACCAGAGGATCTCAGGGCAATCAGCAGACTTTCCCCCTCTCCATAAGAAATCTGCCTAAGGAAAACTGATGATCATTCCATTAGCAGTACTTTCCAAAAAGCATCAAGGAGAATGCAGAACATTGAAAATCACAATGGAAAGTATCCACCAAGGTACAGCAATTAAAGTAATTAGGATATATACATTGAGACATATTGAATTTATCTTCCTACTCTCACTTTAAAAATTTGAAATATAATATTCAAATACTAACAATCTCTTACAACTTTTGGGCAAAGAATTCTTTAATTCCTGTCTATATATTCACCAGTAGGTTAAGCGGTAGAAGTCTTCTCTGTTTAGCACCTGGCACAAATGAGACTTTCTGGGGCTGGCGCCATATGCACAGTTAGGCTATAAGAACAACTACAAAATTATTACATCCTAAGGGGTTAGTTAGACAAACTATTGCTGGATTTACCTGCTGCAATTGTACAATTTACATATTTAAAGGAGTGTTCACAGCAAATTAACAACAGTATCCCTATGATCTCACCTAAGAAACATAGCTAACTCACCAGATATATATCTGACAGCAAACTGAACTGACACAATCCTAATCCTTCTAGGGTACCAGGAATCATGTGTAGCTTTAAACTACTATAGGAGGAGGGGCAGGGCAAGATGGCATCTAGGTGAGTGCACCCTCAGCATCTCTCCTGCAGAAAAAAACTGGCTGAGTGGGGATAGAATCCTGCCCGAGCGAGCAGTTTTAGGAACCTACAAGGTAGGAGCTATCTGGACACTGATCTGGAGAGACTGCAAGAAAAGGAGTGTTTGTTCAAGGTAAAACCGCAGGTTTCTGACACTGGAACCTGAAGCTGTAGGAAGGCAAAACCATTCCCTTAGGACTGAGAGCTGCAGCATTCCAGGAACGCCGCGGGTCGCACAGCAGCATTCCTGAGCCCCGTGCTCCCTAAACCTCACATTCCCCAAACCCTGCGTTCCCTATAACCTATAGTCCCCAAACCCAGGTATCCTGAGTCTGCGTTCTGCCAAGCCCGCGTTCCCTGAACCCAGCACTCCCCGAACTCCGGTGTTCCCCCAGCCCTCTGGGCTCAGACAAACTCCAAGAGTGGGAGGCTTTTGGTGGGGGGTGCAGAGGAACCAGAGGACTGCAGGTTCAATTTTCTGGTCCCCCCCTTTTTTCAAACTTGGAGGAGCATTCCAGCTGGCTTGGGGAGAGGCTAGGAAGAGAGGAGAGGTGGATCTGCTGAGAGAGCCTGATTTACCTAAAAGCCCTGGAATAGGGAAACTTGGGCTGCGAGAAGGTGGAGTCAGAAAATTAACTAGCCCCCTGTAGCAACCTTAAGGGAGAAGGACAGTAGGACGTGCTTTGCAGGCTTCCAATAAATAGCATATTTAGGGTTCCTCGTAAGGTGCTCTCACTCAAGAAACTAAGAGTCATTATTTTCTGTGGTGAGTTGGTTCACCAGGGACCCATTTTAATTTCCTACAGGAGCCCTCACACAGCCTTCCTGCTGCCTTGGGAGAGAGGGAAGTGAGGGAGGGAGAAAGGGTGAAGGTCAGACTCCTAAGCAGTTTATTCAGTTGCAAGGAGGATTCCTTGCTTGAGGTCTTGTATGGCCTTTTTTTGTTGGTTTGTTATCTTGTCTTTCCTTCCTCTTTATCACACCATGCCCTTTTTTATTTTTTCTTGCTTACTTTTAATTTTATTTATTTATTTTATTCCCACCCCACTTTTTTTTCCTTTTTTCTTTTTATTTATTAGGTGCCGCAGGCAGTGTTTCTTCTTTTCTGTGCTTCCACATCCTTGATTTCCTCTTTTCTGTGTGTACTGATTTTGGCTACCAACACTATCCCCTTTCCTTTACATCTACCTACTTTCCATCATCTATTGTTTTTCTTACATTCCACCTCTCTTTGTTTAGCCCCAATTTGTCTGACTTTTTATTTCTTTTTTTTTTTTTTTTTTTTAAAGATTTATTTATTTTATTTAATTTCCCCCCCTCCCCTGGTTGTCTGTTCTTGGTGTCTGTTTGCTGCGTCTTGTTTCTTTGTCCGCTTCTGTTGTCGTCAGCGGCACCCGCTTCTGTTGTCGTCAGCGGCACCCGCTTCTGTTGTCGTCAGCGGCACGGGAAGTGTGGGCGGCGCCATTCCTGGGCAGGCTGCTCTTTCTTTTCACGCTGGGCGGCTTTCCTCACGGGCGCACTCCTTGCGCGTGGGGCTCCCCCACGCGGGGGACACCCTTGCGTGGCACGGCACTCCTTGCGCGCATCAGCACTGCGCATGGCCAGCTCCACACGGGTCAAGGAGGCCCGGGGTTTGAACCGCGGACCTCCCATATGGTAGACGGACGCCCTAACCACTGGGCCAAAGTCCGTTTCCCTGACTTTTTATTTCTAACCTCTAATCTGTTTCTTATCTTTTATTCACTTTTTATGTTATTGTCCTTTCTTTTCTCTTTCCCTCTCTCCTGACAACACTAGCCCTTAATTCATACTATATTCTTCCCCATATTCAGTTTACCATCTCATTGTGGGTACTCCACTTTTTTAATGTTATAACTCTACACAGCTTACATGAGTTTAATATCCATTCTCCTAGATCTCACATGGTTCCTCTACTAACATTTACTATCAATACTACTATTATATTTTTTATTTTCTTACCTCTTTTATTTTCCCTGGCCCTAATATTTTCCTTCTAGGGAACTTAGACAACAACAAGGAAATAGAATAAGAAGAACAAAGTGTCAAAAAGAAGACTTAACACACACACACAAAAGCAACACCTAAATAAATCCTGAGACTAGACGGAGAAGCTAATCAACTGAATAAACCCATCAAGATAAAATGATGACTAGACAGCAACAAAAAATTACAAACCTTACCAATAATCAGGAAAACATGGCCCAATCCAATGAACAAATTAAAAACTAGGAAGAGGAGCAGAATATAGAACGACTGATCAAAGCTCTCAGACATATATCATGGATCAATTGAATGAAGTGAAGGAAGAGATAAAGGATATTAAGAAAACACTTGGAGAGCATACAGAAGAAATTGTAAACATACACAAAAAGATAACAGATATGATGGTGATGAACACCACAGTCCAAGAAATCAAAAATACACTCTCAGCAAATGACAGCAGATTTGAAAAGGCAGAGGAAAGCATTGATGATGTGGAAGACACTATATCTGAAATCAAACAGATAGTAGAATTGATTAATAAAAAGACAGAAAAAATCCAATAGGGTTGTAGGGATTTGAATGACAACACAAAACACACAAACATATGCATTATAGTCATCCCAGAAGGAGACAAGAAGATAAAGGGGTAAGAAGGGATGTTGGAGGAAATAATGGCTGAAAACACCCAAAATCTATTGAGGGAGAAGCACAACCACCCCAAACAGCATAAATCCCAACAGGCCTACCCCAAGACATATATTTGTCAGTTTATCCAATGGTCAAGATAAAGAAAAAATTCTAAAAGCAGCAAGAGAAAAGAGAACCCTCACATACAAAGGAAGCTCAATATGATTAAGTGCTGATTTCTCATCTGAATCCATGGAGCCAGAAGACAGTGGTATGATATAGTCAAAATGCTAAAAGAAAAAAATTTCCAACCAATACTCTATCCAGCAAGGCTGACATTTAAAAATGATGGAGAATTCAAAATATTCACAAATAAACAGAAATAAGACAGAATGCCAACAAGAAACCTGCCCTTCAAGAAATACTAAAGGGAGTTCAACAGGAAAAAAGAAAAAAACCAAAACAAAACAGGAGAAAGAATTGGAGGAGAGTGTAAGAACACATAGAAAGACAAAAAGAGAAAGAAAAACCCATCATACGACAAATACAAACCCAAGGAAAATATGGCTAATATAAGTAATTCCTTGAGAGTAATAACACTGAATGTCAATGGATTAAACTCACCTGTCAAGAGATGAAAAATGGATAAGGAAATATGACCCATCTTTATGCTGTCTACAAGAAACACATCTTAGACCCAAGGATTCAAGGAGACTGACATGAACAGCTGGAACACAACTGTACAGGCAAACAATAACCAAAAAAGGGCAGGAGTAGCTATATTAATATCAGACAAAATAGACTTTAAATGCCAAATTATTGTGAGAGACAAAGGTGGACACTCAATATTAGTGAAAGCAATAATCTTTAAAGAAGAAAGAATAATCATAAACATTTATCCTCCTAACCAGAGTACCTCCAAATATGTGAGGCAAACAATGGAAAAGTTAAGTGAAAGAATAGATGCCTCTACAATTATTTTGGGGGACTTTAATAAGCTACTGTAACCATTGGACAGAACATCTCAACAGTGAATCAATAAAGAAACAAAGACTTTGAACAATATATTAGAGGAGGTGTACTTAATAGACATATACAGAACATTATACCCAAATACAGCAGTATATACATTCTTCTCAAGTGCACATGGATCATTCTTGAAGATAGACCACATGCTAGGCCACAGAGAAAGTCTCAATGAATTCAAAAAGATTGAAATTATACAAAATAATTTCTCTGACCACACTGGAATGAAGTTGGAAATCTCCAAGTGCCAGAGACCCAAATTAGGCACCAAGATATGGAAGTTAAACAACACACTCTTAGACAAATAGTGGGTCAAGAAAGAAATCTCAAAAGAAATCAGTAACTAACTTGAAACTAATGAAAATGACAACAGAACATATCAAAACTTATAGGATGCAGCAAAAGCAGTACTGAAAAGAAAACTCATAGCCATAAATTCATATATCAAAAAAGAAACACTAAAATTGAAGACCTAACTGCATACCTGGAGGAATTAGTTAAAAAAACAACAAATTAACCCCAAAAGAAGGAACAAATAACAAAAATCAGAGCAGAAATAAATTAAATAGAAATTAAGAAAGTGCTAGTAAAAATAAAACAAAGAGCTAGTTCTTTGACATATCAATAAAATTGACAAACCCTTAGCTAGACTAACAAAGAAAAAAAGAGAAGATGCAAATACACAAAATGAGAAATAAGAAAGGAGATATCACTACAGACCTCACAGAAATAAAGACTATCATAAGAGGATACTTTGAAAAATTATATGCCAACAAGGACAATTTAGAGGAAATTTACAAATTCCTAGAAACACATAAGCAGCCTACATTAATGAAAGAAGAAACTGATGATTTCAACAAACCAATCACAAGTAAAGAGATAGAACCAATCATTAAAACCTCCCAACTAAGAAAAGCCCTGAAGCAGACGGCTTCACAGATGAATTCTACCAAACATTCCAGTAAGAACAAAAACCAATCTTGCTTAAATTTTCCAAAAAAAAAATTAAAATAGAAGGAACATTGCCTAATTCATTCTATGATGACATTACCGTAATACCAAAGCCAAACAAAGACACCACAAGAAAGGAAAACTGCAGACCAATCTCATTAATGAACCTATATGTGAAAATCCTCAACAAAATACTTGCTAATCATATTCAACAACACATCAAATGAATTATACATCATGACCAAGTGGGTTTCATTCCTGGTATGCTAGGATGGTTCGACCTTAGAAAATCAATTAATGTAATATACCACATAAACAGATCAAAGGGAAAAAATTACATGATCATACCTATAGATGCAGAAAAAGCATTTGACAAAATAAAGCACCCTTTCTTGATTAAAAACACTGCAAAAGATAGGAATAGAAGGAAACTTTCTGAACTTGATAAAGGGTATATATGAAAAACCCACAGCTAACATCATTTACAATGGTGAAATCTTAAAATCTTTCCATCTAAGATCAGGAACAAGACAAGGGTGACCTTTATCACCCCTCCTATTTAATATTGTGTTAGAAGTACTTGCTCAAGCAGTGAGGCAAGAACCAAATATAAAAGGCTTCCAAACTGGAAATGAAGAAGTCAAAATTTCACTATTTGCTGATGACATAATCCTATATAGAACACCCTGAGAGGTCTACTACAAAACTTCTAAAACTTATAAATGAGGTCAGTAAAGTCACAGGTTATAAGATTAATGTGCAAAAATCAGTAGCATTTCTGTACACCAGTAATGAGTAATCTGAGGAGGAAATCAAGAAACAAATATCATTTACAATAGTAAATTTAAAAAATTAAATACCTAGGAATAAATTTAAGTAAAGATGTTAAAAACTTATACACAGAAAACTACACAACACTGTTAAGGAAATCAAAGTAGACTTAAATAATGGAAGAATATTCTCTGTTCATGGATAGGAAGACTAAATATCATTAAGATGTCTATCCTATGCAGACTGATCTACAGATTCAATGCAATCCCAATAAAAATCAACAGAGCATTTTTTTAAGATTTATTTTTTATTTATTTCTCTCCCCTTTCCCCTGCCCCCCCCCCCATTGTCTGCTCTCTGTGTCCATTTGCTGTGTGTTCTTCTGTGTCCACTCGCATTCTTGTCCGTGGCACTGGTAATCTGTGTGTCTTTTTCTTGCGTCATCTTGCTGAGTCAGCTCTCTGTGTGTGTGTTGCCACTCCTGGGTGGGCTGCACTTTTTTCACACGGGGCAGTTCTCCTTACAAGGTGCACTCCTTGTGCTTGGGGCTCCCCTACATGGAGGACACCCCTGTGTGGCACGGCACTCCTTGACTGCATCAGTACTGCATGTAGGTCAGCTCACTACATGGGCCCAGAGGCCCTGTGAACCCTGGGCCTCCCATGTGGTAGGCAGACACTCTATCCATTGAGCCAAATCCACTTCCCTACACAGCATTTTTTAATGAACTTGAAATACTATGACATTTATTTGGAAAGGAAAGAGGTCTTGAATAGCCAATGACATATTGAAAAAGAAAAATATAATTGGAGGAATCCTACTACCTGACTTCAAAACATACTACAAAGCTACAGTTGTGAAAATGCCAAGGTATTGGCACAAGGATAGACACACAGACCAATGGAACCAAATAGAGAGTTCTGATATAGATCCTCATATATACAGTCATTTAATATTTGACAAGGCCACCAAGCCCACTCAACTGGGAGAGAATGGCTTCTTCAAAAAATGGTGCCTGGAGAACTGAATATCCATATGCAAAAAAAGGAAAGAGGATTACCATCTCACACCTTATACAAAAATCAACTCCAGATGGATCAAGGACCTAAATATAAGAGCCAAGACCTAAAGATTTTGGAAAACAATGACTTGATAAACTTTACACCATAGTACGAGCAGCAAAAGAACAAAGAGATAAATGGGACTGCCTCAAAATTAAAGTCTTTTGCACCTTAAGGGAGTGTGTCCAGTTAAGAAAGTGAAAAGAGAGACTACCCAATGGGAGGAAATATTTGGTAACCATGTAGCTGATAGGAGACTAATATCCTGTATATATAAAGAACTCCTATATCTCAAAAATTTAGAAAAGAAATACAAAAGGCTAAAAAGCACATGAAAAGATGCCCAACATCACTAGTTATTAGAGGAATGCAAATCAAAACTAAAATGAGATACCACCTTATACCAATTAGAATGGTGGCCATTAAAAAAACAGAAGACTACAAGTGTTGAAGAGGAAGTGGAGGAATGGGAAACCTCATCCACTGCTGGTGGGAATGTAGAATTTTCAGTCATTGTAGAGGACAGCTTGGTGGTTCTTCAAAAAACTAAGTATAGATCTGCTATTAGACCCAGCAATTTCAGTGCTGAATATATACCCAGAAGAATTTAAAGCAAGGACACAAACCAATATATCCACACCAACTTTCGTAGTGGCATTATTCACTATTGCCAAAAGTTGGAATCAACTCAAATGCCCGTCAACAGATGAATGGATAAACAAAATGTGGTATATACATACAATGGGATATTACTTGCTGTAAGAAAGAATACGGTACTAATATACAGGATAACTTGGATGAATCTTGAGGAAACCTATGTTGAGTGAAGCAAGCCAGGCATTGAAGAACAAATATTACATGAACTGTGTGATATGAATTAACAAATTGAGCCAACTCAGAGAGCTTGAGTCTATAAGATAGGTTTACAAGAAATAGAAAAGGAGAAGTTTGTGAGCCAATGCCTACATGGGTGAAACCTATGATAGGGTAGAAGTGAGTAGTTGTGCAGTGAAGGGATGTGACAGGAGTGTAGAGATACTATTGGTTTGGGTTGTAAACTTTTGACAGGGGGCTAGGGTGGGGAGGATGGGTTGGATGGTCCATGGAAATGGGGGAAGAACTGGGGGAGGGAGCATGTAAACACTGGGGATTGGAGGGTTCATGGTTGAAACTACAATGTGGAGAATACTCTTGGCAATATGACAAGGAAGGGTTACTGGTTTAGGGTGTTGGATGGCGGGCATTTGGGACAGGGCGCGCCTGGGGCAGTCTTCTAGAGAATGTCCGAGTGATCATTTTGTCATAGTGTGTTGTATCAGTGGAGGGAGGCCCACATAATGAATGGGAAGACCTGATATGTTCTCACACAGAGGGGAGGGTGACTTGAAAGCATGGGTGGTTCCTAACAGGGGAAGACAGACTACTGTGTCAAGCCCTCAGCATTGTTGCAAGTATCTATGAATCTCATCATCCTTCAAGGAGTGAAGCCTGGTGGTCACTGTAGGTCCTGTGAGGAGTAAGAGGGAGGAATAGAATAAATGGAAGAGGGGGTAGTTAGGGGGCAATGGAAGTTTTCTGCATAATCTTGCAATGATGGATACAGACCATATTAAACTTCATCAAAAATCTATAAAAGTAGGCAGCTGACTTGGCCCAGTGGTTAAGGCATCCGTCTATCACATGGGAGGTCTGTGGTTCAAACCCCGGGCCTCCTTGACCCATGTGAAGTGCTGACGTGCACAAGGAGTGCCGTGCCACACTGGGGTGTCCCCTGCGTAGGGGAGCCCCATGTGCAAGGAGTGCGCCCTGTAAGGAGAGCCGCCCAGCAAGAAAGAAAGTGCAGCCTGCCCAGGAATGGCACCACACACACAGAGAGCTGACAACAAGATGACACAACAAAAAGAAACACAGATTCCTGTGCCGCTGACAACAACAGAAATGGACAAAGAAGACGCCGCAAACAGACACAGAGAATAGACAACCGGGGTGGGGGAGAAGGGGAGAAAAATAAATAAATAAATAAATCTAAAAAAAAAATCTATACAAGTGTATGGTAAATTGTAAACCATAATGTAACCTACCGACCATGGTTAGTAGCTATGTTTCAGTACTTGTACATCAGTTGTAACAAATGTACCATCCACAGGTAAAAAGGTCGTTAACAGGCAAGAGGGGAAAGGGGGACAATGTTGAGTATATGGGAGTCCCCTATATTCCGTATGTGCCTTTACTGTGACCTAAAACTTCTTTGAAGACATAATGGAAAAAAAAGTAAGACTGAGGAAGAAATGGAAGAAATTGCCAGTGTACATACAGGACAGCAGTTATTACAGTGATGAAAGACAAAATATCAAAAAAAATTTTTTAATATTTTTCATTTTTTATTCCCCCAATTTTTTTATTTTAGTTTTTCTAAATTATTATGTATTTTATTTCTTACATTTAAGCCTATCATTACTATCGCATTTTCCTATTAATTGAATTTGGCAATATTCTTGGCTTCATTTTTTAAGAAGTTTTGGATCACAGAAGGGTTACAACTATGGCAAGGGAGGATCATTGGTGCGGGGTGTCAATGATAGGAGATACATGGAAGGAAGTTCACCTGGACATAAATATAAGGTATATAAATATGTTCAAATATTCATGGGGCATTGTCACAGTGGGTAGAGATTTGCACAACAACTGAAAAAATACTGAATTCCCATCCTGGGGAGCTCTGCCACATTCTCTAATGGAACAGCAACAATTGCCCAAGAACAGGGAAAATGACTAGTGAAGAAGGATCGTTGGTCCATTGATGGACCCTTGATATTGATGACTGTGCTTATGAGCCTTTTGCTCTTGAAATTGCAACTTAGCCTAGTGTTGTAGGGCCCCTAAGAGTTACCTTTTGAAAGCCTCAATGTTACTCAAATGTGGCCACTTTCTAAGCCAAAGTCAGCATATATGTGTATTACCTTCCCCCCCCCAGCATGGGACATGACTCCCAGGGATGAACCTCCCTGGCACCAAAGGATTACTACCAAGAACCAGCTGGTGACCCAACAGGCAAAAAAACCTTGAATAAAAGGGAGAAATGGTAAAAACAAATGTGATTATATGGTTAAGAGACTTAAAAATGTGTCAGGAGGTCATCAGAGTTAACTCTTATGTACATCTCAGAAGGATCTCATAGACATACCTCAAATAGAGGGACTCCTGAGGGCTCCGGAGACACCCGGATCCTACAGTCATGGCATATAGCTCTGAAGTTTGGTGACTTTCCAGTGGGTCCTACTTTAGAGTTTGTACTCCCAAGTGGGACAGAGTTGGACTTAGATGTGACTTCTCTACACATGCCTCTTCTGTCCTATAGTTGGCACTGGAGTTGGTAGGTGTATGTCCAAGAGACTTGAATCTCTGGGCTGTCCATGTGGCAGCTGGGCCATGAGCTTCAGTGGAATTGCAGCACCAACTCTCCAGTTCATTGGACTCACACAGAACAACTAACAAGGAGGTGAGGATGGGCAACCACCACACCAAAGAACCAAGAGAGTCTACAACTGCAAGCAAGAGAGTCCCATCCATCAGCCTTATGGGATCAAAACCCCCTCTCAATTAGAGGTGGAGTGGACATCATCATCCCAGAAACCCCAGGATTGCAGAATAAAATATGGACTAGAGTGTACTTACTGATAGTCTACTATAGACTTATTGTGATTCTAGCAGTGGAAGAAATTTTATAATTGATATAGAGACAGTGGTCACTGGAGTTGCTGATGAGGGAAAAAATGTATAATATGAGGGCACAATCCAGACTTGGAATTGCCCTGAATGACATTGCAAAGTCTGATACATGACATTTTATATCTTGCCATAACCTACAGAATGGAGGGGGAGAGAGTGTAAACTACAAAGTAAACTATAATCCAATATGTGTGGCAATGCTCCAAAATGTGTTCATCAAGTGCAACAAATGTACCACACTAATGAAAGAAATTGTTAATGTGGGGAAAAGTGGGAGATGTGAGGAATGGGGCATATTGGAATCTTTTATATCTTTAATGTAACATTTTATGTAATCAAAGTATCTTTTTAAAATAAAATATATTTTTAAAAAAGAAGTGAATGGAGCATGTTTCACTCAGTTTATGAAACTAAACAGGAGGCAGGGCAAGATGGTGTCTGAGTGAGTGCACCTTATAATCTCTCCTCCAAAGAAGCAGCTGAGTAGGGTTTGAGTCCTACCAAACCAGGCTGTTCGGGGGCTTGCAGGGCAGGAGGTGACTGGACGTTGATTTGGTGAGACAGTGACAGAAAGGGTTCTTGCAAGAGGTAGAATTTTGGATTTCTGACATGTAGGTCAGAAGTTGTGGGCAGGACCCTTCCCCCTAGGGCTGGCAGTCATGGCAATCCCTGAAACTTTGTTGGGCTGCGGTGTTCCTAAACTCCATGTTTACTGGATGCATGGTTCCCAGGTCTGTATCCCCTAAACCCCGATAGCTCATGCTCCACAGACTCACATACCTTGAGTCTGCAATATCCCAGACTTCCCATTCCTGAATCCAGCACACCCTGAGGTCCATCTGAGGTCTGTGATTACCCTAGCCCTCCATGTTTTGTTTTGTTTTGTTTTTTCTTTGAGCTTGGAGAAGTGTACCAGCTGACTTGGGGAGAGTCTGGGAAAAAAGGAGAGGTGAATCTGATGAGAAAGCCCAATTTACCTAAACATCCTGGGATAGGAAACTTGGTCTGGGAGAAGGTGGAGTCAGAAAATCAATTAGACCTCCCCTAGCACACCTAAGGGAGGAGACTGTAGTACATGCTATCCAAGCTTCCAATAGCATATTTGGGTTTTCTGGTGAGGTGTAGATGCTCTCACGCCAGAAATAAACAGTCATTGTCTTCTGTGTTGAGTTGGTTCACCAAGGACCCACCTGAATCTCCTACTGAACCCCTCATGCAGCTTTCCTGATGCCCTGGAGCAGAGGGAAGTGAGGAAGGGAGAAAGTGGGAATGTCAGGTCCCTAAGCATTTTATTTAACTGTAAAGAGGATTCCTAGCTTGAAACTTTGGTTTTTGTGGGGGGTTTTTGTTTTTTTGTTTTGTTTTGTTTTTTGTCATGGTTGCTATTGTTGCATTGTCTCCTGGTTGTTCTGTTTTATGCCCCAACACACTTTTTCTTTTCTTTAGTTTTTTCTCACTTTCTTTTTCTTGCTTGCTTTCCTCCCCTTTTTGTCCCCCTTTTTTTTTTCATTTTCTTTTTTCTCTTTTTCTTCCTCTCTCTTCTTTATTTATTTTATTTATTTATTTTTTTTTTGCTGCCCTTCCTCATCATCCATTTCCTATTCTCTGTGTGTATCGATTTTGGCCACCTACACTATCCCTTTCCCTCTACATCTTTCTATCCTCCATCATCTACTGTTTCTCTTACATTCCATCTCCCTTTGTTTGGGCCCCAAATTGTCTGACTTTTTATTTCTAATACCATTGTTCTATTTTCTGTCTTTTATCCACTCTTGATATTATGTCTTTCTTTTCTCTTTTCCTCTCTCATGAAAACACTGGCCTTTTAATTCATACTATATTCCTCCCCATATTCAGTTGACTGTCTCATTATAGGTACTCTACTCACTGCTATAACTCTACACAACTTACATGAGTCTAATATCCATTCTCCTAGATCTCACATTCTTGCTGTTAACATTTATTACCAATACTACTGTATACATTTTCTTTTCTTCCTCATTTTGCTTTCCCTGGCCCTAATATTTTCCTTCAAAGTGAACTAGCCAGCAACAATAAATTAGAATAAGAAGAACAAAGTTGACAAAGAGAAGACTTAACATGCCCACAAAAACAACTAATTAATCCCCAAGACTAGACAAAGAAGCGAAGGAATTGATTAAAACTGTCAAGATAAAATGATGACCAGACAGCAACAAAAAAATAAAAACCAAACTAATAATTAGGAAAACATGACCAAATCCAATGAACAAACTAAAAACCAGGAAGAGGAGAAGAACATCGGACAAGTAATTAAAGCTCGCAAAACATATATTAGTAACCAATATAATGAAGTAAAGGAAGAGATTAAGAATATGAAGAAAACACTTGGAGACAATACAGAAGAAATTGCAGTCATACACAAAAAGATAATGGATATAATGGCGATGAACAGCACAATTCAAGAAATCAAAAATACAGTCTCAGCAAATAACAGCAGATTAGGAGAAGCAGAGGAGAGAATTAGTGATGTGGAAGACAGTACATCTGAAATCAAACCGATAGTAGAACTGATTGATTAAAAGATTTAAAGGGAAACGGACTTTGGCCCAGTGGTTAGGGCATCCGTCTACCACAGGGGAGGTCCGCGGTTCAAACCCCGGACCTCCTTGACCCATGTGGAGCTGGCCCATGCGCAGTGCTGATGCACGCAAGGAGTGCCCTGCCACACAGCGGTGTCCCCCGCGTAGGGGAGACCCACGCACAAGGAATGCACCCGTAAGGAGAGCCGCCCAGCGCGAAAGAAAGTGCAACCTGCCGAGGAATGGCGCCGCCCACACTTCCCGTGCCGCTGATGACAACAGAAGCAGACAAAGAAACAAGACGCAGCAAGAAGACAGAGAACAGACAACCGGGGGAGGGGAGGGGAATTAAATAAATAAAAATAAATCTTAAAAAAAAAAAAAGATTTAAAAAAATCCAGCTGAGACTTAGGGACCTGATTGACAATGCAAAACGCACAGACATATGCATGATAGGCATACCAGAAGGAGAATGGAAGGTAAAGGGGACAGAAGGGGTGTTGAAGGAAATAATGGCTTAAAACTTCCAAAATCTATGGAGGGAGCTGGATGTACATGTCAAGGAAGCACAATGTACCCCAAACAGCATAAATCCCAACATGCCTACCCCAAGAAATATAATTTTCAAATTATCCAGTGCTCAAGACTAAGAGAAAATTCTAAAAGCAACAAAAGAAAAGAAAACCATCACATACAAAGGAGGCTCCATAAAATTAAGTGCTGATTTCTCATCTGAAACCATGGAGGCAAGAAGGCAGTGGTATGATAGAGTCAAGGTAGTAAAAGAAAAAAATTTTCAACCAAGAACACTCTATCCAGCTAGCTAGCATTCAAAAGTGATGGAGAGTTCAAAATATTCATAGATAAACAGAAACTAAAAGAGTATGCCAACAAGAACCCTGCCCTTCAAGAAATACTAAAGGGAGTTATGCAGGAAGAAAGAAAAAAAACAGGAGAGTCAGAGTTGGAGAAGAGTGTAAGAGCAACTAAAAAAGACAAAAAGAGAAGAAAAAAGCAAAATATGACAAACACAAGTCCTAAGAAAATATGGCTAATATAATTAATTCCTTGAAAGTAATAACACTGAATGACAATGGATTAAACTCAAATGTCAAGAGACTCAGACTGGAAGGCTGGATAAAGAAATATGAGGACATGGAGCTGCCCTGGATGGTGCTTCAGAGGTAATCACCGGACATTGTAAATCCTCACAGGGCCTACATGATGGAAAAGAGGAGAGTATGGGCCATGATGTGAACCAATGTATATGAGGTGCAGAGGTGCCCAAAGATGTACTTACCAAATCCAATGGATGTGTCATGATGATGGGAACGAGTGTTGTTGGGGGGGGGGGGGGGAGAGGGGGGGTGGGGGGGTGGGGTTGAATGGGACCTCACATATATATTTTTAATGTAATATTATTACAAAGTCAATAAAAAATTAAAAAAAAAAAAAAAAAAAAAAGAAATATGACCCATCTATATGCTGTCTACAAGAAACACATCTTAGGCCCAGGGATTCACGGAGGTAGAAAGGGAATGGCTGGAAAACAATCTTACAAGCAAACAATAATGAAAAAGGCAGGAGTAGCTATATTAATATGAGACAAAATAGACTTTAAATGCAAAACAATTGTGAGAGACAAAGATGGACACTACATATTAGTGAAAGGGATAATCTTTCAAGAAGAATGAGCAATCATAAGTATTTATGCTCCTAACAAGGGTGCCTCCAAACATGTGAGGCAAACACTGGAAAAATTAAGTAAAAGAATAGATGCCTCTACAGTTATAGTGGGGGACTTTAATACACCACTATCAACTTTGGACAGAAAATCTCAAAAGAGAATCAATAAAGAAACAAAAACTTTGAACAGTATATTAGAGGAGTGGGACCTAATAAACATATACAGAACTTAACAACCAATACAGCAGGATATACATTTTTCTCAAGTGCACATGGATCATTCTCCAAGATAGAACATGTGCTAGGCCACATAGAAAATATCAATGAATTCAGAAAGATCGAAATCACACAAAATAATTTCTCTAACCACAGTGGAGTGAAGCTGGAAATCTGCAAGGGCCAGAAGCCCATATTTCACACCAAGATATGGAAATTAAACAGCACACTCTTAGAAAAACAGTGGGTCAAGGAGGAAATCTCAAAAGAAATTAATAACTACCATGAAACTAATGAAAATGATAACACAACATACCAAAACTTATGGGATGCAGCAAAAGCAGTACTGAGGGAAATTTATAGCCATAAATTCATACATCAAAAAAGAAAGAGCAAAATTGAAGGACTAACTGCACGTTGGAGGAATTAGTAAAACAACAACAACAACAACAAAGTATCCCCACAGGAAAAACAAGGAAAGAAATAACAAAGATAAGAGCAGAACTAAATGAAATAGAAAATAAGAAAGCACTTGAAAAGATAAACAAACTAAGAGCTGGTTATTTGAGAATGTCAATAAAATTGGCAAATCCTTAGCTAGACTAACAAAGAAAAAAAGAGAGAAGATGCAAATACACAAAATGAGAAAGGAGATATCACCAATGACCCCACAGAAATAAAGACTATCATAAGAGGATACTTTGAAAAGCTATATTCCAACAAAAATGACAATTCAGAGGAAATGGACAAACTCCTAGAAACACATAAGCAGCCTATATTGATGAAAGAATAAATTGATGATCTCAACAAACCAATCACAAGTAAAGAGATAGAATCAGTCATTGAAAACCTCCCAACTAAGAAGAGCCCTGGGCCAGACGGCTTCATGGTGAATTCTACAAAACATTCCAGAAAGAACTAACGAAAATCTTGCTGAAAGTCTTCCAAAAAATTGAAACAGAAGGACATTGCCTAACTCATTCTATGATGCCAACATTACCCTAGTACCAAAGCCAAACAAAGCACCACAAGAAAGGAAAATTACAGACCAATTTCTGTAATGAACCTAGATGCAAAAATCCTCAACAAAATACTTGCTAATCATATTCAACAACACATTAAATGAATTATACACCATGACAAAGTGGGAATCATTCCTCGTATGCAAGGATGGTTCAACATAAGAAAAACAATCAATGTAATACACCATATACATAGATTGAAGGAAAAAAATCACATGATTATATCTATAGATGCAGAAAAAGCATTTGACAAAATACAGCACACTTTCTTGATAAAAACACTGCAAAAGATCAGAATAGAAGGACATTTTCTGAACACGATGAAGAGTATATATGAAAAACCCACAGCCAACACTGTTTACAATGGTGAAATCCTAAAATCTCCCTCTAAGATCAGGAACAAGACAAGGATGCCCACTATCACCTCTTCTATTTAACATTGTCTTAGATGTACTTGCTCAAGCACTGAGGCAAGAACCAGATATAAAAGGCATTCAAATTGGAAAGGAAGAAGTCAAATTTTCATTATTAGCAGATGACACGATCCTATACATAGAAAACCCTGAGAGGTCTACAACAAAGCTTCTAGAACTCATATGAATTCAGTAAAGTCACAGGTTATAAGATCAATGCACAAAAATCAGTAGCATTTCTGTACACCAATAATGAGCAAGCTCAGGAGGAAATCAAGAAACAAATACCATTTACAATAGTCAATAAAAAAATCAAATACCTAGGAATAAATTTAACTAAAGATGTAAAAAACTTATACACAGAGAACTACACAACACTGATTAAGGAAATCAAAGAAGACCTAAATAAATAGAAGAATATTCCCTGTTCATAGATAGGAAGACTAAATATTATTAAGATGTCTATCCTACTAAAACTGATCAACACATTCAAAGCAATCCCAATAAAAATCAACACAGCATCCTTTAATGAATTATGAAAATTATTTGGAAAGGAAAGAGGCCCCAAATAGCCAAAGACACATTGAAAAAGAAAAATGAAATTGGAGAAACCACACTACCTCACTTCAAAACACTACAAAGCTACAGTAGTGAAAACAGCATGGTATTGGCATGAGAGACACACAGACTAAGGGAACCGAATTGAGAGTTCTGATATAGATCCTAATATACACAGTCATATAATATTTGATAAAGCCACCAAACCCTCTCAACTGGGAGAGAATGGCCTCTAAAAAAAATGGTGCCTGGAGAACTGGAAATCCGTATGTAAAAGAATGAAAGAGGATTACTTGCACCTTATACAAAAATCAACTCAAGATGGATCAAAGACCTAAATATAAGAGCCAAGACCATAAAGACTTTGGAAAGCACTGTAGGGAAGCATATACAAGACCTTGTAATAGGAAATGGCTTCATGAACTCCACACCAAAAGCACAAGTGGCAAAAAAAAGCACCAAATACATAAATAGGACTTCCTCAAAATTAAAGCCTTCTGCACCTCAAAGGAGTTTGTCAAGAAAGTAAAAAGAAAACCTACACAATGGGAGAAAATATTTGGTAACCATATATCTGATCGGAGACTTATATTCTGCATATACAAAGAACTCCTATATCTCAAAAATAAAAAGACAACCCATTTTAAAAATGGGAAAACAATAAAAACAGACACTTCTCCAAAGAAGAACTACAAATGGCAAAAAAAAAAAAGCACATAAAAATGCTCCAAATCTCTAGCTATTAGGGAAATGTAAATCAAAACTACAATGAGATACTATCTTTCTCCCATAAAATTGTCAGCTATGGAAAAAACAGAAGACTACAAATGCTGGAGAGGATGTCGAGGAATGGGAACCCTCATCCACTGCTGGTGGGAATGCAGAAGGATCCAGCCATTCTGGAGGACAGTTTGGCAGTTTCTCAAAAAACAAGATATAGATTTGCCATATGACCCAGCAATTCCACTGCTGGGTATATACCCAGTAGAACTGAAAACAAGGACACAAACAAATATATGCACACCAATGTTCATAGCAGCATTGTTCACTGTTGCCAAAAGTTGGAATCAACCCAAATGCCCATCAACAGATGAATGGATAAATAAAATGTGGTATATACATACAATGGAATACTACTCAGCTTTAAGAACGAATACACTACAAACACATGTGATAACATGGATGAATCTTGAGAACCTTATGTTTAGTAATGCAACCCAGGCTTTGAAGGACAAATACTACATGACCTCAATGATATGAAAGAAGTAAACCAAGCTGCCTCAGAGAGCTAGAGACTGGATGATAGGCTTAAAGGAATTTGGGGGTACAGGAAGGTTGTGAGCTGACACCTACCTGGGTGAAGTCTGTGATAAGCTCGAGGTAAGTATTTGTACAGGTAAGGGATAAAATGGGGGGCATAGGGATACCTTTGGGTGGGGCTTTGTGAACTTGAGGGGGGCTAGGAATGGGAGGATGGGTAATATTGCCCAAGAAATTAGGGGGACAGTGGGGGAATATATGAACATAGGAGATTGTCAGGTATTTGGTTGAGAGTATAATGTTGAGAAAACTTTTTCAAAAATATAGTAAGGAAGGTTACATGTTTAAAATGCTTAAAGGGGAGAATCTGACACAGGACAGGCTTCTAAGGAGTGTGTGAGTGCTCATTTTGTGATGGTGGGTTATATCATTGGATGGAGACTCATACAATGAGAGTAAAGGTATACCCATATCCTGGGGAGGACTGACGTTCTCAAATAGAGGGAAATTGTGGCTCCCAATGTGTTAGGGCAGTCAAGCATGTCAAGCTCTTGGCACTGCTGCTAGTATCTCTGAAGATGGCCCTTCAAGCAATGAAGATTGATTGTCACTGTGGGCCCTGAGGGGAGGGGAAAAGATGAATAGATGGAATCAATATAATTGTGGGGTAATGGAAGTGTTCCACCTGATTATGCAAGGATGGATATAGGACATGTTAAATTACACCAAAAATGTATAGGGGCCTATAGGCTAAAATGTAAATCATAATGTAAAACATAAGATAACTAAAAATTTAGAAAATTTTATAGCCTAAAATATAAACCACAATGTAAACCCAAGTGTTACCTTGTTTGAAAGCTATTGTCTCAATATCTGTACATCAGTTGCAGTAAATATAGTATGAACATGTTAAAAGATTATTGCTGGGGAAGGGACAAATTGTTGGATATGTGGGAGTACCGTACATTGTACATATGAATTACTGTGATCTAATACTTTTGTGAAGATAAGCTTAATAATTAGGGGGAAAAAGAAAGGATGTAGACACTGAGGAAAAGACAGAAGAAATTGCCTTGCCAATTTGCACACAGGGCAACACTTATTGCAGTGATGGAAGGCAAAACATCAAAAACAAAGTTTTTGCATTTTTAAATTTTCTGATACCCCAATTTATTTTTACCTCAATTTTTCTAAATTAATATGTATTCTATATCTAACTTTAAACTCATCACTATATTCCATTTTACTATTAATGGAACCTGGCAATATATTGGGCTTCATTTTTGAAGAAGTTTTGGATCACAGAGAGGTTCAACAATGGCAGGGAAGGAATACTGGTGCAGGATGTTATTGACGGGGGACACATGGTTGGCAGGGAGTTCTCCAGGGCATATATCCAGGGTTCATAAAAATGTTGGATATTTTCATTGTGGATTCAATTAAAAACAACAACTGAGGGAGTGCTGAGTTCCTAGCCAGGGGAGCTCTATCACAGTCCCTAAAGGAACATCAACAATCCCCCAAGTGCAATGGCAAAGACCAAAAAAGAAGGAAGGTCCAACAATGAGCCATTGATACTAATGAATATGCTTGTAAGCCTGTGCTCCTGAAATAAGAACAAGGCATAGAGCTGCAGGATGCCTAAGAGTTACCTCCTGAGAGCCTCCATGTTGCTCAAATGTGGCCAGTCTTGAAGCCAAACTCAGCATGTAAATGTGTTGCCTTCCCCCCAGTGTGGGACATGACTCCTGGGGATGAGCCTCCCTGGCAACAAGGGATTACTAGCAGTACGAATTGATGATGTAACTAGAAAATGACCTTGAATAAAAGGGTCAACTCAGACCAGCAGAATATCTCAGTCTACATATATTACTAGGAGTTAAAAATGCTTTTTTACCTGAATAAAAGAGGGAAATAGAAAGGACAAAGGAGTTTATATGGCTACAAGTCTCCAAAAAGAACTGGGAGGTTATCAGAGAGGTCACCGTTATGCACACCTCAGCAGAGTCCTAGAGAGAGATAAAGTAGATACAACCTCAGGTATTGGTTCTTCTTAGGGCTACAGAGACCCACAGGTTCTATGGTCATGGCAGATGGAGTTCAGTGCCATGTCATTTGGCCCTACTTTGGAGTTTGTGTTTCTGTGTGATGGAGCTGGACTCAGATGTGGTCTTTTTCCATAAGCCTCTCCTGTAACTTTTAACGGATCTGTAGTTGGTGCTGGGATTTAGTGTATACCCAGGGGACCTGAATCTCTGGACTGACCATGTGATAGCCAGGCCATGAGCCTCAACAGACTTGCAACTCCTACACTCTGGTTTATTGGACTTACCCCACTCAGCTAACATGGAGGTGAAGAAAGTCAACCACCACCCCAGGGAGCCAAGAGTGCCTACAACTCAAAGCAGGAGAAATGCATCCAGCATCCATGTGGAATCTAAGCCCCGTCTTGACATAGATGTGGAGTGCACACAACCATTCTAAGGTCCATAGGATGGAGGAATAGAGTATGGATTAGAGTGTACTTACTAATATTCTATATATGAACTATTGTGATTAGTAATCGAAGAAAATGTGGCATTGGTGTGGAAAAAATGGCCACGGTGGCTGCTGGGAGCAGGAAGTGGGAGAAAGAGATGTGACGTGGGGGTATTTTTGGGGGTTGGAGTTGTCCTGATTTGTGCTGCAGGGACAGTTACTGGACATTGTATGTCCTCCCATGGCCCACTGGGTGGACTGTGGGAGAGTGTGGGCTATGGTACGGACCATTGACCACGAGGTGCAGTGGTGCTCAGAGATGTATTCACCAAGTGCAATGAATGTCTCATGATGATGGAGGAGGTTGTTGTTATGGGTGGAGGAGTGGGGTGAGGGTGGTGAGGGATACATGGGGACCTCATATTTTTTTTAATGTAACATTAAAAAAATAAAGAAAAAATATATAATAAGGAAGGGTACCTGTTTAAGATGCTTAAGGGGAGGCATCTGACACAGGGCAACTTCTAGGGAGTGTGTGAGTGCTCATTTTGTCAGAGTGGGTTATATCTTTGTGTGGAGACCCATACAATGAGAGTGAAGGTACATCCACATCCTGGGGAGGACTAATGATCTCAAACAGAGGGACTTGTTTCTCTCAAGAGAATTGGTGGCTCCCAATGGGTTAGGGCATTCGAGTTTGTCAAGGCCTCAACTTTGTTGCAAGTATCTCTGATATGGTCCTTCAAGTAATGAAGACTGATTGTGACTATGGGCCCTGAGGGGAAGGGCAAAGAGGTATTGAATAGATGGACTCAGTGTAACTGTGGGGCAATGGAAGTGTTCCACAAGATCACGCAATGATGGATATAGGACGTGTTAAATTACACCAAAAATGTATAAAAGTCTATAGGCTAAAACGTAAGCCATAATGTAAAACATAAGATAACCAAAAATTTAGAAAATTGTAGTTTAAAATATAAACCATAATGTAAACCCAAATGGAACTATGTTTGAAGGCTATTGTCTCAATATCTATACACCAGCTGAAGTAAATATAATATGAACATGTAAAAAGATCATTGCTGGGGAAGGGACAAAGGGTTTGATAGTGGATATGTGGGAGTACCCTATATTGTATATGTGAATTCTGTGATCTAAAACTTTTGTGAAGACAAAATCAATAAGTAGAAAAAAAAAGAGAGGATGTGGATATTGAAGAATAAATGGAGATTGCCTTCCACTGTACATACAGGGCAACACCTATGGCAGTGATGGGGGGCAAGACATCAAAAACAAAGCTTTTGCATGTTTTCATTCTTTGATACCCCAATTTACTTCTGCTTTACTTAATTTTTCTAAATTAGTATGTATTCTATATCTAACCTTTAAACCATCATTATATTCCATTTTACTAATTTTTTAAAAGATTTATTTATTTCTTCCCCCCCCCCCCCCCCCCGTTTGTCTATTCTTTCTGTCTATTTGCTGCATCTTCTTGGTCCGCTTCTGTTGTCAGCGGCATGGGAATCTGTGTTTCTTTTTGTTGCATCATCTTGTTGTGTCAGTTCTCCATGTGTGTGGTACCATTCCTGGGCAGGCTGCACTTTCTTTCACACTGGGTGGCACTCCTTATGGGGCGCGCTCCTTGTGCATGGGGCTCGCCTATGTGGGGGACACCCCAGCATGGCATGGCACTCCTTGTGCGCATCAGCACTGCGCATGGGCCAGCTCCACAAGGGTCAAGGAGGCCCAGGGTTTGAACTGTGGACCTCCCATGTGGTAGACGGACGCCCTAACCACTGGGCCAAGTCTGCTGCCTCCATTTTACTATTAATGGAACCTGGCAATATATTAGGCTTCATTTTTAAAGAAGTTTTGGACCACAGAGAGGTTCAATTATGGCAGGTGAGGAACACTGGTGTGGGTGTTATTGATAGGGGGCACACAGTTGGGAGGGAGTTCTCCAGGGCATTTATACAGGGTACATAGAAAAGTTTGGATATTTTCAGAGTGGTTTCAGTTAAAAACAACAACTGAGGGAGTGCTGAGTTCCTAGCCAGGGGAGCTCTATCACATTCCCCAATGGGACAGCAACAATCCCCCAAGTGCAACGGCAAAGACCAACAAAGAAGGATGGTCCAACAATGAGCCCTTGATACTGATGGCTACAATTATGAGCCTGTGTGCCTGAAATATGAACTAGGCCTAGAGCTACAGAGTGTCTGAGAGTTACCTCCTGAGAGCCTCCATGTTGCTCAAATGTGGCCAGTCTCGAAGCCAAACTCAGCATGTAAAATGCATTGCCTTCCCCCCAGGGTGGGACATGACTCCCGGGTATGAGCCTCCCTGGTGCTGAGGGATTACTACCAAGCACCAGCTGATGACATAACTAAAAAAAGACCTTGAATAAAAGAGTCAACTCAGACCAGCAGAATATCTCAGCCTACATGTAATGTCAGGTGTTAAAAACTGCTTTTTGACTTTGGATAAAAGGGGCAAATGGAAAGGTTAAATGAGTTTATATGGCTATGAGTCTCCAGAAAAGAGTTGAGAGGACATCAGAGGGGTAATGCTTATGCATGCCTCAGCAGGGTCCCAGAGACAGCCAAAGTACATAGAAGCATAGGTACTGGTGCTCCTGAGGGCTACAGAGACCTGCAGGTTCTATGGTCATGACAGATGGCTCTGGAGTTCAGTACCATGTCAGTTGCCCTACTTTGGAGTTTGTGTTTCTGAGTGTGATGGAGTTGGACTCAGATATCACCTTTCTACACATGCCTCTTCTGTTCCTTTTACTAGATCTGTGGTTGGCACTGGGGTTGGTGTATACTCAGGAGACCTGAATCTCTGGACTGTGCATGTGACTGCCAGGCACTGAGCCTCAGCAGACTTGCAACTTCTACGTCTCATTTATTTGACTTACCCTGGCCAGCTAACAGGGAGGTGAAGGTTAACTACTACACCAGGGAGCCAAAAGCACCTACAATTGCAAGCAGGAGAATTGCATCCATCATCCATGGGGAATCTAAGCCCCCTCTCAATATAGAGGGGGAGTGGACATAACCATCCATGCCACAATGATGAAAGAGGTTGTTAATGTGAGAGGAGAGGGGTGAGGGGACTGGGGGGTATTGAACAGAGTCTGGTGAACCCTCACTGTCTCTTACCCCTCCAGGTTCTTACTGGAGGTTTTGGTGTTTGAGGGCAGAAGGCATTGACTTAATAACTGCCATTTTACCAGCTGACAATGTGCTTGAGGGTTATCAGATGCTGGCATTTCCACCTGTGTCAAGGAAATGGAACCTGATGTGTGGCCCTGTGTGAGGAACGTGTTTGGATCATCTTTCAGGACTGGCTTAGAAGAGGGTGTGAGGTGGCCACCGGGTGAACTTGTGCCTTCTCCTGGTTCATCTTAGAGGCAGAATGTGGATTCAGGGACTCCATGATAAAGTCTAAGCTTTAGAAAAGGGAAGGGCAGGCAGGTAGGAGGGGATGGATGAGACCGGGACAAACCAGGCAAACCAGGGCAGCTACCAGGGAAACTGATCCAAGATGATGGAGAAAGGAGAGGGGAGTAGCACTGAACAGCGGGTAGGGGCCTGAGTGCCTAGGAACCAAAAGGAGCCAGAGGGAGAAGCCAGCAGAGGCAGTGAGAATAGCGTTGGGAGTGGCTCCCCTTGTGACGGGCTGGGAGGGACTGACAGGCACAGAGGTGGGCAGGGAGCACTGGGGCAAGGACAGAGATCTGAAGGGTGGAAAAGGGCAGGGCCATCTCCTGAGAGATGAGGCATCAGGAAATGTAATGAGACCCACGTAGGCCATGGTGTAAACGGGCACAGCTGAAGGGAAGAATAGGGAGTTGGGGTAAAACAAGGGGAGCAGCAGTGTTGGGAGCATTGAGACATGGAGCATGGAGGTCACAGCATTTCAGGAAGGTGAGAGGTCTAAGTGTCTTCCTAAGTGGCATGAACCTGGGAGAGGAGAGAACTTGGGTGACTTGAGGCATGGGGGCCTGGGGCCAATTTGGGGAGAGGCAAAGGCAGATGGAGAAGAGAACCCCAGTGAGGACAGGGGGCTTCTCTATATCTTTGTGGTGGGGGAGGGGATCAGAGGCTGATGGTGAAGCTGGGAGACGTCAGTGGCTGAGGGGCAGATGAGCTGAGTGAGGCAGGAGCAGAAAGGAGGGCAAAGCAATTAAAAAGGAACTGGCGAACAAATGAAGTTTAGTGAATGGAGCTCTAGAGGTCGGGTCAAGGCCATAGAAGAGGGAACTCACAAGAGGTAAACTGAAGCAGGGGAGCAGGATGCCATGGAAGGAACAGGGAAAGGAGGTGGGTGCTGACAGAAGGGCAGAAACTAAAGGATGCAGGCCAGGCTGAGGGGACCTTGTGGGATGGGTCTGAGGTGAGAAACAGGGTGAGGGATTCCTTGAAGTGCCGAGGTACTGGGGTAAGACTGCTGGGAGGGAGGGGGAAATTAGGAGAAACCGGTGGCTGAGGGGCAAACTAAGCTGTCTGGGGTGAACTGAGGCAAATGCTGGGGAAGGTGCAAGGAGTAGAAAGGGCCAGAAGGGTGGGGGCCATGGGAGGCTATGATTGACTGGGGCAAGCTCAGTGCACAAGAACTGAGGCCAGGTTCATGGATACAGAGATGCCAAGAGAGAAAAGGAGAGCTAAGCCCAGGACAGAGAAACCAACTGAACGTAGCATCCAGAAATTACAGAAAATATTTTATTTCTTTGAAGATATGAAGATATTTGTGACATATTACATACAATCAAGTGATGGCTCTACTTATATTCTTTAATATTCATCTTTTCATTAGATAAGAGTTGATAGTCACTTTTAGCAAATCTACACAGAAGTATTGCCACAGCTTTCACTGAGCCTGATTTTGCCATAAAATTATGATTTATAAAATGACATGCTTCCCAACATACTAAAATTTCAGTAAGCTATTCATCATTAAGATTGCATATGACGTGACACATTACCAACTTTAGCAATTATAAGTAGATTTGAAGTTAAAAAAAATATTTAGCCAAAAATTTAGAAAATAGACATAATTATAAAAACTATGTCATTTAAGCTCATTATAAGGTATTAAGTTTACCTTTCAGATGATTCAGAATAATGAATCTAAATATTTTCACTTCAATATAACTAGCGCTCAAAGAATATTGTTTTAAAATTAATAGTATATAAAGCATGAAGCTTTTAGTTTGGTGGGTAGCGGACAGAAATAACAGCCCCGAAATAAGGCTATGCCTAAATCCCCAGCACCTGTGAACATATTACCTTAAATAACAAAAGGAAGTTTGTAGATATGATGAAAGGCACAGACTGTGAAGTGCAGAGATTTACTTGGGTAATTTTTTCTGTAGACCAAATAGGACCACATGAGTTCTTAGAAAGCTCAGAACTTTCCCTGGCTGAGAAATGAGACAAGACGAGGAGAGATTTGAAGAGTGAGATGAGATTGACACACAGTTGCTGACTTTGAAGATGCAAGAAGGTGCCACAAGCCAGAGAATATGAGTGATATTTAGAAGCTTGGTATGGCCCTCAGCTGACATCCAGCAAAGAAATGGGTGTCTCAGTCCAGAAGTCAAAAGGAACTGAATTCTGCCAACAATCTGAAAGAGGTTTAACATCAGGTAGATTTACATGGCCTTGCATGTCTAACCAAATTTCTTACAGTGGCTAAATAATAAAAACTCACTCAAACTTCAGTTAAAAGAAGTTATACGAAAAAACATCATTCTGAAAGAAGTTATAATTTACCTATCTTGAGGAAAATGTGCCCTTCATATATTCTCATTCTCTACATCTAATCCAAAAGAAAAACATCAATCAACAGAATGAAAATGGACTTGTTACAGGTAGATTATATAGAAAGTTAAATATATTGTAGAAAGTGAGGACAGTCACTTCTCCCAATGACCCAGCAATAAACCCTGTGCTTAGAGGTTGTAGCTTGGCTCCTAGGATGGGCTGATAAATATGGGTTCACTTTTTTCTTAGAAGCTCCTGGAAATAAAAAGACATTTCCTGGCAGAGGGTGACATACTGGAACATTCCTTCCTATTTGCCCACAGCATTCTGTTAACATTCACCAGAGACTTCTTGGCCAACTGTATGCATTATAGTGCCTGGTATTCCCCTGGGGTTACATCTGTTCCTGATGGGAAGGGAGCCAGGCCCCTTGCCTACAGTAGTTGAAAGGGGTGTGCATAGACCATCTCCTTTCATCAGCCGTGGAGTGGGACCAACAAACCGTAGGGAACCAAATCCCACTAATGAAACTGAACTTTGTTTCTTCTCTCTGGGAGTAACTGTGCCATCCAGTGCCTGTGTAAATCATGTTTTCTTGGTGTCCCCACACTTGCATGGACTCTGCTATCTTTCATGAGGTGAGACACTTCCCATATAGGTGGTAATAGGTATGCCCCAACAGTTTGTGTGCCAACAAAGCACTTGATAAGGATTCATTAATACAGTCATCCCAGGGAGGTGCCAGCTCCCTGGGGTGTAACAGGCCAAGATGCTAGTCTCCCTCTAGCTGCATGAGTACAAGTGAGATTTAAGCAATCTCCATGTCAACAGTGACAAAATGGTGTGGTGAATGGGGATAGAGATGTAGGAGGTGGATCCCAGAAAGAGTAGGCAACTATATCCTGGCTGCTGACCACTTGCACACTCCCATGCCACCTACTCCACAGGGTCTCAAAAGGTTTCAAAAGACTGCCAAGGCGAGTTTGGGACACTACAGGGAGCTCCATCTTGTCAGGGCTGCTTTAAGGTCAAAAGTTAGGCTTACCAGAATCACCCCATCATTGCTTAAAATGGAACTGTCAAAATGATTTTCCTGAAGGTGAAATATATTAATTAAAAGACAGATATGGGCAAAAGACAGGAGTTTCAGACGGCTTGATTAATACATGTTCAATGAGTGGATATTACAGACGCAGATGTCTCCTGGGGAAGGTAACAATTGAGCCCCTGCTGCAGAGCATTTTTGCCTGCATGGAGCAGCAAAACCAACAGGAGACAGGGAGACAAACCCATGCCACCCAGTCTGGGAGGTTGGGAGCATGGAAGCAATATTCCCAACAGTGGCAGACTTCCCCAAAAGTAAAATCCTCTGAGAGACTGTTCATGAGGTCATAAATGCCCATTAGGTAAAGGAAAGACATTTAGCTACATCATCTCACTTTTCGTCAGGATGTGAATGAGATGGTCCTGCCTTGGAAGACATTGGAGGCATTAATGAAACAAGGGCCTACCCAGGGGCAGACCCCCATATCCTTTCTATTGACCCCAGTGACAACAGGCAGTGAAGTGGCAGAAAAGTCCACAATGTTCTGCTTTGGGTTTGAATCAGAAGCACAGAATCAGCCATTTTCACTGACGCAGCACAGAAAGAGAAGCCCAGGAATGGGAAGCCATGCTAGAAAGGCCAGAAAGAGAACACAAAGACCTACCAAGGGAAGAAAAAGGAGGGGGCAGGTTGGCCCATCTAAGAGCACAATGTGGTTTTGCTTACCAAAGCAGAGGAGAGACAAAGCAGACATGGATGGAATCCCTACAGAAAAACTGCCATTATGGGGCAGAAGATCGTTCGCTTAAGTAAGAGATTAAGGTGCTACTACGTGCCATAACAGAGCAGGAACAGGGCTCTCATACCTGGAAAGGTTTAGAATTCTGCAGAGCTGCTCAATGAGCCCCAGGTGTACCCCAGAAGAGGAACATACAGATTGCTAAGGTTTCCTTGTGCACAGACCAGGGCAGAAGGAAGACCTTTTTGTGAGCAATGAGTCAGATAGGAAGGATGTTTCCATCACCCTAATTCTTACTCCCTTTAAAAAGAATGGTTAGGGATAGAGCTAAATATTTTGGGTCCCTGCCAGGGATCCTAACCCCAATATCTCCCATTATGGTGGATGGGGAAAGAGGGGTGCACATCATCAGTCTCTTTGATACGGGTGTCTAAGTGGCAAAAAATCCAGGCCTCTGTAGAGAAGTCAATACAGTGGATGACAAAAGAATGGTATGGCTTGGTTCATGGAGGAATCTGCAAAACTAAGACAGTTTTGCCATAGGGAAAAAAAATGAAACAAAACACTGTAGACACATACTGTGGATGTGGGACAGAAATTCTCATTCATAATGGCTTGGAGAACTTTTGCAAAATGTTCAGTTATCTGGACCCCAGGCAGATGTAGGTACCTCATTACAGCACAAGTGATCCAAGAGGCACACTACCAATTAATAGTGGTGCGAGAGGACATTGGTAGGGAGAACTCAAATAATAACTAGATAAAAGCCATCTGGAAGAACTACGTGGTGACTCCATCAAAAGGTATTTGGGTACTGAACATGGCAGTGTAAAGAAAACAAGGCATTGGAATGTATGTTGGGAAATATTCAGCTTTGAAGGAGTGCAGGATCAGGAGTTCCCTGTTTAGGCTACAAATGCAAAATCCTAATCTCAGTATAACCAACCACTATTTCCCCACTAGAATGCACTCCCCAAAGCACTCCACAGGGGTGATTTGTGGCCTGGGCTGCAGTAGTATGAACAGAAAAGGCCCATAACTCCAAACTGGAGATGATGCAGGTGTCTTCCTTCTGAAATTTGGACATTCTAAAAACTGGACACTCTCCTATGCCTTTAATGTACTTTCATGTCCTCACTTGATGTTATCTCTATGTTCTCACCGATAAAACCTTTTTGTAATAAAACACTAATGCATGGAATGACACAGTGATGCATTCTTGATTCTGGGGAATTCTCTAGCTAATGAACCCACAATTCTCCATGACTGAACTGTTTTATCCTAAATAGTTTCCTTTTCAATTTCTGAAATTTGATGACAATATTAAATGGTATTTTAAGAGAAATATTTATGTACCATAGCCTCTACTACTGAAGTGTGTGTTTACCCTTGTGACTGTTTTTATTCTTGACATAAATACATTTTACTAAGGTAACAATTTTGTGTTCTAAATGTTTGCTTTAACATTCAAAGTTATTTTCTGATTGGTTTGTTCTTAGAACCGCATAAAAACAAAATTAAAATGTAACTAACATTTGATTCTCAGCGACGAAATCTGTTGCTTACATATATGCAAGTACCGATGTCTTGAATTACTCTCAAATATTAGTTCTTACAAAATTCATCACTCAACATATCAGTGTCATTTCACAATTCTGTATTGTTATCCCATATGGTTTAAATATTAAGACATTGGCACTTTGCCGAATTGTGTGCTAATGGGTCCATGTAAAATACTTTATTTTCCATTGAATTTTCTGATGTGAAATCCAGCCCAGGATTTTCCTAAATTGAATTTAGGATTGTTTCCACAGCTTAAGAATATTAATGCTAAGGAATGAATGATCACCAAAGACATGCCTTTATTCATGACACTGTTAAGGGTTGTATGCAGTGTGAATTCTCATTTGCCCTACAAATGTCACTATATGTATAAATGATTGCGTGATTTTTCTTGAACATCTCTAGCATGAATTATCTGGCACTCCCTCAAGGGACTTCATCCTCTTGTAAAGACTGGTTTCTCTATCAGTTGGAGGAGTGGATGAAGTCTCTTCCATTTTTGTTACGTTTATATTGAGTTTTCCAACATTGTACATCAGCACACCATCTACTATACGCTTTGCTGCATAGGTTACATTTATATCAATATTCTCCAGTGTGAACTGGCTTAAATTGATGAAGAATCACAATGACTAAGGGCTCTTCCAGATTGACCAGTGTTTCTTCAGCATTTGATTTCTCTCCTATGTTTAAAGGTTAAGTCAAGGACTGAACTCTAGGCTTTCCCACATAGATGACATTCATAAGGTTCTCGCCAGTGTGAGTTCTCTCATGTCGTCTAAGGCTAGGATAATGGACAAAGACTTTCCCACACAGATAACATTCATAAGGTTTCTCTCCAGTGTGACTTCTCTCATGTTGTCTCAAGAGAGAAGACCAAGTGAAGGCTTTCCCACATAGATGACATTCATAGGGCTTCTCTCCACTGTGAATTTTCTCATGTTGTTTCAGGCCAGAACAACTAGGGAAGGCTTTCCCACATTGAGGACATTCATAGGTTTTCTCTCCAGTGTGAGTCCTCTCATGTCGTCTAATGGCAGAATAATGGGCAAAGACTTTCCCACATAAATGACATTCATAAGGTTTCTCTCCAGTGTGAGTCCTCTCATGTTCTCTCAGGCCAGAACAACAAGGGAAGGCTTTCCCACAGAGATGACACTCATAGGGTTTCTCTCCAGTGTGAATCCTTTCATGTCGCCTAAGAGCAGAATAATGGGCAAAGACTTTCCCACATAGATGACATTTATAAGGTTTCTCTCCAGTGTGACTTCTCTCATGTTGTCTCAAGAGAGAAGACCAAGTAAAGGCTTTCCCACATAGATGACATTCATAGGGCTTCTCTCTACTGTGAATTTTCCCATGTTGTTTCAGGCCAGAACAACTAAGGAAGGCTTTCCCACATTGATGACACTCATAGGTTTTCTCTCCATTGTGAGTCTTCTCGTGTCGCTTAAGGCTAGGATAATGGACAAAGGCTTTCTCACACAGATGACATTTGTAAAGTTTCTCTCCAGTGTGACTTCTCTCATGTTGTCTCAGGCCAGAACAGCAAGGGAAGGCTTTCCCACATAGATGACATTCATAAGGCTTCTCTCCACTGTGAGTTCTTTCATGTTGTCTCAGGCCAGAACAACTTGAGAAGGCTTTCCCACATACATGACATTCATAGGGTTTCTCTCCAGTGTGAGTCCTCTCATGTCGTCTAAGGCTAGGATAATGGGTGAAGGTTTTCCCACATAGATGACATTCATACGGTTTCTCTCCTGGGTGAGTTCCATTGTAATGTGTAAGGCCAGAGCTCTGAATAAATGATTTATCAATTTGATGACATTCATATGATTTACTTCTATGGCGAATTTGCTTTTGTTGATTTAAAGATGACTGGTAACTGAGGGCTTTTCCAAATAGATCGCTGAAGTAGGGTTTCTTTCCCTTGTGAGTTGACGTAATTTCAGTCACTCTGGATATGTGGGTAAAATCTCGCAAATTACTACGTGTAATGCCATTCTTTTGAGTATGAGATTTCTGCTTCTGGGAAGTAGATAACAAACCGTTTATTTCATAAAAATCCATTCATATACATATGAATTCGACCCAATTATTCAGTGACAATCTCCAATTAAAATCTTTCCCATGTTAGCTAACATACCATGTTATTCCCCTTCATGCACAGAGATTTTCTCTTTTGCAGCATCCAACTGCAGCACTAGCTAATCAATTTTGGAAGACTTTATAATGTTTCAAAGATTAGGCATATGAGCCATGTTTATGCAATTATCTTTTCATAAAAACCCAGGTTATACTTTTGTGCTCAAGTTAGTTTTACCCTAAATTCAAATGATCCAGACATTTTCAGGAGTAACACTTAAAACCACTTACAGGTAAGTGATTATATTGAATTCATAATTCATTCCACTCCCAAGTATCTATTTGGAAGACCATGGCAGAGCTATGAAACTTACCAGTAACAAGAAGGTAAGTGTGTCTTTCCAGCAGGTATGTTGCATGGACAGCAATTGTTTTTTAATACCACTTTCTCTGCCTGAAACAATTTAAACAAAACCAAAAAACAATCAGTAGACTGGCATTAAGGAAATTAAAATATTGAAAAGTCCCACATAGCCTTATATTTGTATGAAATATGACACTTATCTAGGAAAGAATAGCAAATTAAGGAATACTCTAAGTAGTAGAAAACTATTCAACATTGACAATTACAAAATATTTTCAAAATTAAAATAAAAGAAAAATTATTAAAATGCTGTATGTTGTCTTCAAGATCTTCTGGTAGGTGGTAGTTTCTTAAACCATACATAAAAAGTATGAGCAATAAAAGAAAAAATAAATAAGACTTCCTCAAAATTAAAAACTTTTGCACCTCAAAGGACTTTGTCCAACAGGTGAAAAGGCAGCCAACTCAATGGGAGAAAATATTTGTTAGTCACATATTCAATAAAGATTTAATATCCACGATATATAAAGATATCATATAAGTCAGCAATAAAATGACAAACTACCTGATTAAAAAAAGGGCAAAGACTTGAAGACAGCTGTCCAAGGAAGAAATAAAATGGCAAAGAAACACATTTTAAAAATGTTAACTAGTGATTAGGAAATGCAAATCAAAACTACAATGAGATATCATTTCACACCTACTAGACTGGCCACCATTAAAAAGTCAGAAAACTGTAAATGTTAGAGAGGATGTGGAGAGATAGGAATGGTTATTCATTGCTGATGGGAATGTAGAATGGTACAACCACTGTGGAAGACTGCTGGGCAGTTCCTAAGGAAGTTGAATAGACTTGCCATGTGACCTGGCAATACCACTGCTAAGTACATACCCAGAAGAACTGAGACACAAACAGACATCTGCACACTGATGTTCATTGCAGTGTTTACAATAGCCAAAAGCTGGAAACAACCCAGGTGTCCATCAACTGATGAATGGGTAAACAAACTGTGTTGTATACACATGATGGAATACTGTGCAGCAGTAAGAAGAAATGAAATTATGAAGCATATGATAACATGGATGAACCGGGAGGACATTATGTTGAGTGACACAAGCCAGACACAAAAGGACCAATACTGTATGACTGCACTATTATGAACTAAATAAACTCATGGAATTAATAATTAGATTATAGGTCACTAGAAAATAGAATGAGGGTAGAGAATGGAAAGCTGATGGTTAATCTGTAGAGAACTGGTTAGTAGGTTGTTTGTAAATCTTTGGAAATGAATGGAATTGTTGAGAGCACATTGTGCTGTTTGTGACTAGCACAGCTATTATATGGATATGACAGAAGTTAAAAGGGAAAGCCTAGGGACAGTGATATTACTAAAAGAAGAGCTAAAAAATAGAACTCAGGACTGTATATCATAGTGAAACCTCATGGAAAATACAAATATGGGTGATATTGCAGATATAAAACTGTTTTTACAAAAATAAATACAAATAAACTAGAGAGAAGGAAACAGAATGGCAGCTATATATGGCAGGGGAAGCATAGAGAGATTGAGAGGTGATGAGTTTTGGTTGATTGGTTTGCTTTTGTCTTTTAGTATTAATATTGTTGCTGGAATAATGAAGATGTCCCAGGAATGATTGGACAGATGAATGCACAACTATGTTATTGTATCAAATGCCACTGACATAAACTTTGGATGGATTTATGCTTTATTATTATGTATCAATAAAACTGATTTTAAAAAGAAAATGGAGATGATTTCTTCTTAAATTTACTGAACTCTCTATAATAAAGATTTAAAGCATTGTATTATATCAAAGAAGAACAGCCTTTTAAAATAATTATGGTACTTTAATTTATATATATTTTAATCAAAATCACAGTACATTAGCAGACTGCCAAGATTTGAAATATCCCCCTTAGAATTTACTTTTCTTTCATAGATTCCTGTGGTGATCAACAATGATAATTAGAAATTTCTGAGATAGCTTGAGGCCTTTGTTTTTAAAGTATGCTCTAAGATTCTTTCTAATTCGATCCTTACATTGCTAATGTCTCTTCTTTCAGTTGTCTTTTTAATTAATTTTGTTTTTTCCCCAGAAACAATGATAACTTATTATATAAAAATTCAAATACATATATGTTGGAAACTGAGGCATGGTGGTCTCGCAAAGGGAGACGTGCTGTTTCCATGGCTATGCTTTTAACATAGGAATGCAGCAATTAAGCCTTTCAAGTCAACAGGATAGAGCTGTCCGAGGCAGGAGAAATATGAGCAAACATACTTGTAGTTTGAAAGGAATATTAAATCTTTGTACTTTGAGATAAGTTCTTTAATTTACAAGTCTTTTTAATGTGTAATTACACTGCTTGTTATCGCGATAGTTTGAATATATATAATGCCACATGTAGAAAATACAGACCCTCTGATCCCAGTTCTCTCTTTCTTTCTTTGCTTCACTCTCTCTTTCTCTCTTTCATTCCCGATACCCTTCAGGTCCAAATCTCCAATAGCTGGCGCCCAACGTGGGGCCCAAAGGAGTTAGTGGGGCTTCCAAATCAGTATCAGGAACCGCGGAAAAGACCTCATCGAGGGTCGTGTGTGACGTCCAAAGCAGAGTGACTTGAATCTTCAAGATTAAGTAAGTAAGTAACATTTCCATGAAGTCATCAGGGTAATGGGTAATCAAATGGGACGTGTGGAAGCATATTTCCAAGTGTTAAAAACTTTACTGAAAGCTAGTGGGGTGCCTGTAAAAAGTTGTAAGTTAATAGAATTGTTTGCTTTAATACAAAAGTATTGTGGTTGGTTTCAGCCTCAGGGGCATAATGTTTTAAATTTGCAAAAGTGGAAACGTGTAATGAAAGCTTTACGAAGAGTATATCAAAGAGGGGAATCCATTCCTTTATCTGTGTGGGCTTTGTGCTAGCAAATTGCTGCTTCCTTAGATCCTTTACAATCAGATGCTTTACCCTATATTAATAAGATAGTTGTTATTGAGGAACTCCATTCCTCAAACACCTTTAATGCCCTGTTTATTGCACAGATCTCAACAAGGGGATCTGGAGGCCATGCAATTATTATCAGCTTTTCTGGTTATATTACGACCAACTCCATCAGATGCTAATAATCCTCAGGGAGGTGTTGAGTTCCATCTTGAACCAATACCTTTTAAACTATTGAAAGATTTAAAACAGGTAAAAATACTAAATAAAGTCCTTGTTAGTGAAATCAGGCTTGTAAGAAAACTCTCTGTTAAAGTGTTAGCTAAGATAAGGAAACTATTCTGGCAGCAATTTTGCAAACCCTCTGCTGTCTACATGACAATGTAGATGTGGGCTAGTGGGAATTAATAGAGTTAAGCCATTGGAAAAAGAGAAAAACATGGCAACTTTGGTGTTCTGTTTTGTTTCCATGCTAATTCTGATTTGGCCTATTTAACCAAGATAGTAAAATTAGTACAAAATTTGTATCAAGGTTTAAAAAGGAATTTTCAGTTTTAAATCAGTAGTTTACTCCTGGACTTCAAGTCTCAGTAGAGTCTTATAGAGTAGTAATCCAAAAATGTGTGTTAACCGTCTGTCTAAACTACTAAATAAGAGCTTAACTACATTTATGCTGCTCAAGTTATCTTAACTGATTGCTGATAACTAATAAAAATGTTTCCAAGTACAAGCTTGCATGTTACAGGCAACATGGATTCCAAAAGAAATCTTAAAAAGTGAAATCTAAGATGTGATATAACGGAGAACTTAAAAACAGCTATGCCAAAAAAGTAAGAATTATGAGTTAATTGTAAGCTGTATGTTTCTGTTAATGTGTTATAATTGTTTTGTGTCTATCCGTTCAGTGTCAGTGTATATTTTGATACTTCCGGATGGTAATATAAATTAATAAAAATTTTAAAAAGAGCTCTATTCAAATGGCCAAAAATTAAATAAGCACTTATATTAATACTTAAGTTTAAATGTTAATAAAATCTCTACAATGATAAAAATTGTAAGTCTCGATTAACAAAATTACTATAAGTCTTTTTATAAAAAGTTGTTCTTGCCTAGATTGAAATGAAGTCTATTTTTCTTCACAGGATAAAATGAAGGATGTAAAACTTAAATGAATATTAAAGAAGATTAAAAGTTTGTGGAAATGCTGACTGAAATTTAATAAGTTTTTTCAAAAAAGCATGTTTTGTCCTAAAATAGGATGGCTAATTTTCATAAAACTCATGGGACCTAAATGAAGGCAGCAAGTTGTAGAAGGTATTGTGGTAACTTTAAGTAAGGGAATGTGTTCTGTGAAAGTAAAATTTGTCTTAAAATAATATAATTATAGTCCATATGGTTATAAATAATTATAAGAAGTTTAATAAAGCATTGTTTAAATTATTTAAATGGCTAATTCCAAAAGGTCATTATTAAACAAACCTGAATTAATAATAATAATAATAAAAGGTAATTTTATAACAGGAAAACATGTCAACGGCCAACCTCCCCTGCCAACTTGCTTCTAGGGGGCTGTTTCTGGTATTGCATGCTACAAAGTATTTAAAGTAAAGAAAATTTCGTTATTTTAACAAGTTTTAGTGTTGATAATTATACGTTGTAAGAAGTTTGCCTGGTAACTTACGTGTGTGGGCTATATGGAATGTGTTTTTATTGTTAAGGAAACAGGAGATGATTTTGTCCTAAGATAAAATGATTAATTATTGGAAAAGAGTAGAGTGTGAGACAAAACCTGAATGAACTGAAAGTGTAAAAGGTTCGTGGAAAAGAAATTTTTATGATTAAAGTTAAATAAAATTTGATGGGTCTATCTATATAATTTTAAAAGGTTTAATATCAAGTAGTATACTAATGCAAAGTTTAAAATTTTGTTCTTTCTCCAAGTCTCTTAAGTCACTAGTCTGTTTTGGTAAAAGTTTCCTGAATAATCAGTATACAAAAAAAGTCTGTTTTATCAAAATAGCTGCTTGTGCTTTAACCTCATTATTTCCTCGTTGTTCCAAGAAGGAAATGTCTTATCTCTTTTAAAGGAACATAACGATCAAACCTGCTTTCTCAAAATCAAATCCTGAAAAGTAGCCTTTTATTCCAAACTAATTATAAGAGATTTGTTCTCTTACCTTGAAAGAAAAATTAAAGTAATAGTTAAGTTCATTTAATATGTTGTAAGTCAAATGGAAGGTGTTTAAAAGTGTTATAAAATTAACAGGTTTTTTTTTTCTTTAACCGTCTGTTAATTAAAGTTGTATGAGTAAAAGGTTCCTATGAATGCTTAATAGTGTATAGTTACCAATATTTCAGCATAATATTAAAGAGAAGTACAATGTGGTTAATTATGGTTTTAATTATTATAAAAAGGTATGTTTCACAGAAACAACCTCTTATCATAAATTAAAATAACAACACTGTAGTATGCAGCAGTCCCAAATACTGCTAGTTTGTTGCAAGAAGTTAATGTCCAGCTGTGTTGCTATCACTTTCTTTTAAAACTTGCTAAGACTTTCTTTAGTGTCTTCTTAGACAAATCAAGCCAGCTGCATTCCTCTATCTGTGGAAAACCCAACAATGGACTTTTGCAATGGTTTTCAGGGCTATGTGCATAGCCCAACCATCTCTCCTGGTATGGTGATAATAATCTGGCTGAAACCCTACTGATGACGTTAACCAGTAATCCTTTTTTTTTCAGAATTAAAAGAAACATCAGAGACAATATCTTAAGAGCCTAAACTAGGCAAACAATTGGAACAAAAGCTGCATAGTCCCTGCTGCTCTATCAGATTTTTAAATGTTGCTTGGTTGGGTAAGATAAAACTATACTTTCTGCTGTAATTAATAAAGTACAATGTTTTGTCATGTTAATAGAATTTATAATATTGTTAAAATACTAAAAATCTTTCATCTCTCATTTAGCTCAAATATTAAAACCATTGTATGTATTAACTGAGAAAAGTCCTTCACAGAAGTAAGAAAACCTCCAGCAAGCTGCTTTAAATAATAATAAAAGGAAAGTAAATTATGGACATTAACTTAGCCTATGAATTGGATGTGGCAAGCACCAATATTGGTTTTGGGTGGAGTTTGTGGAAAAGGCAAATCTAAACAAGTACCCCTTGGGTCTTAATCACAATTCTGGAAGGAGGTCAAAAATGCAATATAAAAAAGCAATTGTGTGCAGCATAGGAGGTCCTGCTAAAAGTGAAAGATTTAACCCAATAGTGTCTGGTCACTCTGAAAACTGCCATCCCTATCCAGGGGTGGAGTGCAAATACTAAAAGCAAGACAGAAGTGATGGACTACTGTAAATCACCCTCAGATCTATGAAAAAACATCCGGGATACCTGCTAGTAGTAACAGGGGACTGTCATGTCCCTGCCACTTCTCTAACATCCCTTTTAGGACTGTTGATGCAAATGCCTTTGTGAAGATCCAGGGCCCTACCACTGAAACCTGAGAAAAGGCAAAGTGGCTCCACTGAAAAGGTGAACATCGATGAGCCACGGCCAGAAGAAGAAAAGGCCTCTTGATACAGGTGAGAATGGTGCAGATTTGGCAGTTGTCTCCTGAAAGTCAATTATTGCTACATAAGAATTCGTGAAACAGACTAAATGCTTTATTGGACTGTTTATTATAAGCATTTTGGGACTGACTGGAATCATTACAGCTGCTGCTACTGCTGTGGTAGCTTTAAATAATTGAGTTAATGATTAAGAATTGGCTGTTTTGCATATGGGAGATCAATTGTATAATTTAAACTTGTTAAGGGGATTAAAATATGATTGGAATGAAAACAACTTTTGTATTACTCCTCTTGCCTATAATTCATCTGCTATAGAATGGAGAACAATTAAGAATCATTTGCTAGGCCATAAAAGTAATATCTCTTTGGAAATAATTGAATTACAAAGAAAAATATTAGAAATGTCTCAAAATCAAATTCATGTGGCCAATGATAAGGATATTTTTTCAGACATGATTTCACTTATTACAAAATTTAACCCAGTTAATTGGAAATCACAGCATTTCCTGTCAGCTTTAGGAATAGGGCTAATCATATTTGTTCTGCTGCTCATGATTTTCACCTGTTCCGGACTGTGCTTTCGAAGAAAATTGCAAGCATAACAGCCATGGGACAAGCAAATAATCTGGTGCTGGCAAAAGCACTTCAATAATTTCCTCAAGTCGAAGAGCTTGGCTGGTAGTCAATGACGGGCAAGACTCTCGAAAGGAGGGCAACCTAAGACAGGCACGGTCACCTCGACTAAAACAAAAAGGGGGAAATATTGGAAACTGAGGCATGGTGGTCTCGCAAAGGGAGATGTGCTGTTTCCATGGCTAAGCTTTTAACATAGGAATGCAGCAATTAAGCCTTTCGAGTCAACAGGATAGAGCTGTCCGAGGCAAGGCGAAATACGAGCAAACACACTTGTAGTTTGAAAGGAATACTAAATCTCTGTACTTTGAGATAAGTTCTTTAATTTACGAGTCTTGTTAATGTGTAATTACACTGCTTGTTATCGCGACAGTTTG
This sequence comes from Dasypus novemcinctus, assembly GCF_030445035.2. Classification (NCBI taxonomy): domain Eukaryota; kingdom Metazoa; phylum Chordata; class Mammalia; order Cingulata; family Dasypodidae; genus Dasypus; species Dasypus novemcinctus. Next base: position 2,570,834 of record NC_080683.1, read on the forward strand.
AGTATATATAATGCCACATGTAGAAAATAAAGTTGTCTGAGGAGTGACTACTCGCAGACCCTGTGATCCCAGTTCTCTCTTTCTTTCTTTGTTTCACTCTCTCTTTCCCTCTTTCATTCCCAATACCCTTCAGGTTCAAATCTCCAACACATATATAAAAGTAGAAAAGAGGAAAAACATCTTTCTTATACATACCTTCTTATATAAAAAACCTCTTAAAATTTGCATGCTTTATTCTTATGCACTGTCATATACATTAAAAATATGTATGTTATTTGTAAAAAAAAAAAAAAACTGCTAGTATGTTAGGGAGGTAAAGAGAGGGAAAACCACGGAAGAGGAAGACAAGGAAAAGGTCCATTAAGTGAATTTTAAATCTAATAGTACATAAATAGCCATTTCCCAAAATCACAGATCCTTAATAGAGATAGAGAAGCAAATGGAATAATGGCCATACCCAAGGAAAATTTTCCCAATACTGATAACTACATTCAGAAAATATAACTCACTTAAGGAAATCTGCAGTTGATATTTTCAGGAACCTACTCTTTGAATGACCAGGCTCCTCCTTATAAAGCACAAGTTCCTAGAGCTTACCTGAATTTTGGCTTTGAAAAAAATCTAATTCCTTCTCTCCACAGTTTCTCTCCTTGCTTCAATTGGGAAAATACATCTGATTTGCAGACCTGATATCCTTGTTATGGTAAAAAGTAAATGAAATTTTGAATTCTGTGAAGTTAACAGTGTATTGCCATCAAATCCAGGGAAGGTGACTGTTTTCATTTCCTAGGCTTCCTAAGCAAATAACATGAATGGGTCGGATTAAACAAAGACAATTTATTATGGTTTTGAGGCCAGGGAAATGTCCAAATTAAGGCACCATCAAGGTAAATCTTTCTCCCCAAGACTGTGAGAGTCTGGGAATGGCTTAGTTTGGTGCTTAGTTTTTCACATGGCAAGGTACATGGTGGTGTCTGCTGGTCACTTTAATCTCTTCTAGTTTCATTGATTTCAGTTCATTTTTGACAGCTTTTTGGCTGTCTGAATTTTATTCTTATAAAGGACTCTAGTACAGTATTAGGATTCAGTCACATGCTGAATGAAATGGGACACATCTTAACTGAAGTAATCTCATCAAAAGGCCTTACTCTTTTTATAACCCACAGGAATGGGTTATATTAAGTACATGTCAAACCACCACATATCACCCTCTAAACCTAAACCTAAAAAAGACATGTTCTTTCTATATGAAAAACACTTTCATCCCATCACAATATCCCAAAAGCCTTAAATAATTTCAAGAACAATGTGAAGTACAAAGTCTAATCAAAATTGTTGGTGGGTGTGGTTGTCCTGGAGCATAATTCCCATCTGTGGACCTGTGAAATCTACAGAACAGGTTTATCTGCTTCCAATATACAATGGAGGGACAGTCATAGGATAAACATTTCCATACCCATTGGGAGTAACTGAAAGGAAAACAGGGGCCATGGGTTCCAAACAATACTAAAACCTTGCAAGGCATGCTCTATTAGATTTCAAGTTGTGAGATTCATCTATGAAACAAATGTTTCAATCTCCAGGACTGTTGAAGCAGCATCCTCACCCCTGCCAAGAGCTTGTGCAGCAGCCACGCTCTCTCCAAACACTGGGGTGAAGGCCCTAACCTCTGATAATATGGAGTGGTGGCCAGACTTACTGAATCCCAGGGAATAGGCTCAACCCTCTCAGAACAGTGGGGTGGTGAACCACGGGCACAGGTTCCAGCCATTCAGAACAGTGGGGTGTCAGCGGTCTTCCTAAAAAATAGGGCAGAGGGCTGATCCCTCTGAGCACCAGGGCAAACTCATCCTTTCCACATAAATGGGTGGACCTGCTCCCTGGTAACATGTCTTCAGTCTAAAACTCAGCTTCCATGGCTCTGACCTTGTAGTGATTTTTCCTTCAATCTGTCCTATTCTTGGCTCTCAGTGATTCCATTCATACATATCTCACAAAAAACTTGTCAGTTTTGTATGTGGTACACAGAGATCCAAACCATCAGAATGAAGAACTTGCCACAGATCCTTCCTAGATAACTGCACCTCCAATCCTGACTTGCATAGAAGTTGCTGATTGGTTTCAAGTTTGGTTAAACCCTCACATGGAGCGCTATTCTTTGGGGACTCACTTCCCAAAACTCAGAATTTTCCAAACCATCAATTTCTGGTTTCTTTATGCCCAGGAGTTCAGTTCTCAGTTTATCCCAATCCTCTCGCATTCTACTATAAGCTGCAAGGAAAAACCAGGCTGCTCTTTCCACACTTAGTTTGGATATTACCTCAGTAAAATGTCAAAGTTCACCACTCTCAAGGTCTGCCTTTCATCTGACATCCAATCTCAATTTTGCCAAATTCTCTGCCACTTTAAAACAAAGATCGCATTTCTACAGCTTCCAATAATAAATTCTAAGGCCTCATTAGACTACAGCTGCAAGTAGGAGAATCCCACCCATCAGCCTTGTGGGATCTAAGTCCCCTCTCGATTTAGAGGTGGAGTGGACATCACCTTCCCAGGATCCTCAGGATGGAGGAATAAAATACGGATTAGAGTGGACTTACTGGTATTCTACTATAGAACTATTATGACTAGTAATGGAAGAAATTGTATCATTGATGTGGAGACAGTGGCCATGGGAGTTGCTGCGGGCAAGGAGAGGGAAGAAGAGATGTGATGTGGGGGCATTTTCAGGACTTGGAGTTGTCCTCAATGATACTGCAGGGACAGATGCAGGACATTATATATCTTGCCATTATCCACTGAATGGACTGGGGGAGAGTGTAAACTACAAAGTAAACTATAATCCATGCTGTGTACCAGTGCTCCAAAATATAGTCATCAAATGCAATGGCTGTGCCACAATGATGAAAGAGGTTGTTGGTGTGGGAGCAGTGTGGGGGGTGAGGAGTGGGGTATATGGGAACTCCTATTTTTTTTTTTTTGGTCTTTATTTTTTTAATGTTACATTAAAAAAATATGAGGTCCCCATATACCCCTCATCCCCCTCACCCCACTCCTCCCGTAACAACGACCTCCTCCATCATCATGGGACATTCATTGCCTATTTTTTAATTAACATTTTGTGTGATGTATCTTTTAAAAAAAAGACAATAAAAATATTAATTTAAAAAAAGGCCTCAATGTAAGTACCTTTGGCATCCATATTTCTACCAATAGTCTCTTCAAAGAACGTGGGCCTTTTCTATTAAGCTTCTTCCAGCCTCTAACCATTACCTCATTCTAAAGCCATTTCCAACAGCAACATCCCACTCCCCGGATTCCTAAAGCTGTTTTAGTTTCCTAGGCTGCTTAAGCAAAAACCATGAAATGGACTGATTAAAACAATGGAAATGTACCGGTTTATGGTTTTGAGGCTGGGAAAATGGCCAAATCCAAGCATCATAGAGACAATGCTTTTTCCCCAAGACTATGTCATTCTGGGGTTGGCTGCTGGCAACCCTTGGCCTTTAGCTTTTCACACAGCAAGGCACATGGTGACATCCTTTGGTCTCTTTCTTCTCTTCCGGGTTTTGTTGATTTCAGCTTGTTATCCTATGGCTTTCTCTCTCTCTCTGCCTGAATTTCATTCTTTCATAAAGGATTCAGGATTAAGATCATTATAATAGATGTGGGACACACCTTAACTGAAATAGCTTCATCAAAAGATCCTATGTTCAATGGATTCACATGCACAGGAATGCATTCAATTTAAGAACATGTTTTCTGTGGTACAAACAGCTTCAAACCAGTTTAGTGACCAAAAAATAGGGTAAACATTGAAGGTCAGCTAAGGGCAAGAACCTGAAAATACAGAATACTGACAGTTCTTCACCATTAAAGGGTTAACTCTTAACCTTGTGCCCAAATACAGTGAGGACCTCTGGTTGTTGATGCCCAAGTTCAAAGAGAGCCTGCAGAACCCTCTATATTTTCAATTGAGGAGAAATTCTAGATTTCCACTATGGTTCATTATTATTTTCAAAAAGAATCCAGTAACATAATGTGTAATGGGATATGCCTGTTGTCAACTATAGTTTCAGTCCACACCAAATCCTAAAGCAGAATAATTATTAAGGACATATTTAACCCTCTTATTCATTAAGAAAATATTCATTCCCAGCACTGCTCGGAGTATGAACACTGAGTAAAAGAAAAACATGAAATTTGTGTTCAAGAAGATTACAATCTAGTGGGGTGAAAAACTAGATGTAATAAGATACAACTTTATTTTAGGTAGTTGTGTATGCTATAACACAATGTAAAATATATTATATATATAAAGTTTAAAAATAAAATATAAATATGAAACAATATGGACAAGATGTTCTAAACACTTCTTGAGGAAATAAAAGAAACTGATAAAGATAGATAAATTTGAGAGACTCACCCACTGAGACCAGATGACTGATATTCTCCAGCATCACATCTCTGAACAGCTTTCTCTGGGATGTGTCCAGCAAGGCCCATTCTTCCTGAGTGAAGTCTATCACTATATCTTTCAAGTTCACTAACTCCTAAAAACATCATGGACATTTGGGATCAGAGAGAGCCATCTCTAACAATGTCCACAGTAGGACATTTGAGGGGACAGCACTGAGAAAGTGGTGATTTACAGAAAGCTCAAACTGACTTTGACTTTCAGGTCAGATCATTCTCAGTGCTGAAAGGTCATCGGTTTTTCACACCTAGAGACACATTTACACTATTTAAAACTCCATTATAAAAAGAATATCACAAGATATGGGGTATAATAAAAACTGGAAATTGCCTAAAAAACTTCAGCGTTCATAACTAAAACACTTTTCTATCAATTTCAAGGAAATCTACAGACTCATAAGGCAAGCACTATCCATGATGTGCCACTTTGATATCAAAACCATGATTAGATTATTCCCTCAGATGAACTCAGTTTTGAACTAATTATAATCATAGAGAACTCTGGATGGGGAGATGCTGCTTCATTCAACACTACATAACTCAGGTGTTCACCATAACATTTAAGTATAGACAGTTCAGCAGCACATACCATGGACTCCTGAGATGTTATACTGAATGATGGTCCCAGCCTGATCATTCCAGGAGAATGAGCTCTTCCAATCTCCACTTTCCTTGGGACCTCCAAACACCCATATTCATTGTCTTTCTTGTATCCTCACCTCTTTATGTTCAAGAGCACAAGAAGCCTACAAAGCCCCACCCAATAATATCCCTATGCCCCCGTAGTGTCCCTTCCCTGTACAACTACTTACCTCCACTTTATCATAGATTTCGCCCATGTAGACATCTGAATTCACTAAATGCAATGAATGTGCCACAATGATGAGAGAGGTTGCTGATGTGGAAAGAGTGGGGTAGGGTGGAGTGTGAGGTATATGGGAGCCTCATATTTTTAATGTAACATTTTTTGTGATCCATGTATCTTTTAAAAAATACAATTGAAAAATAAAAATTTTTTTTAAAAAGTACAAGAAGTCTTTTGCTCATTCTGGTCTTTACAATTTCCACAGGGCCATAAATTTTACTCTACATATTATATACTCTTCCTGAATGCACGCCAAAATTAAAGAAACAATACTTCTTATAATTACTAACATTTAGAATGTTTGAGTAAAGGTTATCTTGTTACAAAATTGGAAATTGGGCAATTGGGGACAAGTGGGTAAGGAGAATCTCTATCACCTATGTTCAACTACATGTTGAAGCCAATTGCATGCATTAAAATAATCAATGAGTGCACTATTTCTCCAATGAGGAAATGGGTTGGATGAGAAAAAACCTCTCTCATCTCTCCAGTTAATGAAGAGACTTAACGAAGTCTGGAAAAATTCTGTGTAATGGCAGAAAGGAGATTACTTACCAGCGAACCCCTAAACTATCATCACTGTCCTAGAGAACTGAATAAACTTAATTGCAGCTTAGATTCTTGAATATCTCCTAAATGACCTTAGACCATCCATGCCAATAGGAAAAACCTACCCATCTGCTGACAACACATGGGTAATTTCAGTAGAAGAATTTCCTAATCACCAGTGGTGGCGTTGTCAATAGCTCAGTTGACAACTGACGTCCTCTAGGTTTTCACTCACAACCAGATAAGATCATTGCTGGGGAAGGGACAAAGTGATGTTGGATATGTGGGAGCAACATATATTGTATATGTGAATGACTATGATCTAAAACTTTTGTGATAATGAATAATTAGAAGAAGAAAAAAAAAGAAGGATGTAGACATTGAGGAAGAAATGAAAGAAACTGCCTTGCCACTGTATATACAGGGCAACACCTATTGCAGTGATGAAAGGCAAAATGTCAAAAACAAAGCTTTTTTATTTTTTGATACCCCAATTTATTTTTATCTTATTTTAGTTTTTCTAAATTAGTATGTATTCTATAGCTAACCTTTAAACCCATCACTATATTCCATTATATGATTAATGGAACTTGGCAATATATTAGGCTTCATTTTTTAAGAAGTTTTGGACCACAGAGAGGTTCAATTATGGCAGGGGAGGAACACTGGTGTTATTGATGGGGGGCACATGGTTGGGAGGGAGTTCTCCAGGGCATGTATGCAGGATACATAAAAATGGATATTTTCATAGTAGTTACAGTTAAAAACGACAAGTGAGGGAGTGCTGAGTTCCTAGCCAGGGGAGCTCTATCACATTCCCCATGGAACAGCGACAATTCCCCAAGTGCAATGGCAAAGACCAACAAAGAAGGATGGCTGAACAATGAGCCCTTGATACTGATGACTATGCTTATGAGCCTGTGTGCCTGAAATATGAACTGGGCCTAGAGCAGCAGGGTGCCTAAGAGTTACCTCCTGAGAGCCTCCATGTTGCTCAAATGTGGCCACTCTCGAAGCCAAACGCAGCATGTAAATGCATTACCTTCCCCTCAGCATGGGACATGACTCCCGGGGATGAATCTCCCTGGTGCTGAGGGATTACTACCAAGCACCAGCTGGTGATGTAACTAGAAAAAGACCTTGAATAAAAGGGTCAGCTCAAACCAGGAGAATATCTCAGCCTACATGTAGGATCAGGTATTAAAAACTGCTTTTTGACATTGAATAAAAGGGGGAAATGGAAAGGGCAAATGAGTTTATATGGCTAAGAGTCTCTAAAAGAGAGTCGGGAGGTCATCAGAGGGGTCATGCTTACGCACTCCTCAACAGGACCACAGAGACAGCCAAAGTAGATACAACCCCAGGTACTGGTTCTCCTGAGGGCTACAGAGACCCCCAGGTTCTACAATCATGGCAGATGGCTCTGGAGTTCAGTGTCATGTCAGTTGGCCCCACTTTGGAGTTTGTGCTCCAGAGTGTGATGGAGCTGGATTCAGATGTGACCTTTCTACACATGCTCCTTCTGTCACTTTTACTGAACCTGTGGTTGGCGCTGGGGTTGGTGTATACTCAGGAGACCTGAATCTCTGGACTGTCTAACTGACAGCCAGGCCGTGAACCTCAGCAGACTTGCAACCCCTACCCTCTGGTTCACTGGACTTACCCTGGCCAGCTAACAGGGAGGTAAAGAAGGTCAACCACCACACCAGGGAGCCAAGAGTGCCTACAACTGCAAGCAGGAGAACTGTATCCATCATCCATGTGGAATCTAAGCCCTGTCTCAATATAGAGGTGGAGTGGACATAACCATCCCAGGGTCCACAGGATGGAGGAATAGAGCATGGATTAGAGTGAACTTACTGATATTCTACTATGGAACTATTGTGATTAGTAATAGAAGAAATTGTAGCATCAATGTGAAGAAAGCGGCCACAGTAGCTGCTGAGGGTAGGGAGAGGGAAGAAGAGATATGATGTGGGGGCATTTTCGGGACATGGAGTTGTCCTGGGTGGTACTGCAGGGACAGATGCTGGACACTGTATGTCCTGCCGTGGCCCACTAGGTGGACTGGGGGAGAGCGTAAACTACAATGTAAACCATCATCCATGTGGTGCAGCAGTGCTCCAAAATGTATTCACCAAATGCAATGAATGTGCCACAGGAAAAAAAAAAGAAGCTGTGAAACTCTGGTCTTTCTCCAATTTCTAGGCCCAACTTTCATGAATCACAACCTTTCATCTGGAAGTAAAACCCCACCCCAATTAACAGGAATATGAAGTGTACTCCAAGAGAAAGAGGGGAAGAACCCTCCCCTCCCCAAGGCAAGAGTAAGAAGGTCTTGGCTACTCTAGATAATAAAGAAGATATAAATACCTTCATTGTACAGATTGGAATATGAAAATCATTTTTATATATTCATTAGGTCATGGTGTTCAGAGATTTTCAATGCCCTCCCTGAGTCCAAAACTTTGGGTCTCCACCTCCAGAGAAACCACTCTAGAATTTCTCAGATACGAATATTCCTGGCTTTGAACCATCCATTCCAGTCCACTGGACTCTCACTCCCTTTCTGCTTTACCTTGTACCTGCCCTTTTGAGTACATATGCCCTAATTCATCTTTGTTCTTTTACACAGGTGTTTAACAATATCACTCAATGCCGAGTTCTAGATCTCATCCCACTGGACTCAGATATCTGAAGAATGTATTTCATTATGGGGTTGGTCAATTCAAGGCTTGTTCCATTGGGAGAGATCAATGGCTCCCATCATGCAATTCTAGTCATGAAAACCCCCTGCTTCAGAAAGTAGAAACATATGGACCATAATGTCTCAAAACCTCTATAAATTTTAAGACTCAGATAACATACAATGAAGAAATCAGGAGAAAACCTATTTTCCCAATCTGTTATTTTAGTAAAGTAGCAGCTGAAATCTTAACCTATATTAATCATCTGCAGGTGTCACATCCCTGCATTTCATAATTTACAGTTCTGAAGGGTCTTCTATACTGTAAATTCTCCCCTAAAACATTGTTAATAAGTACATGGACAAATGATGATATTGTCAGAAACAGGTATCAGATTAATTGACCCATTTGAGCCCAGGAAAACAATGTTTATACTAATTGTGCTTGGAAACTTAGATATTTGGTTATTGAATCCTCAAAGTAACCCTGCTGAGTGAGGCTAATTTACCTATTTAACAAACAGACAGAGGTTCAGAAATCTTTAGTAAAATGTTAAAAATTACTTGAGTAGAAAAAGACAGCCAGAGTTTGAATTTTTTCTCCCAGTTCAAATTCCTTAAGTCTCATACATAGGTTTTATCTGGAATGCCACCTCTCATTTTGATGAGTCTCCACCTTGTCAAAATCTCTTCAATTAGTTTATTCACATAATTATGACCCCTGCCCAGGTTCTCCTACCACACAGGAAGCTTCACAGAACTGCATCTACTATCCAAACATCAGCCTGTAACTCACTTGAGGTTTACAGTACAATATAATCCACATTTCAACAGATACTTACTGAGAACATGTGTCATGTCCTTCTGCATATTTACAACTGTCTCCAATAGAACCAACTTCAATTATGTGCCTTGTTCATGACTATGTGAACACAGAACATGGACTAATATGTTGATTCAGGTCTAAGCAGAGTCTTTCCTTAAGGCCACTCATAAAATTTGCCAGTATACATTTATTACTCTGCCCTCCTACTGGTCCAACTGCATAAAACAACTCCCTGAATGATTTTCCACGGTAACATAATCAGGCCTAATGCCTGGAGTCAAATCCAACAATTACAATCTGATTAACAAAACCATTCACAAAATAAATAAGGACGGTCTGTGGTTAAAATTCTCTTCCTTACTCACCAGAATCCAAAGAGACTGAACATGCAAGGAAAGCAAGGCACTGATGAAGCTCAGAGCTTCTTTCTTACTCTAGATAAAGGACCATTTTCATGAAGGACTCTTTTTATACAGTTGATAGTGTAGTCCTGTAACCTAGAAGACATACCCTGATTCAGACAACAATGAAGACACTTCTGATCAGGTCATGTTTTCTTTAACACAATCTTTATCCTCAAATTAGAGAAATCATGTAGAAGCAGTTAAAGAAAACAGATTGTATCCTTTAATTCCTTCTAAAAGTCTCAATATCAATCTTTATATCTTCCCCGTGGTTTTGTTTTGTGGATTTTATGCTGGGAAAGGATTCTAGAGTATCGATAGGAAGAAGGTCCCTGCTACTCTTCATTTCTAAGAGGACCTGTACTCTACCAACAGTCTCTAAGGATGTGGGCATCAGTGTAGTTTAATAAATAGAAATATTTGTTCTGAAAATATATATTCAAAGAAAAATATTTTCATTTTGAAAAGTGTGCACATATTACTACTGAACAAAGGAAAAACGATCCCAATTGTCTCTTCATATTAATTTTTGTTGATGTTCTATGAAATGTAAAACCATACAGGCTTCTAAATATTAAGGATTCCCAGAGTAAATCATCTAGTTTCATTATTGATTTATCATGAATAGGATGTGCATTATTTTTTTAATTAGCTTCAGTCCAGGTTCAAGTACTGCATTGAACTGTCACTGTCTCTTTAGTTTTTCTTTCTATAAATTGTAAAAACATATATACAACTAACTTTCCGATCTCAACCACTCCCCAGCATACAATTAAGTGGGATTAATCACATGCAAAATGTTGTGCTACCATCACCACATCCATTACCAGAACTTCCCAATCACCTCAAACAAAAATCCCAAAACCATTACTGACTATTCTTTAAAACTAAAAGTATGAAAGTCTTCAGGCATATATTGACATATGGAACAAAACTTATTTCAAAAGCAAAATCAAGCAATGTATTTTCACTTTACATATGGGTATTTGATACCAAAATAATGTGTTTTATCTTCTTTTTAAATTCACATTTCCGAAATTTTAAGTTGAGTTCTGTATTATTGTACTGGCATGCATTTTAGGTAATGAACACCATTTTCATGGTTTTCTCATATAATCCTATGAGATTTCAGCCTAGTCACATGTAGTTTGGTATTATTTATGAATTCCAAAAATAGATATTGGACTGTTTGTAAACTGGTCTTTTCCTCTGGGCATATTAGACTGTATTAGATTCAGATGTTTCACTTTTACTTAAACTATGATTAAGACTCTGATTGGGCCTCATCAGTAGGACATTTACACAGCAGAGGAGAGAGTTGGAGTTTTGATGCTGGAGCCCAGGGAAGTAAATACAGAGAAGCAGATAAGTGAGGGGGAAAAAAAGGCTCCAATACACTACAGAGGCCCCAGGAAGACAATGAGCCTGCCAATCTACAGCTGACCTTGTGAAGAGAGCAGAGCACATGAAACCAGAAAGAAACAAGCCCTAGGAAGTGAGACAAGCCTTATGCTAACCTATAGCTGAGAAAGGAAGGAGCTGGGACCCGGGAGCCTTAGGAGGAAGAGGAAGGCTGAACTCTCCAACATGTGGCAACAGACTCTGGTGAGGGAAGTAATTTACACTTTATGGCCTTGTGATTTGTGATTGTAAGCTGCTACCCCAAATATCTGTGCATTTTTTGTTGTTGTTTTTCTTTCTCTCTCCCCCCCCCCCCCACCCCCAGTTGTCTGCTCTCTTGTGTCCATTCGCTGTGTGTTCTTCTGTGTCCACTTGCATTCTCAGCAGCACCAGGAACCTGTATCTCTTTTTCTGTTGCATCATCTTGCTGCATCACCTCTCCATTTACGCAGCGCCACTCCTGGGCGAGCTGCACTTTTTGCGCAGGGCAGCTCTCCCTGCAGAGCGCACTTCTTGCGCATGGGGCATCCCTACGTGGGGGCCATCCCTGCATGGCATGGCAATCCTTGCAAGTGGTAGCACTGCACATGGGCCAGCTCACCACACAGGCCAGGAAGACTTGGTTACTGAACCCTGGACCTCCTATATGGTAGGTGGACACTATCGGTTGAGCTGCATCCACTTCCCTCTACCCCAAATAAATACTCTTTATAAATGCCAATACATTTCTGTTTCTTTGCATTAGTACCCCTTTAGTTGACTAATACATCACAAAGCAACAATCTTGAGGCAAGTGATGATTTCTTTTTGTCAGAAATTTGTCTATGCTGTAGGTCAACTCTGAGCTAGGCCTGTCCAAGAATGTGAAGTTTTATTAGCAAATAAAACAGTCTGGAACTGATGAATTTAAGAGCTACATTAGAAGAGATCACTTAAAGGAAAAAATGCAAGGATGGTTTGAGTAGATAATCTAGAACAATTTCATTTTTGGAGATGGAAACTCTTAGAAATGCAGATATCTTATACCAAGAATTGGTCTAAGATTTTTTTTTTTTACTCCAAGGCATTGGGTGACAGGTAAGGTCATTTATTACGGTTTGAATTATTACAGACAAGCAAGCTTTCAAAAGGTGATGATCTACGTAACAGATGAGGAAACTCTGAAATACTCCAGTGGAGAAATTCATGTTCAGGTCTGGGGAGCAGATTTAAGAGTTGGACCAGAAAGTCTAAGTGTTATAATATTTGAGATCAGAGGAATGGAAGATATTGCTTAGAAGAAAAGCAAGGGCTGAGACTATGTCCCTGCAGAGTTCCAATAATTAATGTTTCAGGAAGAACTTGAAAATACCTAGAAAATGGAGCCAGAGAAATCCAGGGATTATTGTAAGTGAGGAGACCAGTACAAAGATTTGTTCTAAAAGGAGGGAGTCAGAGTTTGTTGAGAATCTTGTAGGATGAAAGGCCTTCAGTGGATTCACTGAGGTGAAGAAAGCCAGACTCTCAAAGGTAGTGAATTTATGTGAAGACAGTTTAAAACATTTTGGAGTGCATTAAGAAAATATGGGGGGAAAGTGATAATTTAAGTACCTACCATAATGTACTAAACTTTACTTATCTTCTCAGAGGAACTTGACAGTTTACTTTTATTCATCCCCTATTAGATATTTTCTTCATCCGAATATGGTTGTAAATGTCACTAGAAAAGTATTGTGAGAAATAGAACCACAGATTAATCTATATAACAATCATTTTTTAATTAAAAATCATGTAATTTTTGTACTGATAATTATTTATATATATTAACATAGGAGCTTTCCATATTGTGTCATATATCTTATGGAAGTGGATCTCAAGTGTCTCTGTACACTTAATTCACACGGAAGCTTTAAAAAAATTTCTAGTGTCTAGGTCCCTTTCAGAGATATGAATTTATCTGTTCATGTGTTTGGCATGAAAAAACCTCAGTGATTTCATTAGGCATCAAAGTTTGAGAATCATATTCTAAGGAGCTGAGATTCTAGGCATGGTATCAGGACTCATAGAGTGTTTATTTTTTGTTTTTTTTTATTTTTTGGCACACGATCTGAGTTTAATTATAAGATACATTGGTGGGTGGTTTAAGAAACATGAACAATTTGATGTATATTGAAACACTGCCTAATCTAAACGCTTTCCATTTACATTTATCAATATGACAGAAAGGTATGTAATAAATTTAGTTGTCTTAATCTGTATTAATTTTTTATATACTCCATGTTTTCTTTAGTTTTGAAACCATCTTTTGGGTTTTTTTTATTTTTTTTAAGATACATAAATCACACAAAATGTTACATCAAAAAATATAAGAGGTTCCCATATACCCCACTCCCCACACACCTCATTCATCCCACATCAGCAACTTCTTTCATTAGTATGGTACACTCATTGCATTTGATGAACACATTTTGGAGCACTGCTACACAGCATGGATTATAGTTTATGTTGTAATTTACACTCTCTCCCAGTTCATTCAGTGGGTTCTGGCAAGATATATAATGTACTGCATCTGTCCCAGCAATATCATTCGAACAACTCCAAGTTCTGAAAATGCCCCCATATCACACACTCTTTTTCCATCTCCCTGCCTTCAGCAACTCCCATGGACAATGTCTCCACATCAATGATATAATTTCTTCCATTGCTCAAGTCACAATAATTCTATAGTAGAATATCAGTAAGTCCACTGTAACTCATACTTTATTCCTCCATACTGAGAAGCCTGGGATGGTGATGACCTCTCCACCTCTAAACTGAACAGGTTCTTAGATCCCACATGGCTAATGGATGGGATTCTCCTGCTTGCAGTTGCAGACTCTCTCAGTTACTTGGTGTGTTGGTTGACGATCCTCACCTCTTTGGTGCATGTGATAGGAATAGAAAGAAATGTGCAAATGATAGGAATAGAAGGAAATAGAAGGAATAGAAGGAAATGTTCTGAACACGATAAAGGGTATATTTGAAAAACCCACAGCTCATATCATCTAAAATGGGGAAATCCTAAAATCTTTCCCTCTAAGATCAGGAACAAGACAAGGATGCCCACTATCACCCCTCCTATTTAACATTGTGTTAGAAGCACTTGTTTAAGCACTGAGGCAAGAAACAGATATAAAAAGCATTCAAATTGGAAAGGAAGAAGTCAAAATTGCACTATTTGCAGATGATATAATCCTATACATAGAAAGCCCTGAAAAGTCTACAACAAAGCTTCTAGAACTTATAAATGAATTCAATAAAGTCCCAGGTTTTAAGACCAATGTACAAAAATCAGTAGCCTTTCTATACACCAATAATGAACAATCTGAGGAGGAAATCAAGGAAAAAAAACATCATTTACAAGAGTAATTTAAAAAACCAAATACCTAGGAATAAATGTTTAAAGATGTAAAAGACTTATGCACAGAAAACTACACAACACTGTTCAAGGAAATCAAAGAATACTTAAATAGGGAAACGGACTTTGGCCCAGTGGTTAGGGCGTCCGTCTACCATATGGGAGGTCCGCGGTTCAAACCCCGGGCCTCCTTGACCCGTGTGGAGCTGGCCATGCGCAGTGCTGATGCGCGCAAGGAGTGCCGTGCCACGCAAGGGTGTCCCCCACGTGGGGGAGCCCCACGCACAAGGAGTGCGCCCATGAGGAAAGCCGCCCAGCGTAAAAAGAAAGAGCAGCCTGCCCAGGAATGGCGCTGCCCACACTTCCCGTGCCGCTGACGACAACAGAAGCAAAGAAACAAGACGCAGCAAATAGACACCAAGAACAAACAGGGGAGGGGGGGGAATTAAATAAATAAATAAATCTTAAAAAAAAAAAAAAAAGAATACTTAAATAAACGAAAGAATATTCCCTGTTCATGGATAGGAGGACTGAATATCATTAAGATGTCTATCCTGGGAAGCGGACTTGGCCCAGTGGTTAGGGCGTCCGTCTACCACATGGGAGGTCCGCGGTTCAAACCCGGGGCCTCCCTGACCCGTGTGGAGCTGGCCCATGTGCAGTGCTGATGAGCACAAAGAGTGCCGTGCCACGCAGAGGTATCCCCCGCGTAGAGGAGCCCCACGCACAAGGAGTGTGCCCTGTAAGGAGAGCCACCCAGCGCGAAAGAAAGTACAGCCCGCCTAAGAATGGCGCCACCCACATGGAGAGCTGACACACAAGATGACGCAACAAAAAGAGACACAGATTCCCGTGCTGCTGACAAGAACAGAAGCGGGCAAAGAAAAACACGCAGCAAATAGACACAGAGAACAGACAACTGGGGCGGGGAGAAGGGGACAGAAATAAATAAATCTTAAAAAAAAAAAGTTTATCCTACCCAAACTGATCTACAGATTCAATGCAATCCCAATAAAAATCAACACTTGAATGAACTTGAAATACTAACTATGACATTTATTTGGAAAGGAAAGAGGCCTCGAATAGCCAAAGACATATTGAAAAAGAAAAATGAAATTGGAGAAATCACACTACCTGGCTTTAAAACATACTACAAAGCTATAGTGGTTAAAAAAGCATGGTATTGGAACAAGGACAGACATACTGACCAATGAAATGGAATTTAGAGTTCTGATATAGATCCTCACATATACACTTATCTGATATTCAACAAGGCCACCAAGCCACCAACAAGGACTCAACTGGGAGAGAATGGCCTCTTAAAAAAACGGTGCTTGGAGAACTAGAAATCCATATGCAAAATAATGAAAGAGGATTACCATCTCACACCTTATACAAAAATCAACTCAAGATGGATGAAAGATCGAAATATAAGAGCCAAGATCATGAAGACCTTGGAAGATAATGTAGGGAAGCATCTATACAGGACCTTTTATGTAAAGGAAATGGCCTCATGAACTTCACACCCAAATCACAAGCAACAAAAGAAAAAACAGATAAATGGGACCTCATCAAAATTAAAGCATTTTCTACCTCAAAGGAGTTTATTAAGAAAGTGAAGACAGCCTACACAATGGGAGAAAATATTTGGTAACCACATGTCTGATATGAACCTAATATCCAGCATATATAAAGAAATCCTATATCTCAAAAAGAAATAAAAAACCCATTCAAAAAATGGGCAAGAGATTTGAACAGACACTTCTCCAAAGAAGATATACACATGGCTAAAAAGTGGAGGCAAGTAGTTCTGCAGGGATGGCATAAGACGGGGAATAGGGATACTATTGGGTGGAGCTTTGCAAGCTTGAGCGGGGCTAGGATTCAGAAGATAGGTCAGGTGGTCCAAGGAATTCAGGGGAGGGCTGAAGGGCAGCAGGTGAACATGGGAGGTTGTTGGGTATGTGGTTCTAAGTATAATGTTGAGAAAACTCTAAAAAATATAGTAAGAAAGTTTACTGGTATAAGGTGTTTGACAGGGGGCATCTGGCACAAGGTGCACATGGGGCAGCCTTCTAGGGAGAGTGTGAGTGCTCATCATGTCACAGTGTGTTATATCAATGGGTGAAGACCCATAAAATGAGCGGAAAGGTGTTATGTCACCATCCTGGGGAGGACTAATGTTCTCAAACAGAGGGGAGGTTGTTTCTTGAGAACACGGGTGGCTTCCAATGGGGAGGACAGGCTAGTGTGTCAAGCCCTCAGCATTATTTCAAGTATCTATGAATCTTGTCCTTCAAGCAGTGAAGCTGGGTTGTCACTGTGGGCCCAGAGGGGAAGAGGAAAGAAGAATGGAATAGTTGGAAGTGGGGGTAACTGGGGAGCAACAGAAGTATTCTACATGATCCTGCAATAATGGATATAGGCCATGTTAAATATCACCAAAAATGTATAAATGTGTATAGTCTAAAATGTAAACCATAATGCAAACTATAATGTAACCAAAAATTTATAAAAGTGTACAGTCTAAAATGTAAACCATAATAGAACCATGGTTCCTAGCTATGTTTCAATATCTGTACATCAGCTGCAGGAAATGTAACATCCACATGTAAAAAGATCATTGCTGGGGAAGGGAGAAAAGCATTTGATGTTGGGTATATAGGAGTTCCCTATATTCTATATGTGACTTTACTGTGATCTAAAACTTTTTTGAAGACATAAAAAAAAAAAGGATGTCAACATCTTTTTTGGAATGGAAGAGATTGCCTTGCCACTGTACATACAGGGCAACACCTATTTCAGTGATGAAAGGCAAAACATCAAAAATAATTTTTAATGTTATCATTTTCTTAGTACCCCAAATTATTTTTTACTTTAATTTTTCTAAATTATGTCTTCTATTTCTAATCTTTAAACCTATCATTACTATTTCATTTTCCTATTAATTGACTTTTGCAATATATTAGACTTCATTTTTGAAGAAGTTTTGGATCACAAAAGGGTTCAACTATGGCAGGGTAGGAGCATTGATGTGGGGTATCATTGATGCGGACACATGGTTGGGAGGGAGTTCTGCAGGGCATGTATATAGGGTATATAGATATGTTCATATGTTCATTGGGTACTAACATAGGGGGTAGAGTTTCACATGACAACTGAGGGAGTGCTGAGTTCCCATTCTGGGAAACTGTCGCACTTCCCAATGGAGCAGCAACAATCCCCCAAGTATAAGGGCAAAGATCAATGAAGAAGGAAGGTCCAATGATGAGCCCTTGATACTGATGACTATGCTTATGAGCCTGTGCTTGAAATTTCAACTTGGCCTAGAGCTGCAGGATGCCTAAAAGGTACCTCCTTAGAGCCTCCATGCTGCTCACATGCGGCCACTCTTGAAGCCAAACTCAGTGTGTAAATGCATTATCTTCCCCACAGTGTGGGACATGACTCCCAGGGATAAGCCTACTTGGCACCAAGGGCTTACTACCAAGCACCAGCTGGTGATGCAACTAGAAAAAGACCTGAGTAAAATGGGGAAATGGTAAAGATAAATGAGTTTATAGGGCTAAGTGACTTCCAAATGAGTCAGGAGGTCATAAGAGGAGTCCCACTTATGCATAGCTCAGCAGGATCTCAGAAACAGCCAAAGTAGATGCAACACCAGGTAGAGGTGCTCCTACAGGTAACAGAGACACACAGGTCCTATGATCGTGACAGATGACTCTGAAGTTTGTGTTTTGTCAGTGGGCCCTACTTTGGAATTTGTGCTCCTGAGTGTGATGGAGTGGGACTCAGATGTGACCTTTTTACACATGCCTCTTCTGTCAATTTTACTGACTGTGTGGTTGACGCTGGGGTTGGTGTATCCTCAGGAGACTTGAATCTCTGAAATGTCTATGTGCTAGCTGGGCCCTGAGCCTCAGCAGAGTTGCAACACTTACTCTCTGGTTCATTGGACTTACCCAGGTCAGCAAACAGGGAGGTGAGGCTGGTCAACTACCACACCAGGGAACTGAGAAAGTCTATAGCTGCAAATAGAATTCCATCCATCAGCTATGTGGGATCTAAGCCCCCTCTCGATTTAGAGGCAGAGTGGGTATCACCATCCGAGGGTCCTCAAGACGGAGGAATAAAATATGGATTGGAGTGGACTTGCTGGTATTCTACTATAGAATTATTGGGACTCTAGCAAAGGAAGAAATTATATCATTGATGTGGAGAGAGTGGCCACAGGTGTTTTTAAGGTAGGGAGAGGGAAAAAGAGGTCTGATATTGGGGCATTTTCAGGACTCGGAGTGCCTTCAATGATACTGAAAGGACAGATGCAGGATATTATATATCCTGCCATAACCCACTGAATGGCCTGGGAGAGAGTGTAAACTACTATATAAAGTATAATCCATGCTGTGTAGCAATGGTTCAAAATGAACTCATCAAATGCACAGAAGGTTCCACACTAATGAAAGAAGTTGTCGATGTGGGAGTAGTGGGGGATGTGGGGAGTGGAAACCTCTCCTATTTTTTAATGTAAAATTTTGTGTGATCTATGTATCTTTTAAAAAAAGATGATAAAAAATAAATTTAAAAAGATTAAAAAATGTGGGTGGTATTTTAATCAACTTTTTATTCTGATTGATAAAGTGTATTATGTAAAGTGCTTTGAAATAAACTTAATACTCAATTAATATGGTTTTTTATAATAATATTAACAATATATTATTATTTAGTTATTGGGCCTAGAAGCTCTTTCTGAGCCCAGGGAGTGAGCATTCAGGTGGTCACTGAAAGAGTTTGAAGCAGTTAACACTGATGGTTTTTTTATTTAATCGCCCATGAAACTGACTCAGGAAGCTCTCACACACTGCTCAACTATCCCCAGCATTTCTTGACTGGTCACAGACTTCTTCAGAGTATCTCAAATATTTATCTCACAAGTGGTTTCCTTCAACATTAATCCCAGAATATGGGCTTTAATAAAGAACAAATGCCCAAATCAGAGTGTCTGTCATTTTGCCAATACAGTTTCTGTACCTTGTAATGTACCACACTGTGGTATGCAAAGGTTAGGCAAACAGACCAGACACCTGCCCTTCTGGAGTTCAACGTCTGGGGAAGGAGACGCTCAAGAAAAATGTATTAGTTATCCACACTTTGGTAGAAACAAAAAGGCTGGAGTGAACTCTGGATAGGTACAAATGTTGGACTTGAACATTCCAACTGCGGATACCTAGGCCAGAATCTAAAAGGCAGCCATGCAGGATATTGTTGTAAGGTGTTCCAGGAATAGGTGGCTGCATGAACAAGTCTAATGCAGTAGAACCTATGAACCCCACAAAGATTATCTTCCCCACAGTGTGGGACATGACGGTGATATTCATGCCTTAGATCCTGCTGAGAGCAGATGCAAATTGCCTAGGAATAAACATGTCTCCCAATATCATCACTGCTGGGGCCTGCCCCTACAGACCACCATTCAAAGTAAAGCAAGCATTCAAGATCTCCCTAGGTGTACATTTATTTAGAAGAAAAGCATTCTTGACTCAGACTCAGTAACTGTGTGGGCTCAGGCATACAACAGCAGACTTGAAATGACAGAAGAAAGAATAAGTGATACCAAAGACAGAGCAGCTGAAATTGAAGAGAGAAAAGAATGGAAAAAATTGAGCAGGGGCTCACGGAGTTGAATGATAACATGAAATGCAACAACACATGTGTCCAGGGAATTCCAGAGAGAGAAGAAAAGGGAAAGGGAAAAGGGGCAGAAAATGTATTTGAAGAAATAATAGCTGAAAATTTCCCAACTCTCATGAAAGAAATGAACTTACATGTCCAAAAAGCGCAGCATACCCCAATCAGTATAAATCCGAATAGACCTACTCCAAGACATACATAACTATCAGAATGTGAAATGTCAAAAATAAAGAAAAAACTCTGAGAGCAGCAAGGGAGAAACAAACCATCACATACAAGGGAGGCCCCGTAAGACTTAGTGCAGATTTCTCATCAGAAACCATGGAGGTAAGAAGAGAGTAGCACAATACAAATAGGACACCAAAAGAGAAAAACAGCCAACTGACAATTCTTTGTCTATCAAAACTGTCTTTCAAATACGAAAGTGAATATAAAATATTCAACAGAATATTGAAACAGACAGAAACTAACAGAAACTGAAAGAGTTCATAAAAAAGAATACACTATAGAAGGAAATGTTAAAGGACGCCTAGAGCCTGAAGGAAAAAGGCAGATAAAGAGGTTTGGAGGAGGGTGTAGAAGAAAGAATAGCAGAAAGGATAACCAAAAGAGTAAAAAGACAGATGAAAATAAGATATGACAAACGAAAATCAAAGAATAAAACGGTGTAAGTAAATAATGCATTTACAGTATTATCATTAAATGTGAATGGATTAAACTCCCCAATCAAAAGATAAAGGCTAACAGATTGGATAAAAAAATAACATGAGCCATACATATGCTGCCTACAAGAAATTCACCTTAGACAGGGATACAAACTGGCTTAAAGCGAAAGGTTGGAAAAAGATACTCCACGCAAACAGTAACCATTAATTAGCAGAGGTAGCTATAAATAATATCAGACAAAACAATTTAAATGCAAAAACACTATAAATATACAGAATGCCATTATATATTAATAAAAATGAAAATCTACCAGGAAGATATAATAGTCATAAATATCTATGCACCTAACCAGGGTGTCCCAAAATAAATGAGGCAAATTCTGGCAAATTCAAGGGACAAACAGACATCTCTACATAATTGCTGGAGACTTCAACACACTGCGCACCTTAGATAGAACAACTAGAATATCAATAAAGAAACAGAAAACTTGAACAATATGAGAAACAAGTTAGAACTCACAGACATATACAGACCGTTGCACCCAAACTCAGCAGGTTACATATTCTTCTCAAATGCCCATGGATCTTTCTACAGGATAAACCACAAGTTAGGTCACAATGCAACTCTCAATAAACATAAAAAGATAGAAATTATACAAAGCACCTTCTCAGATCATAATGGAATGAAACTGGAAATCATTAATAGACAGGAGAGTAGAAAATTCTCAAATGTATGGAGGTTAAACTTCACACTCCTAAATAATTAGTGGGCTAACAAAGAAATTACAAGTAAATATACTAAGAAATGAAAATGAAAGCACAATTTATCAAAACTTACAGGACACAGGAAAGGCAGTCTTGAGAGGGAAATTTATAGCCCTAAACAGTAAAGAAGAAGAGCCAAAATTAAAGATCTAAATGAACAACTGGAGAAACTAGAAAAGAATAGCAAATCAATCCCAAAGCAAGCTGAAGGAAAGAAATAATAAAAAATAGCCCTGAATTAAGTGAAATTGAGGACAACAACAACAAAAAGAGAAAATCAACAAAACCAAAAGCTGGTTCCTAGAGAAGATCAATAAAATTGACAAAACCCTAGCTAGACTCACAAAGAAAAAAAGAGAGAAGATGCAAATAAATACAATAAGAAATGAAAGGGGAGAAGTTATGACTGACCCCACAGAAAGAAAAAGGATCATAAGAGGATATTATGAGAAACTGTATGCCAGTAAACTAGACAACCCAGATGAAATGGACAAATTCCTAGAAATGCACAACCTACAATGGCCTACAAGAAATGCAAGAACTTAACAAACCAATGACATTTAAAGAGACTGAATCAATCATTAGGGAGCAGATGTGGCTCAAGCAGCTGAGCCTCCCCATCGAACACGAGTGGTCCTAGATTTGGTTCCAGTGCCTCCTAAAGGAAGACAAACAATGAGCAAAGAGAAAACAATGAGCAGACAACTAGCAGACAAGGAACAAAAACAAAAACAAAAAACAAGGAGCAAGACAAGAGCAAAAACAAAACACAAAAACAAAAAAACTCTCCCAATGAAGAAAAGTCCAGAACTGGATGACTTCACAGGTGACTCCTGATTCAAAAATTCTCAACAAAATACATGTAAATAGAATCCAACAGCATAACAAAAGACTTCTACATCATAACCAAGTGGAATTTATTCATGGTATTCAAAGCTGGTTCAACATAAGAAAATCAATATACGACATTAACAATCTGAAGGAAAAAAAACATGTGATCATCTCAATTGATGCAGAAAAGGCATTTGACAAAATCCAGCATCTTTTCTTGAAAAAAACACTTCGAAAGACAGGAATTGAAGGAAAATTCCTCAACATGATAAAAAGCATATGTGCAAAACCCATAACCAATATCATATTCAATGGGAAAAGGTTCAAAGCTTTCTCTCTAAAATCTGGATCAGGACAAGGATGCCCACTGTCACCACTGTCATTCAACATTGTACTAGAAGTTCTAGCTAGAGCAATTAGATAAGAAAAAAAAAACTGAAGGCATCCCAACAGGAAAAGAGGAAGTAAAACTCCATTTATTAATGGCATGATCCTATATTCAGAAAATTCTGAAAAGTCTACAACAAAGCTACTTGAGCTAATAAACAAGTTCAGCAAAGTGGCAGGATATAAGATCAACACGCAGAAATCAGTAATGTTTTTGTACATTAGTACTGAACAATCTGAGGAGGAAATCTGGGAAAAAAATTCCATTGACAATTTCAACAAAAAGACTCAAAGAATCAATTTAACCAAAGTAATATAGGACCTATATGCAGAAAACTTCAAAATAATGGTAAAAGAAATCTATGAAGACCTAATAAAAAACATACGGAAAGACTTTCCTTGTTCATGGATTGGAAGACTAAATATCATGAAGATGTCAAGCCTACCCAAATTGATTTACAGATTCAAAACAAAACCAATCAAAATTCCAACAGCCTACTTTACAGAAATAAAAAAGGCAATTACCAAATTCATTTGGAAGGGAAAGTGTACCTGAATAGCCAAAAGCTATTCTTGATTGTCAAATGTTGGAAACAACCCAGATGTCCATCAACTGATGATGGATAAACAAACTGTGGTGTATTTACATGATGCAATATTATGCAGCTGTAAGAAGAAATGAAGTCATAAATCATATGACAACATGGACGAACCTGGAGGACATTTGTTGAATAAAGCAAGCCAGATACAAATGTACAAATACTGTATGCCTGCACTACTATGAGCTAATTATATTGTGATTCCATTTATATAAAATGTTAATATAAATCAATTTATAAAGATGAAATCAGATTAGCGGTTATGTCAGACTGGGGAAGGCATACTAAGGCATGTGGAGTTTTTCTTTTTGGAGTAATGAAACAGTTTTAAAATTTCTGTGTCATGATAAATGCACAACATTGTGATTATATTAAAAGCCATGATTATATACTTTGGGTGGATCATATGGTATGTGACTAAATCTCAATAAAACTGCTTAATAAATAATTGTGCAAGAATAGCCAGAAACAGCAGCTATGTACAGCAGGGGAAACAGAGCGATTGAGAGGTGAAAAATTATCTTGTTTGTCCATTTTTTATTACCATTTTTGTTACTGAAATGCTCTGATAAAGATTCAAGTGATAAAGGCACAACTATGTGGTTATAACAAATACCACTGACTGTACAATTTGGATGAATTATATGCTTTATTTATATGTACCAATAAAATTGATTTGTTTTAAAAAAAATTTTAAAGAAAAATGAGTGTTTGGTTTTTGTTTTGTTTTGTATTGTTTTCTGGCTTTCTAACCTAATCAAATTATCAGAATGAGGAAGGATAGAACAGTTAGGAAATGGACTGGGGAAGAGAGTAAATTACATACTATAATCCATCCTATGTAGCAGTGCTTCAAAATGTATTCATCAAATGCAAAGACTGTGCCACACTGATGAGAGAGGTTGTTGCTGTGGGAGGAGTGGGGGGGTAGGCATGGGGACTGGGGTATATGGGAACCTCATTTTTTAATATGATCTACATCTTTTTAAAAAAGACAATAAAAATATTTTTTAAAAAGAACAGTTAGGTATTCATGCTCATAACCAATTCTCCACCTGCTCACAACCTATGAGAAAGTTACTGCACAAACGTTACTATAAAAACAGAACAGTTAAAAATGGAGAGACCAGGGATTCTTCAAACAGGACAACAAATCTGAGGCAGAAGATGAGGCAATGGCATAAGCATTTTCCAAGGTTCCCATCAGGGCCAGAGAACTCAGAAATGGAGTAAGAATAGGGAGGGCTACAAAAGGGAGGAACCCTAGGTGAAAAAAAATTAGATATAAGAGATATGGCATGAATTTGAGTAGGTGGAAGGAAGTAATTGGAGTAATTTTACAATAATTAATAATTGGAAGACAAAACATTGTTAAGACGCAATTCTATCCAAAGCTATCTACAGACTCAATGCACTCTCAATCAACATTCCAGTAGTCTTCTATGTAGCAATGGAAAAGCCAATCATAAAATTCAATAGGGAAATGAAATCAGAATCACAATGACATATGACTTCACAGCAAGAAACCTGGCTATTATTTTTAAAAGGGGGGGGGGCAGGGTGGAGACTATTAAACCCTGGCAAGGATGCTGAGAAACAGGAACCTCAAACGTTGTGGGTGAAAATGTAAAATGGCACGGCTGCTATGGAAAAGTTTAACAGCTCCTCAAAATGTTAAACATAGAACTACCATATAACCTGGCAATCCCACTTCTAAGTTTGTACCCCAAAGAATTAAAAACAGAGACTCTGACATTTGCACGCAAGTGTTCTCACCAGCATTATACAGAGAAAAGCCAAAAGATAGATGGAAAGATCCTAAATGTTCATCAATAGGTGGATCGATAAATATATATGCATATATCTATACACAAACACACACACATACACATATATACCATATTTATATGTATACAGTCTTTAAAAAAGGAATGGAGTTCTGATATATGCCACTACACTGAACTTTGAAGATGACATGTTGACTTAAGCAAGACATGATTCCACTTATATAAAAAGAGTTATAATATGCAAACTCATAGGGTCAGAAAGTAGAGGGCAGGTTACTAGGGGTGGGGGTACGAGAAGAATGGGCTCAGTGCATAATAGGTTTATGGCTTCTCTTTGGGGTGATGGTTTATGGCTTCTGTTTGGGGTGACAGGAAAATTCTAGTAATGGATGGTGGCCAGGGTAGCACAACAATGTAAACATGATTATTCCCACTGAAATGTATGCCTAAGAGTGGATAAGATGGGATAGTTTATATGTATGTTTCCACAATTTTAAAAAAAGAGCATCTAAAGACTCAATGACAATTAAATATAATTAAATACAAAACATGATCTTAGATCTAATAATGGAGGAGAAAAGACTCAAAAGAATTTAAGTAGGAGATATGACAAAACTGAAATATAGAATGCAAGCTTTATATCAATATTAAATTTCTTGAATTTCATATCTGTACTTATGATGATAAGCGAATAGCATTTTTTAAGGAAACAAACATGGAAATACTGTGTTTGAGGAGCATGACATATACAACCTAAACTCAAATGTTTAGTAAATGATAGATAAGTGGATAGATAGAATGAAAAGGCAATGTAGGCATATGTTAAAATTGGTGTATATGGGTATTGGGGAAAGGTGTATTTTGGGGCTCTCTGCTTGAATTTCATATTATTTTTGCAACTGTCCTATAAGTTTGAAATTTCACAAGAATTGAAAGAATATATGCATACATACAAAATGAAATGAGAAGGGAATTAAAATGCTGCACTACAAAAAAAGTCAGTTAAATGCAAATGAAGGTAAAAATGGAGGAATTAAGTAACCAAAAATACATATACAGAACAATTAGCAAAATGGACAATGTAAGCCCAACGAAAATGGATTAAACTCTAATTAATTAGCACAGAAATTGGTATAATGGGAACAAGATGATATATTTGTCTGTAAGAGACCCACTTTAGATACAATGATACAAATAGGCTCAAAGTAGGAGAAGGTGAAACAATTAGCCATACTGCATGCAAACAGCAACCACAAGAGAGCTACGCTGGCTATAGTAATAACAGACAAAATTAAGTCAGACATTTTTATAAAAGACAAAGTATTATATAGCTATAAAAGGATAAATCTATCAAGAACATATTATTGTAAATATATATGCACAGAACACAACACTAAAATATATTGAATATACTGAAGGGAGAAATCATTTCACAATAATAGCTTAAGACATCAATTACCTACTTTCACAAATGGATAGAAAAACGAGACAGAAGATCAGTATGGAAAAAGATGACTTGAACAAAACTATAAACCAACTAGATGCAGCAAAATATGCATTATTCTCAATCATACATGGTACATTTCCCAGGTTAGACCATATATAATCCCAGGACATTTCTAAAAACACTGAAATCATAAGTATCTTTTTTGGCCAAAATGGAATGAAAGTAGAAATCAGTAACAGAAAAGAAATTTAAAAATTCACAAATAAATGGAAATTAAATGACATATTCTTAAATAACAGGAGAAATCATAAGAGAAATTAGAAAATACTTTGAGGTAAACAAAATGAACATACAACATTTTTTTTTTTAAACCAATAGGGATCTAAACTAAATGAGGGACTGAAAGTCAAAAAGGCAGGAGGGAATCACTTTAAATAATTATATTCAGTATGTATTAACAGTATAGAAAGTAATGTTTCTCATACCATTATTAAAATACCAAGAATCTGTAAAAACACTAAATACAAATCAATAAAAACAGTTAAATATTGTGGTACACAGCAGTAAAATTAACAATAGCTTTTCTTCATTACAATCAAGATAATTAAACTGCATTGTTACAAGGAAAAACAGAAAGCAAATTATAAAATAGTAAAATTTAAAAATACTTAATAGGACACATTTACTGAAAACATTGCCTGCAAAAGAAACTTACAGCCATGAAAACCTACATTAAAACAGAAAGACCATCTCAAATCCATAACTTAATTTTTTACTCTTTTTTTTGTTTATTTTAATTGTATTTTTTCCCCTGAGACAAGGGAGCCTGCCCTTCCCAGAAACTGAAAGCAGAATGGACTACAGGCAATCGGGGTGAGGTGGACTGCACTGGAAAGAAACAATGAAGTTCTGATGGCCATTTACATCCTATGGTCCTCCTAAGGTCAGTGGGAACCCACCAACAAAGAGAAAACAGAATAGTGACATGATGAGATTTCTGTGTCCAAGGGAGCCCTTTAGGCGAAGAATGCACTGAAGTTAGAACCAGTGAATATAACCAGAGAAAATATAGACATCTACTGGTGAATTAACTATTAAATGATGGCTACACAAATGGCACCTCTAACCAGCATGTAATTGGGAGAAGGAAGTCAGGAATAATTTAATCTTCATTCCTTGGCTACTAGTTTGACCAAGTGCAATAAGGGCACTTATTGAGTCACCTGAGGGGGATATTGCTAGTCCAATCTGAGACAATTGGAGCCTCAAAATAAATAACGATAACATAACAAAACACTGACTAAAAATGAATAGAATACAGAATCTATAAGGCCATAACAAAAAAATAGGGAGCAGAGCAAGCCCTTCACATGGTAGAAAGTCAAATATGATATAGGAACAGTGAAGGAAGCAGGAAAAATCACTTGGCAACCCACAGAGTGGTGGGTGATTCAGGTGAGAATCACCAATTGATACCAAGACTGGTGGGTGGAGGTTAAATGGGAACCACACCGTTGACATAATCTCAGAATA
Source organism: Dasypus novemcinctus (assembly GCF_030445035.2). Lineage (NCBI taxonomy): Eukaryota > Metazoa > Chordata > Mammalia > Cingulata > Dasypodidae > Dasypus > Dasypus novemcinctus. The sequence continues at coordinate 2,599,122 of NC_080683.1, forward strand.
TGTCTACATAAAATATCGACCATTACAAAGCAAAAATATGTTCTTCTGCATAGAGGAACATGGCAGATATTTCACCTGGTTATCAAATTCACATCACCAAGGGTGGGGCGAGTGGACCTCCAGTCCCCTCTGATGGGCTGCACTGAAGAAAACAGATTAGGCTGTAGTGTTCCTGCCAGGAATGCAGGGCCTGAGTGTGCTCAGCAGGAAACATTGAGCATATGCAGGGTGGGATCATCTGTGCTCCTTAAATCTGTCAAACATGTGAAAGTGATGGAATGTTCCAGGAAGAGGTTCAGGCTGAAATAGACCAGAAGACAATGGAAAAACAATATTGAGACAGGTTGGGATGGTTGAGACAGTGGTTAAAAATGAAGCTGTCCACAGATGAGATTACAGGGTTGAAATAATGTTGATTTCCTGCTTTGGGTTTATGTGGTTGTGTCCTTGGAGATTAATTGGCTGGAGTAATTTTTGTGAAATAGTTGTTAATGGGCAATCATTTGTTAAGGTGAAATCATAACAACTAGAGAATTTGATTGAAGTGATCAGGGCTTCTTTGCACTACCCTTGCAATTTTTTATGTCTGATTTTATGTCTGATTTATTTCACAATAAATTCCTTTTTAAAAATGCCGATCTCAAACCATTCCATTACAGCATTCAAAGCCCAAATCTGCCCAAATGCAAGTCAACCAAGTTGTGAAAGTAATTGCCCTTTTAAGAGTCCGGATGCTATTAAGGTGGGAAAGTATGAATATTACTTAAATCACACTAGGCCTTTGGTGTCCTGAGTGCTTCTATGCTGTTTGTGGAACGGGACATTTGGGTTCCAGGTTTTCACTAGAACCCCTTCCCCTGCTGCATGTTCTGAAGAGTGACAGTCCTTTGTCCTGAAAAGCCATGGAGAAAGACGGGATAGATATGTGTATAAATCAGCTAAAGATGAACCCTGTGACTTGTGCTGTTTACTTCTTCATAACTGAGAAAGAGCATTAGCACAATGCTCACTGACATCAAACTCAAATCTTAGATATCCAATAATTTAAATAAAGGCCAAATAATGCATTTTTAAGCTATTTTAGAGCCTGACTACTTGGCACACCCCACAATACTGCACTCAACATCTGGTAAGACAAACCCTGTAAAAGACTCCAAACTGCTGCTACCATTAGGCACTCTCGACATGCTGCTAAGTGACGTCTTCCAGACATGTGAGCCCCCTCCCTAATTATTCTCTTACCTGGGTGTTTCCTTGGCCTGCACCTCTTCTGGGGGATGGCCTCAGACCACTGACTCTGGAAGATCTCTTGATGGGAGGAAGCTTTCCTCTCCTGCAATCCTATCTTAGTGCCACCCAATAAAATTTGTTGTGTGCTGCTGTCCTATCCAATCTCTTGATCAACCCCCAAATCTTCAAACTCACCAAAATCTGACATTGAACCATTTACCACTCAATCCTCAGAACAATCTAGGTCTGGAACGTTATAACACTCAAATGAACTTTGGTTAATAAATTGTTTGATGAGTGAATGAACTAGGTAATTCAGTGATGATCCTTCTCTTTCAAGACCCATTTATGTCAATTATACCAAATATTTTTTATCACACTTTTTTTAATTAAAGTTAATAGATGACACAGAACATTACATTAAAAAATATAAGAGGTTCCCATATAACCCACTCCCCACCCCTCCACACCCATCATTTTTGTAAATTGTATTTTTTTAAGATATATACATCACAAAAAATGTTACATTAAAAAACATAAGATGTTCCTGTATACACCCCAGTCTCCCACCCCTCCCACACCAACAACCTCCCCCATCATTGTGGCACACTATTCACACTCAGAGAACACATTTTGGAGCACTGCTGCACCACATGGATAATAGTTTACCCATAGTTCACACTCTCCCCCAGTACATTCAATGGGTTATGGCTGGATTTATAAAGTCCAGCATCTGACCCTGCAATATCATTTAGGACAACTCAAAGTCCCAAAAATGGCCCCATATCACATCTCTTCTACCCTCTCCCTGTCCTCAGCAACTACTGTGGCCACTTTCTCTGCATCAGTGCTATACCTTCTTCTATTACTAGTCACAATAGTTTTATAGCAGAATATCAGTAAGTCCACTATAATCCATATTTTTTTCTTCCATTCTCTAGAACCTGGGATGATGATGTCCACTCCACTTCTATATTGAGAGGGGGCTTAGATTCCATATAGATAAGGGATGTAATTCTTCTGCTTGCAGTTGAAGGCACTCTTGATTCTCTGGAGTGGTGGTTGACCATCTTCACCTCCCTGTTAGCTGACCTAGGTAAGTCCAACGAACCAGAGAGTAGAAGTTGCAACTCTGCTGAGGTTCAGGGCCCAGCTGGCACATGGACAGTCCAGAGATTCAAGTCCCCTGAGTATATACCATCCCTAGTGCCAACCACAGGTTCAGGAAAAGTGACAGGAAAGGCATGTATAGAACGATCTTATCTGAGTCCAGCTCCATCACACTCAGGAACACAAATTCCAAAGTAGGATCCGCTGACATGGCACAGAACTCCAAATCTATCTGCCATGACCACATATGCTATGGGTCTCCATAGGCTTCAGGAGAACCAGTACCTAGGGTTGTATCTACTTCGGCTGTTTCTGGGTCATGGTGAGGCATGCATAAGCACGACCCCACTGATGACCTCCCGACTACTGAAGACTCTTAGCTATATAAATTCATTTGTCTTTGCCATTTCCCCTTTTATTCAAAGTCGAAAAGCCGTTTATAACACATGATCCTAGATATAGGCTGAGATATTCTACTGGTCTGAGTAGACCCTTTTATTCAAGGTCTCTATCTAGTTGCATCACCAGTTAAGTGTTTGGTAGTAATACCTTGGTGCCAGGGAGGCTCATCCCTGGGAATCGTGTCCCACGCTGGGGGGAAGGTAATGCATTTACATGCTGAGTTTGGCTTAGAGTGGCCACATCTGAGCAACATGGAGGCTCTCAGGAGGTAACTCTTAGGCATGCTGCAGCTCTAGGCCTACTTCATATTTCAGGCACACAGGCTCATAAGCATAGTCCTAGGTATCAAGGGCCCACCACTGGACCCATCCTTCTTCACTCGTCTTTGCCATTGCACTTGGGGGATTACTGCTGTTCCATTAGGGAATGTGAGAGAGCTCCTCTGAGTAAGAACTCAGCACTCCCTCAGCTGTTGTTTATAACTGTAACTACCATGAAAATACCCAATAAAAAACAATACAGTATTTTTTAATGAACTAGAAAAAGTAACTATGAAATTTATTTGGAAAGGAAAGAGGCCTCAAATAGACAAAGTCATACTGAAAAAGAAAAATGAAATCGAAGGAATCACACTACCTGACTTCAAAACATACTACAAAGCTACAGTAGTGAAAATGGCATGGTATTGGCACAAGGAAGACACACTGACCAATGGAACTGAACTGAGAGCTCTGATATAGATCCTAATAAATACAGTCATCGGATATTCAACAAGGCCACCAAGCCCACTCAACTGGGAGAGAATGGCCTCTTCAATAAATGGTGCCTAGAGAATTGGATATCCATGTGCAAAAGAAGGAAAGAGGATTACCATCTCACACCTTACACAAAAATCAACTCAAGATGGATCAAAGACCTAAATATAAGAGCCAAGACCATAAGACCCTGGAAAACAATATAGGGAAGCATCTATAGGACCTTGTAATAGGAAATGGCTTCATAAACTTCACACCCAAAGCATGAGCAGCAAAAGAACAAATAGATAGATGGGACTTTCTCAAAATTAAAGCCTTTTGCACCTCAAAGGAGTTTATCAAGAAAGTGAAAAGAGAGCCTACCCAATTCAAGAAATATTTGGTAACCATATATCTGATGAGACTTACATCCTGCATATATAAAGAACTCCTGTATCTTGAAAATAAAAAGACAAACAACTTATTTTTAAAAATGGGCAAAAGATTTGAACAGATGCTTCTCCAAAGAAGAAATACAAATGGCTACAAAGCACATGAAAAAATGTTCAAATATTATAAATATTTAGGAATTCAGATTCCATTGAATCTGTAGATCAGTTTTGGTAGGATAGACATCTTAATAATATTTAGTCTTCCTATCCATGAACAGGGAATATTCTTCCATTTTATTTAGGTCTTCTTTGATTTCCTTGAACGGAGTTGTATAGTTTTCTGTGTATAAGTCTTTTACATCTTTAATTAAATTTATTCCTAGGTATTTGAATTTTTATTTCCTATTGTAAATGGTACTTGTTTCTTGATTTCCTCCTCAGATTGCTCATCAGCAGTGCGCAGAAATGCTACTGATTTTTGTGCACTGATCTTATAACCTGTGACTTTACTGAACTCATAAGTTCTAGAAGCTTTGTTGCAGACTTCTCAGGGCTTTCTCTATATATGATCATATTATCTGCAAATAGTGAAATTTTGACTTCTTTTCCTATTTGGATCCCTTTTAAATCTGGTTCTTGCCTCAGTGCTCGAGCAAGTACTTCTAACACAATGTTAAATAGAAGGGGTGATAGTGGGCATGCTTGTTTTGATTTTTCCATGTAAGTTCATTAGAGAGATTGGTCTGTAATTTTCCTTTCTTGTAGTGTCTTTGTTTGGTTTTGGTATTGGGTAATGTTGGCATCATAAAATGAGTTAGGCAATGTTCCTTCTATTTCAATTTTTCGGAAGAGTTTAAGTGAGATTGGTGTTAGTTCTTTCCAGAATGTTTGGTAGAATTCACCTGTGAAGCCATCTGGCCCAGGGCTCTTCTTGATTGGGAAGTTTTTAATGACTGATTCTCTCCCTCTACTTGTGATCGGTTTGTTGAGATCATCGATTTCTTCTTTCATCAATGTAGGCTGCTTATGTGTTTCTAGGAATTTGCCCATATCTTCTAAATTGTCATTCTTGTTAGAATATAGTTTTCCAAAGTATCCTCTTATGATAGTCTTTATTTCTGTGGGGTCAGTGGTGATATTCCCTTTCTCGTTTCTTATTTTGTGTATTTGCATCTTCTCTCTTTTTTTCTTTGTTAGTCTAGCTAAGGATTTGTCAATTTTATTGCTCTTCTCAAAAGATTTTATTTTTTTAGCACGTTCTTATTTTCTATTTCGTTTAGTTCTATTTCGTTTAGTTCTGCTCTGATCTTTGTTATTTCTTCTTTCTTTGAAGTTAGTTTGTTGTTTTTTACTAATTCCTCCAATTGTGCAGTTAGTTCTTCAATTTTAGCTCTTCTTTTTTGATGTATGAATTTATGGCCATGAATATCCCTCAGTACAGCTTTTGCTGCATCCCATAAGTTTTGGTATGTTGTGTTTTCCATTTTCATTCATTTCAAGGTAATTATTGATTTCTGTTGAGATTTCCTCCTTGACCTACTGTTTTTCTAAGAGTGTGTTGTTTAACTTCCATATCATAGTGCCAAATCTGGGTCTCTGGCCCTTGCAGATTTCCAGCTTCATTCCACTGTGGTCAGAGAAATTATTTTGTATGATTTCAATCTTTCTGAATTGATTGAGACTTTCTTTGTGGCCTAGCATGTGGTCTATCTTGGAGAATGATCCATGTGCACTTGAGAAGAATGTATATCCTGCTGTATTTGGGTGTACTCTTCTGTATATGTCTATTAGATCCAGCGCCTCTAATATACTGTTCAAAGTCTTTGTGTCTTTAATGACTCTCTTTTGAGATAGTTTTTCCAATGGTGATAGTGGTGTGTTTAAGTAACCCTCAAAAATTGTAGAGGGATCTATTCCTTCCCTTAGTTTTTCCAGTGTTTGCCTCACGTATTTGGAGGCACCCTTGTTAGGGGCATAAATGCTTATAATTGTTCTTTCTTCTTGAAAGATTATCCCTTTCACTAATATATAGTGTCCATCTTTGTCTCTCACAATAGTTTTGCATTTAAAGTCTATTTTGTCTGATATTAATATAGCTACTCTTGCCCTTTTTTGGTTATTGTTCACCTGTAAACTGTTTTCCAGCCATTCACTTTTATCTCCTTGATTCCCTGGGTCTAAGGTGTGTTTCTTGCCTAAATATTTTTAAGTTTCAGTTCCCTTAAGGATAAGATTGGTGCTATGGCCACTCTCTCCAGCTACTCAGATACACGCACAGAAGCAAATATGTGGCAGCCACCATCAGGTGCTTTGGATTCCATGCAACAATCCATTGACCTGGTTAGTAGACACAGTTGATTGGAACAGGGTCCATGATTAATTGTGCAGCTCCTGCCCTCACTGCAGACATCTCTCAGGCACATTTACCAACTTTTTCTTCTTGCTAGCTCTTACTTATTTAGTGCCTTTTATTCAAAAAAAGTGTGTAACTCTGAAGGGAAGATTTTCAAAAGTGATTTCCAAGGGTCAGGGTTTTGAAGTTACATAAATTGAATATAAGCATATAAGGCATTCTGAAAATGGGACTCTCTCTACATCTGCAATATTCTCCCATATCCTCATTTCCTGTGATCTGTCATTATAAACAAAAGCCCTCTGGCAATAAAATACTAATATAAAGGGAAGCAGATTTGGCTCAACTGATAGAGCATCTATCTACCATATGTGAGGGCCAGGGTTCAAATCCAGGGCCTCCTGACCCATGTGGTAAGCTGGCCCACGTGCAGTGCTGATGTGGGCAAGGAGTGCTGTGCCATGCAGGGGTGTCCCCGACTAGGGGAGCCCATGTACAAGGAGTATGCCCTGTAAGGAGAGTTGTCCCACATGAAAAAAGTACAGCCCACCACCCTGGAATGGCACCGCACACACAGAGAGCTGACGCAGCAAGATGACACAACAAAAAAAGAGACACAATTCCCGGTGCCACTGACAAGAATGCAAGCAGACACAGAAAAAGACAACAGGGGTAGGGGTGAAGGGGAGAAAAATAAATAATAAATAAATAAAATCTAAAAAAAAAAAAAGAATTAACCATTGCCTGGTTTTGAGTTCTGGGGAATTTTCTTGCCAGTGTCCCAATAATCCTTAAAGATTGTCATTCATTTGTTTCTTTTTGAAAATACATTAATTTTGAAAGTGAGATGAAAATATTAAATTATATTTTAAAAGCATAATTTATGCATCATTAGATATAGTTGTATTTATTTTTCTACACATTTATTCATCTTTACCTTGTATATATATTAATACTGTATAATAATAGAGACACCATTTGCATTCTACATTTTTTAGTAGGTGGTCAAAGTGATTAGAAGGAAGGAGGGAGGGAAGGAGGGAGAGAGGAAGGAAGGGACCTAGGACATCATAGATTTCTCAGTAACAACTTTTAGTGCTTACATATTTGTACATACACACCTATTAAAAAGAGCAGAATCTCACTTATTATTAACTTCTCATAAAATGCTGCATGAAGCATGCCAGATCATTCCACATCCCAAGTTTTTGTTTTTTTCAACTATCAGGTCATTGGGCCAAATTCTGAATAATTATATAAATTGAGGTTTAAAGGGTAATGGACAGTTTTTTTTCCCAGTCTGATGTTTCTGGCGGGAAATCCACCTGAAGGGTTTCCACTTTGATATTAGGATTGGTATCTCCTCAATATGAGAACTTTCATGTTACCTAAGGAATGAATGACCAATGAAAATTTTCCTTCACTTATAGAGTGTGAATCCTCATATATTCAGAAAGAGTTGCTCTATGAGTAATACACATTTCCATATGTATTTCATTGACTGGCTTGTCCAGGTTGAATTATCTGGTATTCCTCAAGAGGCTTAAAATTTCTGGTAAAGACATCCTATCTTATTTCCTGTTTCGGGATTATTCGTATTCATATCTTCTTTGTGCACAAAAAAGCTAGTGTCTTCTGCTTGCTTATGTGCAGTGTTTCCAGACCTAGTGTTCCTCTCCAGTGGAGTTCACTTACGTTGTTTAAGGAAATATTATTAACAAAAGCATTTCCAAAAGGATTACACTGATAAAAGAATTTCTCCCGTGTTAGTTCTCTGGCTAATTTAAAAGTTCATGTTGTGACAGACAATTCTTCTACATTTGATACATTTATACTGTGAATCATCTAAAATGTCACATTAGGACAGATTTCTTTTGACCAATGGCTTTCCTACTGATCATTCATATAGTTTCTCTCCAATGTTAATTTGCATAGGTCGACTAAAGGAGGAGGAATAATTGAAGGCCCTTCCACACTGATTACAGACACAGGGTTTCTCTACCATGTGAGTTCTTTTATAGGAAAACAAATTAGCAATCCAGCTAAGTGTTTCCCATGTTCACAAGACTTATATCATCTATCTCCAGTGTGAACACTGGCATCTAAAAGATCAATGCTCTCCTAGTATTCTTTCCCATATTCATTACATTTATAGGGTTTCTCTCCTGTGTGAACTTTCTCAAATTGTCTAAGTTTAGAGGAATAACTAAAGGTTTTCCCACATAAATGACATTCTTTATTTACCTCCAATATGAACATGCTCAAGTTGATTAAATGATGACTATTCACTGAAGGTTTTTCCATATTGGAGATAAAGAGTTTCCCAAACATAGGAATTAATATATGCTGGGTCAATGGAGAATTCTAAGGAAACCTTCTGCAAGATCATTACGTTTAAAGTATTCCTCTCCAATATGAAATCTCTGCTGTTGGTAAGGAGATGAGAGGCTGCTAAAGGTTGGTTCACATACTTTTATTGATCAATTGCTCTACATATGAATTCTAGGCCAATCCTTTAGTGAGAGTCTCCAGTTAGTATCTTTTCCATGTTATACAGGCATGGTCAACTACTTCCCTACATGCAAACATTTTCTCTTTTGTAGCAGGGCAAATGCAGAACTACAAAATCAATTTTGAAAACTATGAAGGCTAGTTATATGAGCCAGGCTTATGCAAACATATTTTTTTAAAACTTATCTTAAGGACAAAGAGGTGTAATATGGGGGTAATTCTAGGACTTGGAATTCCTGAGTGACATTCAATGGCAGATAAAGGTCATTATGTACACAGCCATAATCTACAGAATTGAGTGGGAGAGAATGTAAACTACAATGTAAACTATAATTCATGATTGGTGGCAATGCTCCAAAATGAGTTCATCAATTACAATAAATGTACCACACTAACGAAAGAAGTTGATGTGGGTGAAAGCGGGTGGTGTGGGAAGTGGGGCATATGGGAATCCCTTATATTCTTTAATGTAACATTTTATGTAATCTTAAGTATCTTTTAAAAATTAAAAAATATATTTAAAAAAAAAAACACCTTAAGATTTTGAGCTCAAGTTAATTTCTTCCCTAAATCTGAACTATCCAATATTTCCACCTGGGACAGTGCTTGCTACCACCTCTAACAGCAGTAAGATGGTTGTGCTGGATTCATGACTTATCCCTATTTGGATGACCAGTTTTCATACCCATGAAGCTTACCATTGACATGATGGTGGGCATGTCCTTCTTGCAGATATTTTACATGGATATCTCTTCTTGTTCAAAGCCTCTTTCCCTTCCTGCAACCATTGAAAAAATATTGGTAGAGAGTTATTAGAGGAATTAAAATCCTGAAAAAGAATCAAAGCTCTTATAAGTCTACTTCAAATAATGACCCTTGTCATGGTTAATTTCATGTATCAACTTGGCTAGGTTATCATTTCCAGCTGTTTGGTCAAACAAGTGCTGGCCGGATTGCTACTGTGAAGATATTTCATAGATAAGAGTTTCATCAAAATCCAGGGGGCTAGAGTGGGGAAGACAGGTTGGACGGTCCATCGAAATGGGGGAAGAATTGGGGAGGGAGCAGATAAACACTAGGGATTTGTGGGTACATAGTTGGAACCACAATGCTGGGAAAGCTCTTTTGGCAATATGACAAGGAAGGGTTACTGGTTTAGAGTGTTGGATGGAGGGCATTTGGGACAGGGCGCACTTGGGACAGTCTTCTAGAGAACGTGCAAGCGATCATTTTGTCATAGTGTGTTGTATCAATGGGGAGAGACACACATGAGTGGGAAGGAATTGGACTCCCATACTGTGGAAGCCCGATATGGTCTCAAACAGATGGGGAGGGTGTCTCTCAAGAGCATGGGTGGTTCCTAATAGGGGAGGACAGACCAGTGTTGTCAAGCCCCGAGTAAGTATCTATGAATCTCTTCCTTCATGGAGCGGAAGCCTGGTAGTAGCTGTGGGCCCTGAGGGGAGGGTTAGGGAGAAATAGAATAGATGGAAGAGGGGGTGGTTAGGGGGCAATGGAAGTGTTCTACATAATCTTGCAATGATCGATACAGGCCATGCCAAATTTCATAAAAAATTTATAAAAGTATATGGTCTAAAATCTAAACCATAATGTAAACTACCAACCACGGTTAGTAGCTATGTTTCAATACATGTAACAAATGTACCATCTACATGTAAAAAGGTCATTAATAGGGAAGGGGGAAGGGGGAGGATGCTGGGTATGGAAGTCCCCTGTATTCTGTATTTAGGTCACTTTATTGTGACCTAAAACTTCTTTGAAGACACAATTAAAAAAAAGAAAGACACTGAGGAAGAAATGGAAGACAATACCACTGTACATACAGGACAACAGTTATTATAGTGGTGAAACACAAAACATCAGAAAAAATTTCTTTCTTAATATTTTTCATTTTTTAATACCCAATTTTTTTTTTACTTTTGGTTTTAGTTTTTCTAAATTTTGTATTTTATTTCTCATCTTTAAACTTATCATTACTATCTCATTTTCCTATTAATTGAATTTGGCAATATTCTTGGCTTCATTTTTTAAGAAGTTTTAGATGACAGAAGGGTTACAACTATGGCAAGGGAGGATCATTGGTGTGGGATGTCAGTGATGGGAGATACATAGGAGGAAGTTCATCCGGGCATACATATAAAGTACGTAAATATGTTCAAATATTCATGGAACATTTCCACAGTGAGTTGAGATTCACACAACCACCAAAAGAATACTGAATTTCCATCCTGGGGAGCTCTGCCACATTCTCTAATGAAACAGCAACAATCCCCCAAGCACAGGGGCAATGACTAGTGAAGAAGGATGATCCATTGATGGACTCTTGATAAAAGGGGGAAATGGTAAAAACAAATGAGTTTATATGGCTAAAAGAATTCAAAATGAATTGAGAGCTCATCAGAGAGGTAACAATTATGCACATCTCAGCATGATCTCACAGACAGCCAAAGCAGATACTACCCCAAATAGTGGGGCTCCTGAGGGCTCCGGAGACACCAGGTCCTACAGTCAAGGCAGATAGCTCTAGAGTTTGGTGTCTTGCCAGTGGGCCCTACTTTGGATTTTGTGCTCCAAATGGGACAGAGATGGACTCAGATGTGACTTCTCTACACATGCCTCTTCTGTCCCTTTTATTGAACCTATGGTTGGCACTAGAATTGATAAGTTTATGTCCAAGAAACTTGAATCTCTGGACTGTCCATGTGGCAGCTGGGCCCTGAGCCTCAGTGGAGTTGCAACACCTACTCTCCAGCTCATTGGACTCACCCAAGACAACTAACAAGGTGAGGATGGTCAACCACCATACCAAGGAACTGAGAGAGTCTACAACTGCAAGCAAGAGAATCCCATCCATGAGCCACATGGGAACAAAACCCCTCTCAATTAGAGGTGGAGTGGGCATCACCATCCAGGAATCCTCAGGACTGGGGAAAAAATACGGACTAGAGTGGACTGGTATTCTACTATTGACCTGTTATGATTCTAAGGAATGGAAGACATTATATCACTGATGTGGAGAGAGTAGCCACTGGAGTTGCTGAAGGCAGGAAGAGGGAAAGAGGTATAATATGGGGGCATTTCTGGGACTTGGAATTGTCCTGAATGACATTGCAAAGACAGATACAGGAAATGAAATATTCAGCCATAACCTACAGAATGGAGTGGGAGAGAATGTAAACAACAGTGTAAACTATAATCCAAGCTGTACGGCAATGCTCCAAAATGTGTTCATCAACTGCAATGAATGTACTGCTCTAACGAAAGAAGTTGTTAATGTGGGGAAAAGTGAGAGGTGTGAGGAGTGGGGGCATATGGAAATCCCTGATATTTTTTATGTAACATTTTATGGAATCTAAGTATCTTTTAGATACTTAGATAATCCAGTTCAATGGACTCACCCAGAACAACTAATGGGGAGGAGACGATGGACAAATAACATACCAAGGAACCAAGAATGCCTATAACTGCAAGCAAGAGAGTCCCATTCACCGGATGTATGGGATTGAAGACCCCTTCAAATAGTGGTGGAGTGGGCATCACCATACCAGAGTCCTCAGGATTGTGAAATAAACTATGGACTAAAATAAACTTACTAGTATATTACAGATTTACTATGATTCTAGCAACAGAAGAAATACCATTATTGTGGAGGCAGTGATCCATAGATGTTCTGGGATTAGGGACAGAGAAAAATAGGTGTAATGGGGGGCATTTTCAGGACTTGGGAATCATCCTGAATGACAATACAACAACAGATACAGGCCATTATATATCCAGCCACAATCTAGAGTCGAATGGGAGAGAGTGTAAACTACAATGCAAACTATAATCCATGCTTAGTGACAATGCCCTAAAATGTGTTTATCAATTGCAATAAATGTACCATACTGATGAAAGATGTTACTAATGTGGGAAAATGTGGGAGATAGGGGGAACAGAGCATATGGGAATCCCTGATATATTCTCTGTAACATTTATATAATCCAAGTATCTTTTAAAAAATATAAAGAAACATTGGAGGCAAGAAGGCAGTGGGAAGAAATATTTACAAACTGCTGAAAGAATCAGAACCAAGAATTTTCTATCAAGACAAGCTCTCTTTCAAAACTGAGAGGAAGATTAAGACATTCTCAGATAAACAAAAGCTGAGGATTCATCACCACTTGACCTGCCCTACAATTAAAACTAAAGGGAATTCTTCAGACTGAAAGGAAAGGACACTAGACAGATGATCAAAGCAGCAGGAAAAAATAAAGATATCCAGTAAAGGTAATTATCTGGGTAATTATAAATACAAGTACTATTTTATTATATCTTTTGGTAAAGAATATACCATGTAAATGCCTTAAAGTAATCATCCATGTATGGTTTGGTACTCAAAAGAAATAAAGATGTAATCTGTGATAAGAACTTCGTAAAGAAGGGAGGATGGAGGAGTAGTGAAACAAAGTTTGTGGATGATATTCAAGTTAGGTTGGTATCAAATCTAAAGAGATTGTTATAGATTTAGGATGTTAACTTAACCCCCATGGTAACCACAAAGAAAATATCAGAAAAATATGCAAAAAAGGAAATAAGAAGTGATTCCAGCTAGTTTACTACAAAAGATCAACTAAATACAAAAGGAGGCAGTAAAGAATGAATTGAGGTATAAAAAAGTGTAAGACTTACAAAAACTAAATAGCAACATGGCAGAAGTCCTGCATTACCAGTAGCTATTTTTAAAATAAATGGCTTGCAATTTCTTCCATTGCCAGAGTCACAATAATTCTAAAGTAGAATACCAGTAAGTCCACTCTAATCCATACTTTATTCCTCCATCCTGAGGACCCTCAGACAGTGATGTCCACTCCACCTCTAAATCGAGAGGGGGCTTAGATCCCAGGTGGCTGATGGGTGGAATTCTCCTGCTTGCAGTTGTAGACTCTCTCAGTTCCCTGGTGTGGTGGATGACCATCCTTACCTCCCTGTTAGCTGACCTGGGTAAGTCCAACAAACCAGAGAGTAAGAGTTGCAACTCTGCTGAGGCTCAGGGCCCAGCTGACACATGGACAGCCCAGAGATTCAAGTCTCCTGAGCATATACCAACCCTAGCCAACCACAGGTGAGGAAAAGTGACAGAAGAGATGTATGTAGAGAGGTCATATCTGAGTCCAACTCCATCACACTCAGAAGAACAAATTCCAAAGTAGGGCCCACTGGCAAGGCACTGAACTCCAGAACCATCTGCCATGACCGTAGAAACTGTGTCTCTGTAGCCCTCAGGAGCACCACTACCTGGGGTTGTATGTACTTTGGCTGTCTCTGAGATCCTGCTGAGACTTGTGTAAGAGCGACCCCTCTGATGATCTCCCAATTCATTTTGAAGTCTCTTAGCCATATAAACTCAAACTCATTTGTCTTTATGATTTCCCCCTTTTATTTGAGGTCTTTTTCTAGTTGCATTACCATCTGGTGCTTGGTAGTAATCCCTCGGTGCCAGGGAGGCTCATCCTCGAGAGTCATGTCCCATGCTGGGGGGAAGGTAATACATTTACACACTGAGTTTGGCTTAGAGAGTGGCCACATTTGAGCAACATGGAGGCTCTTGGGAGGTAACTCTTAGTATCACTGATGTGGAGATAGTGGCCACAGGAGTTGCTGAGGGCAAGAAGAGGGAAGTAGAGGAAATGGGGGCATTTTCAGGACTTTGATGTCCCGAATGGTATTGCAGGGAAGATGCAGGACATTATATATCCTGCCATAACCCACTGAATGGACAGGGGAAGAGTGTAAACTACAATGTAAACTATAATCCAGGCAGTGTAGCAGTGCTCCAAAATGTATTCATCAAATGCAATGAATGTGCCCTACTGATGAAAGAGGATGCTGATGTGGGAAGAGTGGAGAGAAGGTGGGAACCTCGTTTCTTTTTTAATGTAATCTTTTTTGTGATATATGTATCTTTTTAAAAAGACAATAAAAAATAAATTTAAAAAGTAAATGGCTTAAATATTCCAGTCAAAAGGCAGAAATTAGAAGAATATATAAAAAAGCACGACAATCATATTCTGCTTACAAGAGACACATCTTAAATTCAAAGACACAAGGAGGTTAAAAGTGAAAGGATGAACAAATATTCCATGAATATATTAACAGTAACCAAGAGAGTGAGGATGGTTAAATTATCATCAGACAAAATAGACTTAAAGTCAAATACTCTTAGAAGGAACAAGGAAAGATTCTATAGATTGATAAAAGGGTCAATTATAAAAATATATGCACATAATTCTGAGGCCTGAAATATATGAACCAAACATTCACAGATTTGATGGGAGAAATAGGTAGTTCTATATTAATAGTAGAAGACTTCAATATACCCTCTCAGTATTGGCTAGCACTTTCAAACTGAAGGCCAAAAAGGAAATAGAGGACTTGAATAATACTATGTACTAACTACAACTAGCAGACCTATATAGATGTGTATAAAAGAGAGAGTATGTGTGTGTGTGTGTAAGAAATATGTAACACAAATCTGAAAACAAGAGTACATATGCACAAGGATCATATCCCAGAACAGGCTATATGTTATATCACAAAATAAGTCTCAATAAATTTAAAAAGATTAAAATCATATAAAGTATCTTATCTGACCACAATGAAATGCAACTGAAAATCCTTAACAGGAGAACTGGAAAATAACAAATATGTGGAAGTTAAACAATACACTTTTAAGGGCCCAATGGGTCAAAGAAATCAGCAGGAAATTTAGAAATATCTAGAGATGAATGAAAATGAAAACAAAAAAATACCCAAACTTATGACAAACATTAGACTGACAAAAAAAAAAGGGAGAGGATGCATTTAATAAAGATCATTTGCATTGAAAGGGGGAATATAACTGCTGACCTTACAGAAATAAAAGGATTATAAGAGGATATTAAGAATCACTGTATGCTAACAAATTAACTTACATGAAATGGACAAATTCCCAAAAACACACACACTGACTAAACTGACTCAAGAATAGATGATCTCAAAAGACCAAGAACAGGTTAAGTATAATGTCAGTTATCAAAAGCCTCCCAATGCAAAGGGCTTAATATCCATGATATATAAAAGGATCCTACAACTCAATGATAAAAAGACAAACAATCCAATTAAAAATGGGCAAAAGATTTAATAGACATTTTTTTCCAAAGCAAAAATACAAACGGGGGGGGAAGCACACACATGGAAAAAAGTTCAACATCACTAACTATTAGGGAAATGCAAATTAAAACTACAATGAAAGAGTATTTCATACCTATTCGAATAGCCGCTATTAAAAAACAGAAAACTACAAGTGTTGGAGAGGATGTGGAGAAACAGAAAAACTTATTTACTGTTGGTGGAATTGTACAATGGTGCAATGTTGTGGAAGACTGGTGGTTCCTAAGGAAGCTAAATATAGCTGTCATATGATCTTTCAGTCTGCTAGAAGGTACATATTCAGAAGAATTGAGAGAAGGGATTAGAACAGACATTTGCACACCAATGTTTATAGCAGCATTATTCACAATTGCCAAAAGATATAAACAATCCATTAGATGAATGGATGAACAAAATGTGGTATATGCATGTGATGGAATATTATTCAGCTGTAAGAAGAAGTGGATTCTTGATACATGTGACAACATGAATGAACCTTGAAGACATTATATTGAGTAAAACAAGCCACACACAAATGAACAAATATTATATGATCTCACAATATGAATTAAATATAATGAGCAAATTCATGGAGTTAACAGCTAGACTATAGGTAACCAGAAGATAGACTAAGGGTAGAGAATGGGAAGCTGAGGCTTAATTTGTACAGGATTTGTAATACAGTTGACTGTTCATGTTTGGAAATAGATAAAGAAAGCTCATTACGGTGATTTTAATTAACAGTGCTAATATATGGGTTGATTGTGGTTGCAAGGGAAAGTTTAGGTTCGTGCTAAATAAAAGAGTGGTATTTGGCGAAAATACACATAAAGCAAGCTATGGACTGTACAGAATAGTAATCTATTAATATGTCTTCCATTAATAGAAAAAAAAATTAAGCTAAGAAACCAGACACAACATACTACATATTTTTAGACTCCATTTATATAAAACATAAACATAAATAAATTTATAGAGATGGAATTAGATAGTGGTTATGTCCAGAAGGGGAAGGATAGCGGGATTGAGTGGTGACTGCTAAGGGGTAAGAGGTTTTTCTTTTCTGGGTAACGAAAATGCTCTAAAATTGATTGAAGAGATGAATGCACAATGCTGTTATTATACCAAAAACCATTTAATGTACACTTTAGATGGATTGTATAACATGTGAATACTTAATAAAATTCCTTTAAAAAAAAACCTCCTGATGTAGTAAAGCCAAGGACAATAAGGCTTTACTAGTGATTTAAACAGAATTTCTCCAAAGAAGATATACAACTACACAATAGAACATTAAATGATGCTTAACATCACTGGTTATCAGAGAAATAGATCAAATCACACTGAAATACCAATTCACATCCACTAGATGGCTATTTTTAAAAAAATGAAAAATAGAAAAGTTGGTGAAGATACAGAGAAATAGGAATCCTAATATATTGCTGCAAGTGGCATTGAAATGGTGCAGACACTGTGGAAATCAGCTTGGCAGTTCCACAGAAAGTTGAAAACAGAATTACCATATGACCCAGCAATCCGACATCTTGGTGTATACTCAAAAGAACTGAAGGCAGGGACTCTAATAGTTTTTGGTACACAGTGTTTACAACAGCATGTTCAAAGTACATGCCATTAACAGATGAATGAATAAACAAAAAGTGGTATACAAACAATGGAATATTATTCAGACATAAAAGTATATGACATTATGATGCACACTAGAACATGGATGAACCTTGGAGACATAAAGATGTGTAAAATAAGCCAGACACAAAATGACAAATATTGTCTGATCTTGTTTATATGAAATAACTAGAAGAAGGACATTTCATAGAGGCAGATAGTAGATCATATGTTTTCAAAGGCTGGAGGGGTTGAGAGGAAGGTGTTATTGTTTAATGGGTACAGTTTCTGTTTAAGTAATGAAGAAGTTGGGGTAATGGATATTGGTGATGGTAGCACAATATCATGAATGTAATTAATCTCATTGAAATGTCCACTTGAAAGCTGTTAAAGTTACTTTGAGAAGTATATATGGTACCTCAAGAACAAGCTTAAAAAAAAAAATACCATAATGAGATATGGCACCTCACACTGAGGAGACATTTTTTAATGTAACATTTTTTGTGATCTATGTATCTTTAAAAAAAAAAGACAATTTAATAAAAAAATTTTAAATTAAAAATAAATAAGTAAATAAATAAATACTTGCAAAGATGCAGAAAATCAGGAACATACATAGTTGGGAGGAATAAAAAATGAGACAACCACTAGGAAAACAGTTTAGAGAACATATA
This sequence comes from Dasypus novemcinctus, assembly GCF_030445035.2. Classification (NCBI taxonomy): domain Eukaryota; kingdom Metazoa; phylum Chordata; class Mammalia; order Cingulata; family Dasypodidae; genus Dasypus; species Dasypus novemcinctus. Next base: position 2,617,342 of record NC_080683.1, read on the forward strand.
ACTTCGCATGATCTGACATTATACTTCGAGGTACATACCCAAAAGAATGGAAAAGCAGGAACTCGAACAGATAGTTTTGTACACCAATGCTCACAGCAGCATTTTCGTAACAGCTAAAAGATGGAAGCAACCCAAGTATTAATTCACAGATAAGGCAATAAAAATTGTGGTCTACGCATACAATGGATTATTATTCAGCTGTAAAAAGAAGTCCTGCTAAATGCTAAAACATGGATGAACTAGAAGACATAGCATTAAGTGAAGTGTCCAACACAGAGACATATTGTATGATCTCACTTCTTTGAAACAACTGGAAAAATGCAAGTTCAGAGACAGAAAGTAAATTATAGCTTTCCTGGTGCAGGATAGAGGGGCAAGGAGAAGTTAATGCATGATGGGTACAGGATTTCTGTTTAGGTAATAATAGGAAAGTTCTGGTAATGGATGGTGTGGAGTTTATATTATTGTCAGTGTAACTAATCCCACTGAATGGTATGCTTGGGAGTGGCTGAGATGGGAAAGTGTATATTGTATATATGTTTTCACAATTAACAGAGCAACTAAAGTCAATGACAATTAAATGCAATACATGATCCTAGATGGGATCTAATAATGGAGGAGGAAACACTCAAAGAGACGTTATTGGGACATATTTTAAAAATTGGAATATAGACTATGCCTTATAGCAATATTAAATGTTTTTAACTTAAATGTATGTAAGGTAGTTACATTAGTGAATATGCTAGCTCTTAGGAAATGTACATGGAAATATTGTGTTCAAGGAGCATGGTCTATCCAATCTCTTCTTAAATGTTTAGGAGAGAAGAAGAAAGAAGGAAGGAATTGCAAAGGTAGCAAAATGTTAAATTAAGAGGTGGTTCTGGGTACAAGAAGCACGGATGTACATTGGAGGTCTTTATGTTTGCAATTGTCCTGTAAATTAGAAATTATTTCGATAATGTTAAAGAAAAAATAGAAAAAAAGAGATGAGAAGGGAATTAAAATGGTACACTGTAAAGTATCAATTAAAAACATTAACCAGGGAAGCGGACTTGGCCCAGTGGTTAAGGCATCCGTCTACCACATGTGACGTCCGCGGTTCAAACCTGGGGCCTCTTTGACCAGTGTGCAGTTGGTCCATGCACAGTGCTGATGCGTGCAAGGAGCGCCGTGCCACACAGGGTGTCCCCCGCATAGGGGAGCCCCACCCACAAGGACTGCGCCTCGTAAGGAGAGCCGCCCAGCACAAAAGAAAGTGCAGCCTGCCCAGGAATGGCACCGCACACACAGGGAGCTGACACAATAATATGACGCAATGAAAAGAAACACAGATTCCCGTGCCGCTGACAACAGAAGCAGACAAAGACAACGCAGCAAATAGACACAGAGAACAAACAGGGGGGAAGCGGAGAGAAATAAATAAACATTAACCAAAAATACATATTTTAAAAAGTGGAAATTTTAATTCTTTTGTTGTAAGCAATTTTATACATTATGCCAGTCTCTGCTCTAATTACCTAGTTTAATATTATTTCATTTAAAGCAATTACTCCATTAAAGCAGAGTGTGATATAAAAAAATGATGATGTAACCATTTACTGCCTATAAGAGACCCACTTAAATGTTTTTTTTTAGAAGGTACTAGGGATTGAACCCAGGGCCCCATATACAGGAACCAACCACTAAGCTCCAACCCCTCCCCAAGACCCACTTTAGATCTAAAGGCCCAAAGGAGTTGAAAGGGAAAAAATGGAAAACAATACCGACCTACTGCATGCAAATAATACCCAAAAGTGAGTCAGACTCACTAGAGTAATAGTAAACAAAATTAAAACATGGTTACAAAAGATGAAGTATTTAGAAATCTATAAAAGGGTTAATATATCAAGAACATATAATAGTTATGAATATATATGTAAAGAATACAGCACTTAAATATATGGAGGGAAAAAGTTAGAGATTTGAAGGGAGAAATAGATCTACCACAATAGTTGGAGAATTTAATTTCCCGTTTTCACAAATGGATAAAAAACCTAGGCATAATCAATAAGGAAAGAGGGCTTGAACACTAAAAGCCAACTAGATCCAGTAGAACATATTCTTCTCACGTGCACATGGAACATTCCCCAAATAGACCATACATTACCCCACGACATATGTAAAAACACTGAAACAGTAAGTATCTACTTTAACCAAAGTGGACTGAAACTAGATATCAATAATAGAAAGGAAATTAAAAAGTTCTACAAATATGTGGAAATTGAAAACAAACTCATATCAACCAGTGGGTCAAAAATGAAATCATGAGGGGAATTAGAAAACACTTTGAGATAAACTGAAACGAATACACAATATATCAAAACTTACAGGATGCACTGAAAACACTGCTACTGGAGAAATTTATAGCCCCAAACACCCATATTTTAAAAAGAATAACCATCTCAAATCAATAACATAGTTTTACATATTAAGGAAATACAAAAAAAAAAAAAACTACACCCAAAGCTGGTAGAAGGGAAGAAAATACAGGTGAGAGCAGAGATATATGAGACAACAGAAAAACAACAGAATCAACACAACTAAAAGTTGGTTCTTTAAAAAGATCAACAAAATTGAAAATCCTACAGGTAGGCTGATTAAGAATAAAGAAGAACAAATTCACTAAAGTTAGTAATAAAAGTTATTGGTGACATGTCTAAAATGGGTATTAAAAGTATACTCTAAACAACTGTGTCCCAACAGATCATGTATCTTTGACAACACGGAGCAATTCCTAGAAACACATTGTGACCCAACAGATTAGGTATCTTTGACAACATGGACCAACCCAGAAACACACCTTGCCTTGTTTATATTATTTACTCTTAACAACTCACTGCTCTGAAAGAAAAAAAAATCGTGCATATTTTTAAAAATACATTTTATGCAATCATGAATTCTATTTTTTACATTACTCATATTTTTATGTTACCCTTTAACTTTCCAGTCTGGCCATCTTGCAACATTCTTAAGGGAAGTTTCCATCTCTCTGAGTCAGGGCTGTGTCAGTGAATGGAATTATACAGGCAAACCAATCCTCTGCCCTGTGGTGTTTCAGTTTGGTTTAGAAGAGAATTTACAGTGAAAATAACAGTGTTAACTTACCTACCTAGTATTGAAGGAATTCATTTGTTTAGGTGGGACAAACCCTTGCAAAGAAATGTGTGCTAGCTGAAACCTTATTTAACTAGGCAAAGTCTTAGAAAATTTGCTTGGCATACAAACTGGTTTATTGGGAAAATGTACAAAATCCCACAAGAGAAGACTGCTCTGCAGAAATTGAGAGCAGAATGAACTGCCGGCAATTGGACTGGACTGGACTGCAGAGGGCAGCAGAAAGAAGCATTCAGGATCTCAAGAGACTATCGAAAGCCTTACGGTCCTAGTTCGAAAGGCAGTGCGAACCCATCAACAAAGTTAAAGAATGACATGATGAGGTATTTATGCCCAATAGAGCCCCTTGGTTTAGGATGCACTGACATAAGGACAAGCGTGCATACCACGTAAAACTTTAGAAGGGTATTGGTGAATTTTATATACTCAATGATGGATGCCCACAGGACTTGATGAAAGAAATGGGACCTGTGATATAGCATGTAATTGGGAAAATGAAGTCAGGAATAATTTAACCCCTATTCCCTGAATCCCACCTAGACTAAGTACAGATGTCTTACATGCTGCCTCACTGAATCAACTTGAAGGGTATCCCACTAATGTAATCTGGGACAATTTGTGCATTAAAATAATAACAGATGAGAACATATTGAATAAAAGTGAATAAATCAATCTTTAGTGCTGTAACAAATAAACAGGAAGCAAGCAAACCTTTGTAAGGTAGAAAGCCAAGTAAGAAATAAAAGAGTAGTGTTGGAAATGGCAAAAATATCACCATTTGACAACCACCAGAGTAGTGGTCAATTCAGATGAGAGGATGATGAGTGGATGATAGATGCCACGATACTGATATCAAAATATGTCCTCGTAAAATGTCATTATAAAGTTAAAACATGTTTTTGCATGGGGGGAACCCGACAAAAATTTCATCAGGTTTTCAAGTTCACAGGACCAGTGGGTGAGGCAGTAGATCTCGTGTGCCTCCAGACCGGCTGCACTGAGGAGAGCAAAGCCTCAGGCTGAGTTCTTGCTGAGAAGGTAGGGCCTAAATCTCAAGAGGAAACCGGGGGAGGACAGATTGGGCTCATCTGTGCTCCTCAAAGTTCTCAGATGTGAAAATGAAAGAACCTCTAGGAAGGAGTTCCATATTGTAGTTGACTAGATAAAGAAGACTGGAAAAATAGATATTTTCGAGACAGTTTGGGAATGGCACAGTAGGTAGAAGTTGAAGGGGTCTGTGAATGGGATTACATCATTAAAGCAAAGTTGATTTCCTGATTTGAGGTTTTCTAGGAGTGTGTCCTTGTTTTGCAGATTTATATACTGGGGTATTTTTGTGAAATGTTTGTTAGTAGGCAAATATGGTAAAATTAAAATAACTGGGGACTCTTAGTGAAGGGGTCAGGAGTTCTCTGTACCACCTCTTGCAATTTTTTTTAGGAGGTACCAGAGATTGTACCCAGGATCTCATACTGATGTGGGTTATGGGTGGGAGGCTCTTTGTCTCTTCAGAGATAACCTAAACTATCTGTGACTTGTGGGTGTGGGATGATAAAAGGCTGCATTCCTGCCCTTGGTGAGCAGGAAACAGTTTAACAATGCAAGGTCTATAAACTTTAAGTATTCAAGGGAAATGCAAACCAAATATGCTAAAAGCTTATCTAGAATGCCTGGGGTCCATGCTAAAAGCTTAACCTAAGATGTGGAAGATATATATGCTAATTCAAGCCTATTGAGAACTGAAACAAGGACCATTTGGCCTTTCCTCTCTGTATAAAAAGGACTCAATAATCTTGTTCAGGGCTCGGGATTAAAACAGAAAGCTCCCAAGTCCCGCCCGCCGTCAATAAACCATTTTTCCTTCTCAAAATCATTCCTGAGTCCTGGCATCTCTATACGCAAATAATTGAACCTCTCTCAAATTCTACAACAATACATGAGATGGAGGAGTTCAACCACTAAGCTACAACCACTGCTCTGGCAATTTTTTATGTTTGATATTATTTCAAAATAACTGACTTTTAGTAGCATGGTAGCCCATGTCACTACCATGCTACTGAAGTATTAAGGCCAAATCTACTTAAATGCAGTTCAACCAAAGATATTTACTTTCAATAAATACATATGATTTACAAAAAACAGCAGCCTTTGACATGGCTCTTAAATAAACTGATTGTTTAAGTCCTGGGAAAATTTCAACTTAAGTACTTTTCAGCAGAACACAATAGTAGGTATTGAAAATCACATTCTTGTTTTGAACTTCAAAAACTGAATTTTGTAAATAGAAATGGGGAAAACATAGTCTTCGTAACTAACACAGCTATTACATGGGTATGACAGTGGTTGAAAGGGAAAGTCTACGATCATATATATTATTAGGGGGAAAGCTAAAAGTGTGACATGGGACGTATAAGATAGTAAAACCTCATTTAAAACACGAGTATGGGTGCTGCGTATATAAACCTGTTTCTACAAATTATAAATATCCAGTATCCCAGAGAGAAGGAGAAAGAAATCAACTATGTACAACAGGGGAAGCATAGAGATAGAGAAGTGAATTTTGTTTGGTTTTTGTTTATTACTATTACTGGGATAATGAAAGTACTCTAAGAATGACTGAAGTGACAAATGCACAAATAAGTGATTACATCAAATACCACTGATGTACACTTTGGATAGATTTGTGCCTTATTAATATGTATCAATAAAATTCATTTGTTAAAAAAAACTTATTTCTGTTGATGCATAAATGTTACTTAGTGCAAACTTATCCTAATTTGAAGGTGGCATATATTGTAAATTCACACAGCAAACAACTAACCAATTTAGAGTGTACAATTCACGGGTATTTAGTACATTCTCAGGCTGAGTCGCCTCTATATACCTATCTTTTAAATCGTAACAGTCACACTGAAACAAAAAGACATGTCAGCAAGCTAAATTTAAAAGTAATTGAAGATCCTCTCCTGGTCACGAGAAATTGTACAACGTGGCAGTTTTGTCATTTGAAAACAAGATTTAAATGAAAAAGAATCTTTCAAAACCTTTACTCAAAAGTTTGCTTTTATTAAAGGCAGGAAAATAAAATTACTATAAACTTTAGAACTGAGCGGTAACTAAGATTTAAAAGTAATGCTTGTTGCTATGGGGGGAGGAGTGGGGGAGGGGGTGGGGGTATATGGGGACCTCATATTTCTTGAAATTAATATTTTTTAAAAAAAGACAAAAAATAAAAGTAATGCTGGGGTTTGTGTACCCGTACTTATAAATTTTTCAACATTTTTTCAACTATGTAAGCGGTGCGGGAAAAGTTAACCGATGTAAAATAATGAAGGAAAGGGAACGCTCGGCAGCGCCCCTCGCGCTCGCCGCCGGCTCGGGGGACCGGCTGTGCCCACTCCTCCCCTGAAGCCGCAATGCGGTGCCTTTCCGTTGGACAGCGCCGGCGTTTTCCTTCTCTCTGAGGAGCAATCGGCACCGTCTCCGGCAAGAGTCCTGAGCCCGTAAAAAGTCCTCTAACCGGCCAAATTCCGAGCCGGCGGAGCCCGCAACGGACGGACTCTTGGTAAAACACGTCTTGCTAAAATGTTACCTGAGACGACGAGAAGAAAGCACACGGGAACAGTGCAGGGAAAGAAAGTCCTGGACCCACTCCTTCAGAGGAAAGCCGCTCGTCGGGGCGGCCGCAGCGCGCGCCTCCGCGCCTGGGGAGGACCCGCCCCTCACCCACCGCCGCGGCCCCGCGCGCGCGCCTCCGCGCCTGGGGAGGACCCGCCCCTCACCCAGCGCCGCGGCCCCGCGCGCGCGCCTCCGCGCCTGGGAAGGACCCGCCCCTCACCCAGCGCCGCGGCCCCGCGCGCGCGCCTCCGCGCCTGGGGAGGAGGCGGCCCTCACCCAGCGCCGCGGCCCCGCGCGCGCGCCTCCGCGCCTGGGGAGGACCCGCCCCTCACCCAGCGCCGCGGCCCCGCGCGCGCGCCTCCGCGCCTGGGGAGGACCCGCCCCTCACCCAGCGCCGCGGCCCCGCGCGCGCGCCTCCGCGCCTGGGGAGGACCCGCCCCTCACCCACCGCCGCGGCCCCGCGCGCGCGCCTCCGCGCCTGGGGAGGACCCGCCCCTCACCCAGCGCCGCGGCCCCGCGCGCGCGCCTCCGCGCCTGGGGAGGACCCGCCCCTCACCCAGCGCCGCGGCCCCGCGCGCGCGCCTCCGCGCCTGGGGAGGACCCGCCCCTCACCCAGCGCCGCGGCCCCGCGCGCGCGCC